>NC_140616.1:20330065-20735065 GCF_057381915.1 Diplotaxodon limnothrissa
CAGTGTGTGTAGACACTGCATTTGTATGCATGGAAGGTGGAGTAGAGATAGAAGTTGTATATTTTTGTGTGGTGACAGAGTTGGAATGAAAGGTTTTCTCCGGTCTTGGAGTAATTGGTTTACTATCTCTCCCTGCTCTCTCCCCCTCTTTCTTTTCCCCATCTCCTCCTTTACTCACCTTCCCCTCCCCCTATAATCCATTCTCCCCCTACTGCATCATCACATTATCATGTGCTGTGTAGTACAGTATATACACTACTGTGTGTGTTTTTCTAACACTATATAATCATTTGTATTTGATTTTGCTGCGTGTGCATATATGACCGCGTGCATGCATCAGTGGCTGGTCCCGGTGGTGTCCCCGAGGACGACAGAGAAGCATATTTCATCAGTCTTACCACGAGAAATCCCAAAGTCCTCTTTTCTTCTTTTTGCTTCCTCAGCACATTGAGCAAGCACAGAGTGTTTTCCTTATTTCCTTTTTTGTTGTTGTTTTTGTTTTGTTTTTTTACTTTTAGAGGAGAGCACGCTGATTAGCATGCTGTCACTGTGAAACGTACACTGTGGGATGCCACTCTGCAGGAATTTTTTTTTGTTTTTTGTTGTGGAAGGTTTTGATTTGATTGAGCGCAGGCTATTTCTTCCTATCAACTGTAATATCATCTTCTCGGAAACTGTAGTTTCAGAGCCTCTGTTTCAGTGTCCACAAAATGTCAGAAGGCAGCTATCTGAACAATGATCTAAACATGACTGATGGCTTTTCAGTAATTCTGTTTCGCTCGGCTTCTCAGCTTTTGGCTCATTGTGGCGCTCACAAGGCCCCTGATGAGGCGTTTCTTCTTCATTTCGAATCAGCGTTCTTTGTCCACGGAGAAGGGGATTTTACTAACAGATGTCGAAGCTGCTTTCCATTTTCGAGCTGTACTGTATGTTTATCTACAGACGGCAGCCTCTCCACAGAGTTCTCATGCAGCAGCCATGTGTTTTATCAAGCCTGTGTGAAAACGTGATATAGAGACTCCATCCTGTTCCTCAGTTTTCCTCAGGTCAAAGGTAACGCTTGATGCTAAAATTATTGCAGGCACAGCAGATTGAGTCGCATTAAACTTCTGAATTAAACTTCTGATGGTGAGCTCATACATGAACATTTTCTGCCAGAACTGACTGTCCATAAAGTCTGACATTAATTCACATTAGTTTTTTTTTGCCATGTATTATTCTCATTACTTTATAGTGGAAAATTTCATTTAAAAAGACGATGTTCGTTTTCATGTATCCATTAGGATACCCTGTAAAAGAAGTGTGATGGTAAGTGTACTCTATCTGAGCATTCAAAGTGCTTTCTGCTATGAGACACATTCGCCCATTCACACACGCATTCATACAGCTCTTTATTCTATGCCCTAAAGCACTTTCTAACAGTCACAGACACACTAACAGTCTGATGGATGAATGGTGAGGGGGAAATTTAGGATTTGGTATTTTGTCCAGGACATGTGGACCAGAGGAGCCAGGGGCCGACTCAATGGGCTTTAAGTGCTACGTAGAAATAATGTGTCCTTTTCCATCCTTTGGCCCTGACATTATCACAGTAGCATGGTGGATATCATATACATGTCTTGATTATTTCTAGCAGGGTACAGGCCTATTGTCGTTATTAGTGTTCCTTGCTATTCCTACTGTTAAACACCTGCACTTGGGTCTATTGGTTTTAATTGACATGCAGTCATAAAGTAAAAGAAATTGTGACCACCATGCAAAAGTGAAAAGGTCTGTGTGGAGTTTACAGTTCATCATCTGCAAGTACGACGAGTGATGGAGACAGTTGATATACAGCATGTCATGACTGTGCGTCTGTAGGTTTGACATGTGAAGGACTGAAATGCTCCAGCGGGCTTTTGATCAAAAATAAAAATAGTTTTGATGTCTTTTTTTCTTTTTTCTCTGTGTGTGCTATTCAGCTGCCAAACATTATACACTGTCCCATTACCTCTAACAGCCATGGTGGTGGTATAATCTGAGTCCCAGAAAGGGGCCAATTATCCCAGATTACACGTTCTATCAAGAAGCAGCCTCAACATCTGAGTTGTACAACTGAAGCCGCAGCACTCGAGCTGAACTCTGCTTGGCTTTATGTCGTGTGGAGCATCGGGCTCAGATCCTCTCCTATCTGCTGTATTAATAAATTCATTCTCTTTCATGTCATGTTCAGTTGAATTTTTTAATCAGGTCATTGAACATTAAACAACTTCCCGAGAAGGCTGCACTTTTTAAATACATATAGTGAATTTACTCTTTTCCCCCATGACTCATAAACCCACAAAGAATATCCAGAAAGAAATGCATGGTGTGTAGTGCAAGTAGCAAAAACACATCCTTCTTATTATGATGCAAGTGGACAGCAAACAATATTTTACTGCTGGAATTATGAATAAGAAAAGCTTTATTGCCCCATATAATACCAATGAATTTTAAAATGTGTTGAATACATTACAGAGGGTATTACAGCCTTGTTGCTTAGGCCACTGCGCTCATGTGCAGGCCAAGCCCCAGGCTTTGTTTCTCATGTGCATGCCACAGAGCCAAACATATTTTCTTCAGAGATTAATACGCCTTACAATTCATAGTCTATTACAGTACTAGAAGGTACTGTCACCTGCTTACTTATTTCCCAAGGGGTCACCACAGTGGATGGATCCGCATGACTGATTTGGCACAGGTTTTATGCCGGATGTCCTTCCTGATGCAACCATCCCCCAAGTTTGGGTTTGTGTCTCCTCCCAGTCGCGAACTGCCGATCTTTTCCTGATTGTAGATCATGTGTGTGTATTTATGTATGTATAAAAGAAAATAAATAAGCATAATAAAATGTTATAGAAACAAACAGAGCGAGAGATCTTTCATTCATTCCTTGGATCTGAAATCGTACTGTTCCAGCAGTTCCGGAAATGTGTCAAAATCCTGTTTAATCCAGAAGCAGGCCGGATATTTCTTTAATCTGGATTTTGGTAAGAGTCTGTGACCCTCAGAGCAGCAGCTAATGTTGCAACCTCCTGGGTTAGGTCATGGACTCAGTGTAGTGTTCACCCTCTTGATTGGTGGATTGTTGAGCCCATTATTGTTACAATGGCATCCGGTTGATATAGGTCTACTGGCTCATGCTCTTTGTTTTTGGAGCCAAATGACACACAAAAAACTAACAAACAAACTGTAAAGAACAGTGATTATCATGTTCACATTTGAACGTATAACTCATTGGTGCTCTCTCCTGGTAAAACTATGTAATAACAAGCAGTAACTCATCGGGATAATATGGGGTGAGAGTCGCTACAGCTCACAATGTTTGTCTATTAAGACCTCAACAGTAAAACAGCCTCTGCACATCCATAATGTGAATTTTCCAAAGTCACCAGATCTCAAGGATACTCTACTGTATTGAGATCTGGTGACTTCGGATGCCATTTGAGTACAATGAGTTCATTGTCATGTTCAAGATGATCTGAACTTTGTGGCATCACTTCAAAAGATGGGTACGCTGTGGTTATAAAGAGGTGGACATGGTCAGCAACAGTACTCAGTTAACACTGTGCCAGATGGGCGCAAGAAAATATCCCCCACACCATTACATCAGTATCACCAGCCTGAACCATTGACACAAAGCAGGACTGATCCATGCCTTCATGATGTTTACACCAAAATCTGATCCCACAATCTGAATGTTACAGCAGAAATCTGATCCGATTGACAATGTTTTTCCAGTCTTCTACTGTCCAGTTTATGTGAGCTCCTGTGAATTGTAGTCTCGGCTTCCTGTTTTTAGCTGACAGGATTGGCACCTGCTGTGCTCCTCTGGTGCTGTAGCCCATCTGCTTCAAGGTTCAACATGTTGTGCGTTCAGAGATGCTCTTTTGCATACCTTGGTTGTAACAAGAGATTATATGAGTTATTGTTGCCTTATCAGCTCAAAGCAGTCTGGCTATTCTCTGTTGACCTCTGGTATCAGAAAGACATCTTTTGCTGCTCACTGGCTATTTTTTCTTTTTCAGACTGTTCTCCGTAAACACTAGAGTTGGCTATGTGGGAAAATCCCAGCAGATCAGCAGTTTCTGAACACTCAGACCAGGCGGTCTAGCACTAACAACCATGCCACATTCAAAGTCACTTAAATCACCTTTCTTCCCCATTCTGATGTTTAGTTTGAAATTCAGCAGGTCACCTTGACCAGATCTATATGACTAAATGCACTAAAGTTGTTGACACGTGATTGATTTATTCATTGATTTATTTATTTTTTATAGATTTTCATCGACGAGGTACTGACGGATGTACCTAACAAAGTGGCTGGTGAATGGAAGTTTTTGGGCATTTCTTTAGTGCTTTCTTCTTGAAATTTTCCATCAAACTCTTTTTTTTTTGTTCATTTAACAGAAATATACACACCACTTATGCAATATCACTTCAAAGCCAAATGAAAAACTAACTGCTTAGATTTAGTCCAACAGAAACACAAGCTCCGCAGCTGGAACTCAGAAGACTTTACAAATCTTTTATTCTTTTAAAAGAATAAAACTTTAGTTTACTTTTATTGTTGATGACATACTTAATTCTCCTTGGCTTGGAGGAGACCAGTTTTAAAATGTTCTACCACTATTTATTCAGCTTCTCTTTGTTTAGTGTCTCTGTATCTAACTTAAAAATGCCTTGAAGATTTTCTATTGGATGTTTCTCCTGTAATTCTATTGGTTTGTTTAAATCACTCTTATACTGCACCGTTCCTCTCCTATCAGACTTCTGGAGACTATGGGATGCTATTATCACATGTCCATCTATAAATTGACATCTTTACCATCCATTTAGCGTCATATGATCAGACTCTATCTCTATGCTTTAAAGTCAGGGCCATGCAATCGCTGTGGCACCCAGATTTGTGCCATATATGCTGGAACCTGTCTGAGCTGGATAAATTAATCCTGGGCTCAATTGGATCAAAGATTGAGTTTACAATAGCTAACTTTCCATTTGATTTAGCAATGTTTTTTGTGTGGCACTTTCTGCCGAATAGTTTTTGATTGTTCACAAGAGAATTTATAATGCTTGTTATGTATTTTTCAAAAATTATAAGTGACATTATTAATGTGTTGCATGCTGTAATTAACGGTGATACACAAACACCATCTCGTTTTTCAGTCTAATAATTGCTATTATGGAGTTTTATGGTAGGGCGAACCACATAAGAGACATCATGAGGCAAAAACTTACAACAAAGCTACATGGTGTACCCCTCTCGCACAGAGGGGTACATTGGTGTGCAACTGCTGTTGCACACAGGCGTTTCTGAGAAAGGTTAAGCTGAAACGTTAGGTCAATAAAATATGGATTAAAATGAGGAAAATGCTCTCTTGAATGTCAGCTACCTCGAAAGGCACACCCACACAGGTTCGCTCTGTGGCGGCTCTTTGTTTACCTATGGAAATTTGAGCCAGGTAAAGTGGTGACGTAGCCCTACCGGGTGCCGTCTGCTTCTTCTTCTTCCCCCTCCCTTCCCCCAAACACTGCTGTCATTAGCTTTCAAGTTTTCAACTTCTAACAGAAATAAGCAGTGACACTATGGTGCCAGCTCCACCAGTCCCTGTGAATATTTCCCCCGGTGTAGACAGGCTGGTGGAGGATGAGAGGTGAAAGTGATGCAATGTTCGTTTGCACCTGTGACACCCCCTCCCGCGGACAACACAGACACACACAGACACACACACACGAACCTGGCAGCAGCCTACCGAAGAGTAGGACGCTCGAGCCATTGGGTGGAGCAGCGGCGTCGCGTGCTGCGGAATACATTGAGTAGGTCGTTAAGGCTGCGCGCGGTTCGGCTGCAGATGCAGGTCGCTGAGTGGGAGCGCGAGGCGGGGGGAAATGGCGAACAGGCGCGGGCGGCGGTGCACCTTTTGAGGATATAGTAGGCACCGGGAGCGCAGGCAGGCAGAGAGGCGGCTCGAGGACAGAGAGAAGTAGAGGAACCATGGAGGACTCGGAGCCCGCAGAGGACGGCTTACTTGCGGGCTTGCGGTGGAACAGGAGCGCAAGAGACCAAGCTCAGCTGAAACACAAAATCCGGGATCTGCCGGGACTACTGAAGCACGGGCTTCACCTGCGGAAGAAAAGCGTGAGTACTTCAAACCGACCGCTGTCTGACTGTCCGTCCTTCCGTGTTTGATGTCTGGTGAAAGGTGGACGGGTTTTATTTTTTTTAACAGTCCCGACATCTCGCCGTGAAGGCTCTGAAGCCGTTTCGTAAGCCTGTCACGACTCAGGTGTTTGTATTTTGCTGTGAACAGCGCTGTCGCAGAGGCACCCAGTGTGTGTACGTGTGTGCGCGCGCGTGCGTATGCACGCTACATCCATAATAACCAGAACTGCTGTTGGACACCATACCTTCACACTCTGGTAGTCAAGGCAACACCACCTCCACCATATTGACTAGATACACCTACTTACATACACTAAAAATTAGACACGTTTATATATATATATATATATATATATATATATATATACACACACATATATAAAGGAATGTGCGTAGGTTCACTGCTACATAACACAGTTATTTTGATTGCACAGTAATGTTCTGTAAGTGTAGTTTTTGTTTTTCAGTAGAGAAATAAAATAAATAATTATGACGAAATGACCATCACAAGTTCTGAGTCCACTGTGATGTATTCATATGATTTTTTCTGTTTAACTGTGTGCCTGCTCACCCAGAAATCAGAGATAACAGCGTCAGACAGAGAAAGCATTCATGGGAGGACATAAAAAGAAGTCTGGACTAGCACCTACTTGCATTTTTGTTTGTGTAAATAACTTTAACGATGTATTGGTTATCAAACTAATGTCAAACGATTAAACATCTGATTGAGTCAGGTCTGTTCTTTGACGAATAAGCTATCCTAATATTTATATATCAAATCAGAATTTCCATCTGATGTATCTTTGAATTGTTTTTTTTTTCCATGATTGGCCGGCTAAGCAGTAACTGTGACTTGATGTGCCCAACTGTGGCACTAACACACCTGACAAGCCAAATGGCTGCTCAAAGTGTCAGTTCTGCTCATCTTCATCATCAGTGGCACCCAGGAGGGGAAAAAGGGAAAAAAATATGTCTCTGAGTTCCCTCCTTAGAGATCAGAGACTTGTGTGCCACTCCTTCCAGTCCCACTGGAGAAAGACGTGTTAAAAATATGCAACATTTGTAGTTTAAAGCCACATAGGACCAAAGAGATAAACACTTTGTCATGTTCCATCTGGTCATTTTAACTGATGTTTGAATGACCCACTGATCGGGGCCACTCAGTCTCCTGTTACCTGTTTGTATGATCCCGTTTTCCAGTCAAAATAAATCAGCAGCTGTACACGACAACTGAAGTGAGTCCACTCAAGAATGTTATTATAAAACCACCAGAGAACGGCTGCATTAGAGGGTGGATTTACCTCCTTTTGTGAATTAACCATGCTTTTTGTGCAGTACCCATGAAGGCGAACATAATGGCAGGCTTGAGTAGATGAAGAATCTTTCATTCTCTTCTGATATCTTGGTGTGAGCATTCTATGTTTGTGCGGGTGAGTGTGATGAAGCATAGGTAAGTAGTGTAAAGGTATGGGTGTTTTGCACAGACTGGTCCTCACCAGGCTCTTTTCAGTCGCCTCTGCTTCACCTGGCATACCCACAATACACTTTATTTTTATGTGCACAAAAAAAAATCAAAAAGTTGTTGGATGGGAGGTTCCTGGGATTGTTTTGCATTGCACTGCACCAGCACCTGAGGCACTTGTCTAAAGATGCAACAACATATTTTGTGGCTCAGAGGTGGGTGATACATAGGAATAAGAATGATCTGACCACATACAGTAAAAAGAAAGCCCTTGCTGTCTTCGTTGATATAAATATATGCTTTTTCTTTAGTTCTGACTGTTTGCCCAACAAAAATCATGCTTAAGTAAACAATCTCCTTCCTGGGAACGCATCGGCTACTTTGCTGACTTAGTCTCTCGGAGTCACAGCCCATGTATTTCAGTGCTTTGGTGTAGCCTGTGGATATATATTTTACATATAAGAGTTGTGGTTTTATCTGAGATTTTTAAAGTTAGCTTAACTGAGAGTTTTAAGATTGCTTTGCAGAGAATGCAACTGCTCATCTGGATTCAACAAAAGCTTGTTAATTGGTGATTGGTCATTAACACTGGAGAGTTTTCTGGTACCCTCCCACAAGATGCACATGTCTTGAGATATTTTACTTTTTAATACGTGTATCTGAAGGCATTCACAAGTCCTCAGTATCCTGCGTGAGTGTTTTTTTTTTCACATTATCTGATTCTTTAATGTTTGGTGACAGCTCATAAAGTGAATTGAGCTTGTTGTCCTGTACGGAGGCATCTGTCGCCTAAAGTTGCAGCCTGCAGCAGCCTCACCTTGAAAAATCCTGTCCTGCATTGTAGTCTGTTGTGACTTGCTCTTGTATTCAATTATTACTCCTTTATTGGCTGCGATGTGACAGGTGCAGGGAGATTTGCTAACCCTTTAAGGGCAGTTGAAAAGTCAGTAACCACAGTGCATTGTAGTTTTTCAATAGAGTTTGGCGAGTGGCTAATTGCAATTTGGCAAGTCGATTGCCATTTAATTTTTGTCTTGGTCATGTTGAGTTTGTTTATCAAATGTAATAATCTGTGTTCTTTAGTAAAATATAATGAATGCTGCAATGATTTCTGCCTTTCACACAATCAAGCCTTCTGTAGTGTTTCAGGCATTCAACCCATGCTTAAAAGCAACATCGGTTCAAAAAGCATGGAACTAGACCAACAACTGCATGTGTGGTTCTGCACCCTGATCATTTAATAGCATGTATTGTCTCTGCTGACTTGTTCATGTAGAGTCTGCAGGCAGCGGCATCCGTTATCTGAAGCTACATTCACGTCCTTTGGCTTAACGTTTCTCCTGGTTTGAAACCAAAATAATCCCAATTAAGTGCTTCATATCCTTTTAACAACAGCCTCTTCCGTGATTGTATTTACTGAAAGTGGCATGTGGGGTGCTGGGACTCCCCCCGGCTCGCCCTCTGTGCGTGTTGAACATACCTAAAAGGCAATGCTGCCAACAGTAATAAGAAAAACTGTCAACTGTTAGTTTCCCTTGAGCCAGATTCTGTGTATTGATGTCAGTAATTTTGTACGGTAATATAGAATTTTCTGCCATAATTGAAGAGGTGCAGAGACTTTGCGTTACATTAGCAGGAGTGCTTTGTATTGCCTGATTCTTGCATTTCCATGTGTTTGCATTCTTAAAGACAGCCAAGGAATTATGCATGCTAACTCTTTACCCCCTTTGAAGGACTACTAGGAGTAACCCTTGAAGCTCTTTTCTGAACTGAGCGGTTTCTGTCATATTTCACGGAAACTTACAGAACAAAATGACTGAGTGTGCATGAGGAGTTAGTGAGCTTAGCCTCTGCCAATTTGAAGCTATGCTCGGAAAAACCCGTAAAATATTCTAATGGTCATCAAACCAAATTTGGGAGGTTGTTAGATGTTGTTTATGAGGAAAGAGTTAAAGATGGAGGAGGTGTTTTGAAAAAACAAATGTGGAGTGGCATATTTGGAGAAATAATCTTGTGCACTCTTGTGTTTGTTTTTTTTTTTTGCTTTGTTCTGTGGTTTTGTGGTTGCAGCTTTTAGCCTCGCTGCTAATGAGTTTATGATAGACTACATGCTGGAAATTATACTGCTGCCCCCACACAATACCAAGTTTTCATATCTAAATGGTACTTATAAAGGTGTGTTTTATAATACAATTGCTATAACAACAATTTGAAAAGTTAAGCCTTTGTGTTGATTCAAACTTGAACTTAAACATTCAACATTTTCTTCTGCAAACTGAAGTCAAATATACAGCATTCTGCTTTAGGCGGTAAGATGAGATTATGAAACCTTAAGCACTCTTAATGCGAGCTATCTGACTTTATGATCACTGTCTTAGAGGAAAGCTGGTGATATTTCTCAGAGGATGATCTCATTTCTGCTTTAATATGCACAAAAATAGTGGCTTGTGTTGTGTTCTATGTCTTCCAGCCATATTTCCCTTCCATAAGGCATCCTACCTTAATGTAAGTAAGATGAAAGACAACCGAGGAGTAGAGAGGCTCTTAATGGCCACAAACTGAGAAACATACTAATGTTATATCCAACGTTTATGTTTTTTGTTACCACTTTTGGAGCATTTGACATAGAATTGTTAGGTGCAATGAACATATGTGATGTTACGCAAGGGGTATTTACCCCAAATAATGATTATGTTGACAAAACAAAGTACAAAAAATTGCAGCCCTGCAGCTCTGTTAATTTCACACAATACTTTCTTAATTCAGCAAAGTAATAGCTTTAATTTTTTTTAAAAAATGTTAGAAAACAGCAGTCTACATCACCAGATGGTCTGGTAATGGTTTCAGAGGGCTACATCAAATCCAGCTAGTATTCAGTTCCAGACTTTGCAGCCTCATGCTAAAAACTGAGTGAATTAAATTTTCTTCCATAAATCTATGTTCAAAACACTTTTACTGCAAGGTGAAGTAGATTTTGATATAACTGTGTATTTTAAAGAGAAAATGTCTGACAGTCCTTTAGGTATTTTTATGCAGACTCCATGCAGGTTTTTTCTACATGTTCCACTGTGGAGAGGCTGCTCTGCCATAAAGCTCAGACTGATTGATGGAGTGCAGCAGTGATTGTTGCCCTTCTGGACGTTTCTCCTGTATCCACACATGATCTCTGGAGCTCAGCCATGCTCCATCAGGGTATTGGTCATCTCTCTTACGAAAGCCCTTCTCCCCCGATTGCTCAGTTTGACCGTGAAAGGGTTCTGGTGTATCCACGTTTCTTGTATTTAAGAATTAGGGATGCCCTCGGACAGATCTGCGCTTCAACTCCTTCTTGTGTCTGAGCAGTCAGTTCTTTAAACCTCACGCCAATGTGACGCCTTTCTAAATCCATTAAAAGTGTAGAAACATCTCAGAGATTATGCACAGATACAGGGAAAACCTAAGTTATAAGAGTGTAAATACTCGCAGGAAACCTTCAAAATAAGAAGAAATTGGAGATTTTTGATCAGGCAACTAACTCAAGACTGTTTTATTTTAGTATTTAGTATTTATTTATTTATTGTCATTGTCAAGAACAATGAAATTGCGTTTGGGGCTTCCATACAACCCAAAAAAAAAGAAGAAAATAATAAATACCCCTTAAAACCCAAGTGTACATATTTAACCCAGTGTGACTCCAATGCAATAAGACAATCCTTAGCAATAATGTTCGTAGAAATTCAGACAAAGACCTGAGAAACATGACAAAATACAACAATGCAACCCATTCAATATTATTGTACTGTGAGATATGATATCAGATATGATAGTTATCTATTTAAGAAAGAGGGGGGGGGGGGGCAGGAGGGGGAAGAGAATAAAGATATGATGCACCAATGCAGACCAGTTCATTGCTATTAAGAAGTTGGATATGGTTATTGTCCGTGAGAGGGGGGCAGAGAGTTCAGGAGCCTCACAGCCTGTGGATACATGTTCTTAGATGACAGAAACAAATAAAGACTAACTGAATGCGTTTAAGCCAAAGGTCATGTGCCTGCAGAAGGGCGTGGGCTGTTGGATAGGTTTCTTAACAGATTAACTGTGCCTTTGTGTGCTTGGGTATTTATATGTGTCTATTGAGCTATAGCTTCTTTGATGTCTTTATTTTGACTTGCTTGTATGACAGATGTGTTGAGGAGTCGACAGGAGCTTAGTGTGTGTGTGTGTGAGAGAGAGAGAGAGAGAGAGGAGGGTTTGCCAAGCATACTGTGCTACAGCTCTTCACTGTGCTCAGCAATCTAATCTGAGTAATCCATTTCTTGCAGATAATGACCTCGCTCTCTCTCCTCTCTCTTGCTGTATACACACTTTGAAGTCATCACACAGATAAGCGTGTCAGCATGTGCTCTCTCTTTATAGCTTTCATTCATCTTCTCTTCTCTTCTCTGTTATAGGATACAACATGGCAACATATTGTATGTGTGTGTGCTTGTTTGAAATACAAATTGAAGCACAGACAAAGAGACAAGAACATAGCAGGCAGTTTTCTTTTTGTGTGAAACAGTATGAATGAAACACCTCTGATGCTGGTATGTGTCTGAAGTATGTTTGTGAGAAGAGATGATGGTAGAAGAAACAAAGACTTCGTGAGAGATCTGTATTCACCAGATGAGGAGAAACAGAGATGGAGAGAGAAGATACAAGGACCAGGACAAAAGAAAGTCAGAACAAGATAGCTACAGAGACACAGAAACAATTTATTTTGTCTGTGCGCTTGGCTGGCTGGTGTGCTCTACCTAATCCCCAGTCCAAACAGTGCACAAATACAGGAAAGAAGCTCTGTTGCTTACTAATATAAAGGAATATGTCCACAATGACCTGACATATTTCAGAGCAAACAACGTTTTACTGAAAATAATGACAGAGCAGATCAAACGAATACTCAAACCTCACATTTTATTTTGAAGGGGAAAAACTGCTTTTGGACCAGAGATCAGTATATTTGCATAAGGGGAGATAAAAAATGGACAAACCGATTAATGTGTAGACCTTTAAAGTGGTTTGCCATCTACCACTTCTAACGCGTAATGTGTGGCCTAAACTCGAAAAATATTTCATGACACAACTGAGACCTCCACAGGCAGCTAACTTGGTTAGCAAGATGAAGTAAAAACTCACTCTTAGGGTAAATGGGATGCAAATTTTGCCAAGTTTCCTTTTTAATAAAGCTTATAGTTAGGGCTGAATCAGTTGACCCTGAATCCACCCGTAGTTATGCTCCAATAGGTCTCGGCTGCTGGGGGCTTCCCATGATACATCGAATGTTTTTTTTCTACACTCACTTCTTTTCATCACTATGTGTTTATACGACACATCACCCCCAACTGGTCGCAGCAGATTGCTGCCCCTTCTTAAAGCCTGGTTCTGCTGGAGTTTTCTTCCTGTTAAAAGGACGTTTTTCCTTCCCGCTCTTGCGAAGTGCTTCCTCATAGAGTTTGTCTGATTTCTAGATACCAAAAGCATTTTTGGATCAGGGTTAAGTGTTTATGTTTCTGCTGTCAAATTGTGCAGCTGAACTGTACGAGCGGCACGCTATAGCTGACTTCCTTCATTTTTCTGTTAGTTCTTTTTCAACCCCTGAGGTTATAATTAATTTTCTGAACCCTGTCACCTTTAGAGAGATGCAAACTATGTATTTCCCCTGGTATCGTTTTTGGTCTTAGGTAATCCAACCAGCTTCTGGCTTTAGTTTTAAACTTAATGCCATGAGTAGGAGTGGTATTGATCTTCCCATCAGACTCTCATTAAATAAGCAAAGAAGCATATATCTCAGAAAGTGAATCTATTTCTATAATGAAAAGTAAGCAAGTGTTTTGTAACTTGCATTAAAAAGAAGTGCAGTCATACACTGTAGCCCTGAGTGTGTCTGTATGTGTGTGCGAGCCTGTGACATCACAGACAGTATCATCGCTCAAATGAGGATCTCACACACACACATACGCAGCTCCACATCTCACTAATCACCACTCTATTTCATTTTCTTGCAACTCAAAGCCACAGCCAAGCATTTCTCTCCCTCTCTGTCTTGTTCCCTCTACCACTCGTTCACGATTATAATTAAAACGATCTCTCCGTCTCTCACTGCCTCATCTCTTTTCCTCTCCATCTGTCATACTCTCATACTTTCAGAGACTGATGTCAATTGTTCAGCCTTCCTCTTTTCTTCCTCGTCTTGCACATCATCACATTTGTATTTCTTCATCTAGATCTGTCTGCCACAGTTAGGTGCTTTTCATTTGATCAGGTAATGTTTCTGAATCACTCTGCTTTCATCTGGTGGTTTGGTATCGCCAGCCAGCGAGAAGCTAAGGGCAGCAACGACTGCCTGCAGTTGCTCAGTTCACTGCAGAGGTTTCTGCTGAGAGTCAAACCCACAACTCTGTCAGTGATCCTGCTTCACTGACTGAGCTCCCAGACCAGTTGCACTCATGTTGCAGAAGGTTCTTATCTGTCTCTTTTTAATGAATGATGGCAACGTGATTGTCATTCTAATACAACCCTGCAGTTTCTGTTTTATCTCGAGAGTACTACCAAAGCATTTTAAAAGCAAATACTAGTATGTGATATTTTCTTACCCCAGATCAACTGATAATGATGCTAAATTGTCCTATTTTTTTTAAACCACTAGAAGAAAAATTGTTATTGTTAAATTTGAAAGAAAATCTTTATAAATTGTGTCTGGCAGCAACTATAATATTTATATGGGATGTGTCTCTATTCAGTTTTACTAACAGTGGAGATTAGGAGAGGGGTACCACAGTTGAGTGAAACTGAGGGAAGTGAATGCAGAAGAGTGCAGTCAGATTTTAATCCACCATGCAATTTCCTGATGGAACAAAATGCAATAACTAGCCATATGAATTCTTCTCATCAAAACTGTTTAAGCTGGGTATTTTTGCATGACATGGTAATATAGTGACCACTTACAGGACCTTTGTGTACTGGAAAATAAGCTTTCAAAAATCCAACACAGACAGCAGGTTTTGCTTTAATGCTCTCCTGTATTTTTGCATTCATTTTGTCCTGTTACACAAGCACTGGATTTAACAGATGGCAACAGGTCATATAGGGTGACGAATTTGAAGTTTCTGGTTCAAATCATCTTAACTGTGTATGGAGGTGGTCAGGAGAGAGTTTGTGTCTACAGCCATCTGTAACAAGGGAGCTCTGCCATAGTTTAGAGCTGTGTTTTAGCCAGTGGTGGTGGGGATCGTGTCAAAATAGTTTGAGGTATGAAAGCAGAAAAGTGCCGTAAGGTTTTGCATACCTGGATAGAAAAGCACACAGTGCAACACAGAAATCAAAATCAGTTGTGGATTGGCCTCTCCGGAGCCTGAACCTCAACACTGCAGAAGCAGTGTGGGATCATGTTGACAGAGAACAGAACAAAGGGCAGAAAAAATCCAGAGAGCAGCTTTGAATGTCTTTCTACTGAGCTATCCCTGAAGACTCAGGCTGTATTGAAGGATAAAGGTGGCCATACCAAATATTGATTTTTCAAGCTTGTTAGAACTGTAGTGTACTGTATTTCTCTGTATGCACACGTTTTGATAAATCACTGCATCTATTTCTGTCATGTATTTTTATCTAGCAAAATGTAAAGAAATGAGGGTAACTGAAGACTACACAGTACTTTACATAGTGCCCCTTCAGAGCAATAGTCACCTCGAGTTGCTTTTACACTATGACAAAGTCATGACTTAGTGGGACTTGAGTATAATGAAGGCATCATTCACATTATTAGTAACACCTTTGCTCTATATGAAGTGGCAAATACCTAATTTCTTCTGTCTGAGCTGAGTTATTTGAGATAAAAACGAATAAGACAGCCACTTCACCTGGCAGGTAGAAGCTTGTTTAAGCTAAAGTCTCTTACCACACCTTGTTTAGAGAGAGGTGATTTTTCTATAACTGAAGAGTTAACTTCGAAAAACCCCGGGCTACACCAGTGATGATTTAGGTGTGGCATTATAAAGTGGAGTTAATGTTTATGAAAATGGTCATCCTGTCCTTAGTATCTGTGCTTGAATGAGAAATATTTGTAGAGATTTTTCATTTTGACTTTATTTATTTTCTGCTGGTCACTGTTAACAAAGGTTTTTTGTTCTCTCAAGTGTTGAACAAGCTTTGTCAAAGACTGGGGGAGGTGAATAGTAACAGGTTATGGATAAAGTAACACGTTTTTTTTACAATCATTGTAGCGAGGTGCTTTTGCAAAACTAATATTAAGTACTGGCTACATATCTGCAGTAAAGACTGCATTAGAGCAAATGTTTTCATAGTTGGTTTAGTCAGGTTGTACTACAAATGGGAGTTTACTGTTATACAGTAAAATGTAAAGCATATAGTAAAGCATTTTTTTGGATTAAGGTGGTAAATTACAGTTTTTTTAAATTATTATTCTACTGGTTGAATGTTATGCTTGATTAATTCCTGACTTCTCAAAGATGTCCAGTATGGGTATAAAACATTTTAGCTTGGGTTTTTTTTGTAGCTTATTACAGGTGGTTTAATAAATTTATTAAATTAACCTCTGTACCTCATATACAAAGGGGTCTTTATTCTTTGAAAAGGAACATAAAAAATTACCAGTTGTTGTATTTTTAAACCATAAGGAGTCATTAACTGTTAAGACCCACTCAAATGGGGCTCTTAGGAAGCAAGACAAGGAGTTAGGAAATGACATCATACTGTACACACTAGAGTGGAACAGAAACTGTGGTCTCTATGAAGTTCGTTTGCGGTCTACTTGATCTAACAATTACTATCAAGTTTAATCTATTTTAGGGCTAGTGTGTCAACACGGTCTCAACACTGTTATCTTCCTTCCCTGGCGCCATAATAATCCATAAAGATTAACAGCTTATTTTCTGATTGGGGAAGTAGAGGTGCAGTAGATACACCTAAGGCAAATGCTGTAAAATGGTGTCATGATGGTGGTAAGAAGAAAGGATTTATTGTAGTGTCATTGTTACGATGTGATAAGTGAGCTGGCAGTTGGAATTATATTGCTCAGGATTTGAACTGCTGTAGTTTTCCGGGTTTAATGTCAGAGAGAAAACGCTTCTGTTTAAATAAGCAGATTGTGATATTTTTATTAGATAAATTAATAGCCATGTTCTTGAGGTTTATTAGGTTTATTGCAGTAACAGGTGTTAGCATGAAAGCACCCAATCGACTGGAAAGTAAGCTTAAACAAAACCTAGTCGTTTGGGAATGGTAAAACTGGCCTCACCTCACTCATGTTTGTTTAGTGTATTTACTCTGTGTGTGTCATTTTGTGTGTTTTGGCTCTGATGGCTTGTGTTTTGTGTTTCAACAGCAATCACCTGACACTATCCCCGGACCAAGCACTGGACCTGCTGTACATAAGGTAAGGGAACACTCGCACACATGAAAGTGATGTCATACTTTTAGTTTTGCTGTCAAGCAAAAGTGTGTTTGTTTAATCCCAACACAAATTACATCAGTGGGGATATTACCTGAGGGTTTTTCCAGGCTAATTTCACCAACTACACAGACGCGTGCACACACACTACACACACAGCGTTAATTTGAAATTCAAATATGTGTGTGTACAGCACTCTGAAGACCTCAAAGATTAAATATCACACAGGAGAAGTTTTCCTTTCAACACCGGGGAAAAAAGAGCCAAAGAAAGAAAAAGTAAAGCAAAGAAATCAACATCTGAGGAGGAGCTTTGGTGTATTCAAAAGCAAATCTGTTACTTGTGCCAAAAAATGTTTGTACCTGCCAGGTTGTTTTGCCCCTCAGTACTTTGTATTTTTTATTGGCTGTATGTCATTATATACTTAATGAAGTCTCCATACACAACATCTGATGTAGTGCCTAAAGCATTACAACTCTGAAAACCTTTCCATGAACACCTATGCAAGGAGATCTTTGAAAGAAGAAGCTGCAGTCTTTGCTAGGCCATTTTAAATCTTGCTATGAAGTTTGTCTAACAAACAGGAGGTGAAAACTAACTGAATCTGGTAACTGAAAGCTAGACTAATCAATAAACCTGGCGGGTTAGTTTAGATGATGATTATTAGTCAGACAGTTAAGACTGATCTCCACCTTACAACTTTGGGCCTCGTGAGTATGGATGAACTGAGGCTATTCGTTTCGCAGGCTTTGATGACATTACTTTGCCCGCCCCCAATAATGATCAGAAATTCTGCTTCGAGTTTAGAAATTTTAAATTCTTCCTTTATAGTTTGATGAACAACCACAAGCTAGTACCTTAAAGTTAAAGGGGTCCTGTTGTGTTTTTGCTTTTTGTTTGTTTGTTTTTTTTTTTCAAAAATCTACTATCACGGTAGTAAATGTTCATATTAAACATAACCAAAGTTTCAGTTAATTAGGAAATTAACTCAGACTTCAAACCACTTTAAATGTTCCTTTTCCAATACTTTTTACCTCGTCTGGTCAAAGGACAAATGAACTACTCCTGTAGTATTATTTAGAATGTAAGCAAACTTTCACACAGTGGTCACCTAATGGGTCCTCAGTTTCACAGTATTACTTTCATGCACACTACTTTCCATTTCATCAAATTCTTGCTCCTGATGTACTGAACAATATTCAGTTCAAACTATTGATGGCAGGTCTTGATGTTAACAAGTTTTGCATAAAATGATAATAAATAACTTACTGAAACACCAAATGATGTAATAACTTGTTGAAATGTTGCTTTTCCACGTTGTTATGGAGAGTGTTGTCCTATTGGTTGGGTCGCACATTAGTAAGGCACGGTTGTTGCCTGTAATATGGTAATATGGTCAATGCTACGGCATGCTGATGCATTTACATATTTCCATTCTTTATTTGGCGTGGTTACCATTGACCATGGACTCATAATACTCCTGAACCTTCATTTAGTGGTTAACTAAATTCAGTTGTCTTGGATATAACAGTGTGCTACACTTCACGCACAAGAATAACCTGTAACTTTGATGGAGCCTTTGTGAGCCTGATGAACTTGTCTAACACTGATGTTCTGGTTTTCTGCTCTTACCTTTGCATGATAATATGATGACAATTATTAAAGTTGCTGTTTACACCCAGGTCTGTCCAGGCACAGCATTAAACCTTGGTTATGAAACGTTAAAATGTCATTGTTCTGTCCTAGTGGATTGTCTTTGTGAAAATTGGTTACTTTTACAAAATTTGTGAGTTCTAGCCAAAAAGAGTCAAAGTGATCCTGATTTTTTAACCATCAAAACTTATAAAAATTCTCTTTGAGTCAAAGTGAAGAAATCCTCTCACGGTGTTCATGCTTCTTCTCATCTTTTTATAATGCCATTATATGCATTATATATATAGGACTCTTCAGGTACCATGTGTACTGCCTAGTGACTTATCTATTATGAAAAACCTGTGTACACAGCAGCCACAAAGCTGCACTACATAAAAAAGATGGGATAGGGACATAAAGAGAGTCTCTAATGTTGTAACATAATGTGAGTGGAGCCTCATCAGCTTCTAAGTGAGCCTCACTCTGCTGAATGTAACAGGGGAATATGAATAGAACAGAACAAACAGCCCATGTAACCAGCTTAATTGAAATACGGTCTTATTTACGGTAGCATCAATAGCAGGATTATTGCTGAGCGTGTAGACGGTCAATGTTCAGTTCCTGAGGGGGAAAGAAATCGAGCTGTCCTTGTGAGCCAGTCAATGACAGCTGCATGTAGCCACATTAGCTTGTTATACTTAAAAATTCATGTTTAAACCAATACTGAGAGTTTTGGCATTTAGTCCTTTTTTAGTTTTTAAGTTCGCAGGTTTTAACATTATAACACTATTTTTATGTTATTGTTTCTATATCAGTCTTGTTCCCAGAGTTTTCCATGTGCTGGTCGGGCTGTGAGGAATGCTTTCTTGTCACATGGACCGTACCCAGCAAAGGACAAGATACACCTGGCCAGAATCATACGGTACACTTGTCTCTGTCTATTTGCGTGTCTTTGTGCAGACCTGAATCGATGAGTCCAGTGAAGCATATACACTGACTCACAGTCACTCTTGTGCTCCATCCTTATTGGTCGCTCAACTTGTTTTTGCTCTGTGACGAACTAAGCAGGATGTAGATGTTTTGCAGTGAAGCACAAGGTAGTCTGGGAATACATGTACTACAATGGGGCATGTAACGTTACACTGAAATGTATGTAAAATCAGTCCAAACATCTTGGGGAAATAATAAATAGATACTCTTAACAATCATTGCACGTACAGTCAGACAAACGCATTTAGAAGCACACATGGACGAGGAGTTTATTTGAGGGAATGCAGATGGGAATAGTTCAGTGTTTTGGAGGAAAAGGCTTACAGAGAACTAATGAATAATCAATGGGTATTGACTAAATAAGAATGACAAACTGTGTGCCAAGGGAAGAATAGCATATGAGTGTGTGTGTGTGTATGTATTATGCATGCTAACACTGTGTAGCCATATTTGTGTGCTGAAAATCTTCATTTGTGTATTTTAACAGGCGTAGCTATGTGGGAGTGGAGCTGGTGCAGTGGCTGTGTGAGCAATGTGTGTATGTGCGCTGTCGGACTACCGCTGTGCGTGTCTGGCAGGTGCTGCTGGAGCTGGGAGTCCTGCTGTCTGGTAAAAACACATACACGCACAAACACCGACCATGCCTGCGGAGTGTACTGCATTTTAACATTCACAGTCACCTTCAACAACAATCTACACATCTTTAGAGATACCAGTTCCAAACAAAACAAAGTAATATAAAAAGCTTCATTTTCTGATTCAACCTGATTTTAAATTAAGATCTTGTCAAATGAACTATCAGAATTAGCTCTCTGAGATAAAACTTCCAACAATTAAATTACACTGAAGCCCCCAATAACCCGAATAATCTCAATAATTATTCTCCCCAAAACATCTCCCTGTTAACAACACCCTGCTAAGCACTGACACATCTACGAGTCTGTTAATCTAATATCAGACTGCTCCATTCATACCCCGCTGTGCCTGGGTGTAAGTGGACTAGTAACGGGGTAATATAAACATTTGTTTGCATTCTTCATCTTTGTAAATTCATCTTTTAAAGGCAGTAAATGTTTCTTCAGAGGATGAACAGTTGTGTTCAGGTGCAGTTCATCAGTCTGGCTAATCCACAGTTACTCATAAAAGGACTTCGACTCTGTCTGCTGTGTCTCTGCTCGTTAACTACAACTTAGAAGTGCTCATTCGTTTTTGTCAGTACTAATTCGATATGAGGAAAAATTCCCACACTGTGCACCTCTGCTAAAATTCCACCTACACCATGTGTGCCTTGAGTCCCTGAATCCAAGATATCTGGAATTGAATGAGTTTGTGATATTGACTTGAAAATCAAAATAATGTCTCCAAATTTCTTCAAATGTTTTATGGATCTGTGGTGATATGATGTTCAGTTTTGTTTTAACTCGCAGTCGTAAATAATCCTGCCAGGAATTCTTTGATTCAGATGTGGATTGACTAAACTGCCTCGAGCCACATCTCTGGTTACATTTTCATGCAAATCTATACAAAACTTTATGAGCAATCATGCTAACAAACAAACGAACAGACAAACCAGGCCAATCACACCTCCTCCTCTTTGGCGGAGGTAACAACTCACATGAAGGCGTTGACTCACATCAGTACTTGTCTAGACTTCACTCCGTGTGGATTTCACCCACACAGAATACATTTACAGTGGGCACAGTTGTTGTTTAAATAGCTGTTAAACATAAAAATCAAATCAGCGTGGCTTAAATAATTTGCTTCCTGGTGGTTGTTTTAAGAGTGTGACAGCCTTTTTTGTTTGTTTGATGCTTTCTTCTAGAAGGCTTTACCGCTGTAGATATTATAATATATACACTTGCTGGCCACATTATTAGGGATCACTTACTATTACCAGGACACCTATTTGCCTACAGAACTGCCTTAATTCCTCATGGTACATATTCATCAAGGTGCCGGAAACATTCCCCAGAGATTTTGGTCCAAGTTGACATGACAGCATCACAGTTGCTGCACATTTGTCGGTTGCACATACACAATCCAAATTTCCCGTTCCACCACATCCCAAAGGTGCTCTATTGGACTGAGATCTGGTGGACATGATCAGAAACAAAACGTGAGTAGACTCTGGTGTTCAACGATGCTCAGTTGGAACTAAGGAACCCAAGCTTCAAATGCTCCAAAACCTCCACCAGCAGCTTGATCTGTTGACACAAGCCTGGATGGAGTCATGTTTTTCTTTTCAATGTTGTAGCACAAATTGAGACTCGTCAGACCCACATCTTCTATTGTCCAGTTTTGGCGAGTTTGTGTGACTCAGGCCTCAGTTTCTTTTCTTGGCACTCGGTGTGGTTTTCTGCTGCTGTGGCCCATGTGCAACTCAAGTTTCGATATGTTGTGTTTAGAGATTCTTTTTGCATACTTTGCGTTATTGAGTGTTTTTTTGAGTGTTGTCTCCCTATCAGCTTAAAGCACTCTTGTCTTTTTCCACTGACCTCATATTTTCACCCAGAGAACTGCCACTCACTAAATATTTTCTCTTTCATGGCCATTTTGTGTAAACTCCAAAGATGGTTGTGTGGGAGAATCCCAGTAGATCGATAGTTTCTGAAATACTCATTTCAGCCTTTCTGGCACCAACAACCGTGTCTCGTTGAAAGTCACTTAAATCAACTTTCTTCCTCAATTTGAGGCTGTTTTAAATTCAGTAGTTTAAAATGTGTATCTGATAAAGTGGCCACTGAGTGTATAATGTTTATCTCCACAAAGATTGCACTAAATAATAATCAATAAACAGAACAGCAACGTGCCACATGGCAACTTCTGTTGAGAAACGCTTGAGCGCGTACCTGACTGATTGTTAGCTTTGATTGTGATTTAGGCATAACAATCTTTGATCATATTTATACACTTGAACTATTAATTATATATTACACGCTTAATGAGACAACATGGTTCTGATACAAAAGAAGCCCCCTTTAAGCATGCTGCCAGCATATGTGCTTTAAAAGGTGCCATTGCTTCTCTTTCATCACAGTGTATGTGTTTCTATTTGTTGTCTCTCCAGTGGACCAGCGGGTGGTGTTTTCAGACTCCAACTCTTACTACCAGTTCAGCTTTGAGGAGTGTGACTCTCCCTCCTGTGAATTTCGTTACAATGAGGGGGAGTGGCCAGAGGCTGTTAAGCTCCTCCTACAACTAGCTCCATATGTCCAATTCCGCTCAGGAGGTGGAGCCAATAGTCCGTAAGTGTCCAGTAAAATCTGATCATGTATGGATTTATAGAAATGCACACTATGTATTGGAAAGATTATGTTGTAAATCTGAATCACTTATAATTCATAAATAGTATTTTAAGTATTGGCCTCAAATATTTTCTTGCAGATAAAATTTTGAATAAAAGATACAAAAATTCATGAATAAATACACTGCTCAGGAATAACATTCATTATGATACATGTTAGTGGGTGGACTATATTGGGAAACAAGGGAACATTTTGTCCTCAATGTTGATCTCCTAGAAAAGCAGAAAAAATGGGAAAGCGTAAGGAATTGAGTGAGTTTGATGAGGTCCAAAATTGTCGTGACGATTCTGCAGTGGTCCAAGGAACGAACAGCGGTAAACCAGCGATATGGCCATGGCTGGCCAAGGGTCACAGATGCATGTGGGGAGCGAAGACTGAGTTGTGTGGTCCAATTCAACAGACGCATTACTGTAGGTCAAATTGCAAACAGATTTAGTGTTAGTTCTGATGGAAAGGTGGATGCCTGTCCTGATCCTGTCCTCAGTTTGAAAATGCCAACAATGGGCGTGTGAACATCAGAACCAGGCAACGAAAGAAAGTGGCCTGGTTTGATGAATCATGTGGATGGCCGGGTACGTGTGCGTCCTGGCAACAGGATGCACACGGAGGCAGTGTGAAGCTTCGGGCAATGTTCTGCTCGGTAACCATATGGCACGTGTCCGATCCATGGGGACCCCCACCTCACAACTTACAGGACTTAAAGGATCTGTTGCTAGAATCTTAGTGACAGATACCACAGCTCCACTGACCTGAAGTGGAAGCTTGTTGCACTAATAAAATATCGAAGCTGAAGCGACAGGTTTCCGGTTTATATTAGAGATTGAGGCCATTTGTCTATTTGATGTACTGTGCAAAGAGACATGTGACTGTGTTTGACTTGGCGGAAATGTTGCAATCCTTGCAAGTACATATCTGACCTTGCAACTCAAATACACACGCTGTCCAAGATTTTCCTCAAATCCCAACAAGGAACTTAATCTCTATTCACTGTTTCAAATCCCCAATCTGCTTATGTGAGAGACGCATCCAGTTGCTGGCGCACACACCTCCGCAGCCCTAGAAAAAAATCAGCCTTCGCCTTTGCACACAAGCTGATGCATGATGCGATCGCTCAAATATGCGAGATGAGCTCTGATGCATGCTTACGCATACAGAAACAAACATGCAGAGCGGTGTCATCCAGAGTTCCCTGCTTTGTTGCTCCGTGTGTGGGGTTCCTGTCGAGGCTGCTACCGAACTCGATGTGTCAGTCAGACAAAAGCAGGGACCAGTGTGTGTTTGTGCGAAGGAACAAGGGAACGTGCCTAGGAAATTCTGAGTAACAACATCAAAAGGTGCATTTAGAGACATTAGAGAGACAAAAAGACAGTCGGGGGGAATTGAATGTCATATTTGAATGTGACTATCATGTATTGCATTGTAGGTATGGTTATTTTCTATACATAATAATGCACGACATGTGCACTCAGACTCCTACCAGGTGCTGGAAGAGTTTATAAATTTGATTTGAGAAAGAAAAAGAAATTTATTGCATATTTAACATGCTGAATCACTCATTTATATTTAAAAGACTGTAAATATGTCTGTCCTAAGAATCAATATGGATGTAGTGCCATATTGGCTCAAATAGATTGTAGATTTTCTTTTGGAAACTGCATCTGAATAAAATGAAGCAATTTAGTTTTTATAGACCAGATAAAAATGAGATTTTCCATTCAGGATTCTCGCACTGCTACTTTGACTCTGTTGCTTTGTGTCTGTCTTTGCCTGTCGCATCATTTCTCTGCAGGCTATTTCTCTCTGTCTTTCTCTCTTTCTTACATCCTCTGGCCCTCTTAGAGAATATTTGTAGCCGAAAATAGCTGACGTTACTCTACTAGTTGCTTCAAAGTGAGCTGATGAATTGTTAAATATATGACTCAGTTGATATTGATTCTCTTTGTAACTGTAATAAAACATCACCTAACATAACATAATGCATATTTAAAAAAAGATGCTGCAGCAAAATTTAAATTGCAGTCTGGTGTGACTGCCTCCCATGAACCGTTGCGTCATGTGTTTTACCGTTTAATCTAACAAGAGAACAATTAAAACGATACTGGCTGCACAGCCTGAGCTGACCATTGAGTGATTGCTGCTTCAGTAAAGCAAAAGAAGGACACGTCTCTAATTAAATGGGCTTGCTCTGGTGCATCATGTGTAGAAGAGGTTTACTACTTTCATTCAATATCATTCAGTTAACGCCAGCACTGTCACTCTGTCTCCAAGGACCTCTGCGTCTCAGCAACATGACACGCTCTCAGGCACATTTTCATCACTGAGATTTGTCAGTTCATTGTTAGTTTTCGCTGTTATAAATTGACAGGAATGTCATGGTTTCAGGCAGATTGCAAGTTTAAACTTGCGACATGAGCGAATCCAATATTGTCATACAAGAATCTTTCTTTGATTAAGTCAGTGACGTTTTCATTTAATGAGCTTTTTTTGACAACAGCAATTAAAAAAAATTGAGATTGGCATCATTCTTTTTCCAAACGCTTTACCTCCCATTACATAAAGAGTAAATCTTGCTTATATAGAAATGTCTTGGGTACTCTAGATGTGAACATCAATATATCTCATGCACTGAATATCAACTGCATACAGCTGCCAAATCCCATGACACAGCGACATGCATATGAGCATCTTCCCAGTGTGACATAACTCAGTATAATAAGCTCTGCTACATTTACATTTAAGGATTTAAACTAAACATTACATTTTGAATATTATGGAGTGCAGTACAACTCAATCTACACTACAGTAGTTTAACAATTTACACAATATTGTGTCAACTGCTTAAAAAGTTAATAAGTTGAGATCACAAGCAACACTAAAAGTGACAAAAGGAGGAAATGTTTCAAAAATAACAATTTATTAGACACTGGATCCCTTTCTTATCCTGCATGACACTGTGTATTTCATATACTGTAACCCATAGTCCATATACACACTTTACTGTGTGATGTATGAGGTGGTTGTCAATAACAATTATTTTGCTGGTTTCCCTGTCTGTGGAAAAACGCTGTTCTCTGCACTGTGCAGGAGAGGCAGACTTGCCAGGAGCTAAAATATGCCACCGTTCGCCTGAGAGGGGAAAACGTACTTGCTTGCTTTGCATAGTCCTCTGGTACTACACTAGACGATCTATAGCCCTCTCTATTTTAAAAGGGAGGCGAGCAAAGCCAAAAAAGCCAGTCTAGCAGAATAGCGAAGGGTTTTAGCTAGAGAGGAGGTTATTCCATAGAACACGTCCTCCTTATGATTCACACTCAGTCTGTCGCAGTCCGTTGAAAAGCCTTTATTTTGTTGTTAGACTAGAAAAATTCAGATCATGGCTACATGCGTGTGCGCAGTGTCTACGTTATGTAGTTGTATTATTCTGACCGAAGATCTCTGTGTCAAAGATTGCTCTTTGTGCCGTGCACTCTGATACAATTTGAACAAGGAGGTGACCCATCATCATAATCTCGTATCAATTTCTGCTTTGTGTTGTTTAATGACCGGTGACACACCTCCTACTGCACCTCTTTTTCAGCTCTGGTGCATTCAGGCTCATGGTGAGTCACCAAATTACCAAATGAACAACAGCAAACAAAATTAAGGACACTGTTTGGAATAAATTTAGCATTTATCATGGCTCAGAATAGACTTTGTTTTGTAATGGGCTTCTAGATTTTATGGGTAATAAAAATGTAAAGTATGAAACAAACAAAAATGAATAATTTGCTCCTATTGTTCCACTGAGTTTGTTAACAGAAACCAGTAATTCTGACCAATTAAGCTATAAGGAAAGGTTTTCTCTCCTTCCAGGCATCTGATGTCTTGCCTGCCTCTGTCTCTCTCTGTCTATGCCAAAGCTGAAGTGTCAGGCTGAAGGCTATGCGTTATCACCATCTCTCCTGCTTCTGCATCCACCGTTCTCTTATCAGATTACAGTGTAGACACACACACAAGCACAAATGCACACACACAAAGTCACACAGGGCTTCATCTTCTTTCCTCTACAACTATTACAAGTGCCTACGGCACCTGTTGATAAAATCCAAATTGTATGCAAATTGGGGCGTGTGTGTACGTGCGTGAGTGTGTGTTTGTGTGCTGGAGGCAGGGAGAATATATGTGTGTGTCATGTGGGGGTGAGGCAGTATGTGGGAGACCAATTCAAACAGTGGTTTTGTAAGAGAACATATTAGATGAGAGGCCCTCGGGTGCAGTGTGTCGCCACTGAAGGCAAACTCAGTGCAATCTTGTATTATTACTGAGTTATACTGCAGAGTTTACCCCCAAACAACCGCCTGTTTACCCAAAACACACGCACACACACACACACACACACACAAATGAAGTTAAACCTAAATATATTCACAGAGCACTTTTAGAAAAAACTCAACAAGAGCTGCACATCTATATAAATTGTGAGCCGATGTACTCACTGCCAGTACCTACACACACACAAACTAGGCCACTTTAACTTCAACAGAAGGGTGTGTCTCCGAGCTGTTTTGCATAAACCACATGAAAAAGAGAAAGGGCCGATGAGAAGTTCCTAATACAAAACCATGCAGGCCCTGAGGAACTATAAACACAGGATGATAACTCAGATGGGTCGGTACAACTTTAGGGAATACGATTTTCCCCGTGAATTCACCTTAGCAGTCATGTTTTCATTTAATTTTCATTAAAAATGTTTAGCATTCATAATCAGCTTTATAGAACAATTATGTCAAAACTTCTATTTAATTGTAATTGGCAACTTTGAATACAGGTAAAACAAAGTCACGAAAAAGTCTTGTGCACTTTCACGATATTTTACAATGAGATTTCTCATCGGTTGTTGTTTGAGAACTTGTTGTGCCACCTTAATGAAGTCACTGTAAAATTATAATAAGGTTCCACCACAAAAAAAGTCAGCTTATTTAATTTATTAAATAGGAAAGTGGTGATGTACCAACATCGCTGCTATTCAGACGAATAGAACCAATTTGGATCTGGCTGTAGTTCTTTCTTATTAAACCAGGGGGCAGTGTAGTGAGGACTTTAAAAAGAAACTTTTGTCATTGTGGGGTTTTTTATTTAAATTTTACGAACCAGTTAGTTACCAGTAAAGGTGTTTCTCTCTCTCCAAGGTCAGAGGAAGACTCTGAAGGTAACAGGGACATCTGCAGTGAGATTCTTCAGATGAAAGCTCTTGAGAGACTCACTTCTACGGTCAGTGTGGCAGGGTCAATACAGCATCATCATCTAATGAGATAAACATTAGATGAAAACTGGAGTGTGTTATAGTTCACCAGATGTGTTTGTGTATGTTTTTGTGGTCTAACATCTTCAGTCTTCTTTCTTATAGGTGCAAAGTGAGTTGGCGGCTGCTCTTGCGCGAAAGACACGTAAAGCTTGTAAGTACATTTAGTTGATGCGTATGTGTGTGTGTTTTCAATGTTTCCACAGTGAGAAGACAGAATGAAAAGGACAATGTCATGTTGTAAGAAGAAACGTGTTAATGTGCTGCTGTTTGATTGGTTACAGTGTCAGAGCAGGACTCTGAGACAGCAGAGACGAGCCACCAGGAGCCTCGAACGCCCAGCGAGGAGAGCAGTCCGGTAACACACGCAGTAAAAACCGTCTCTAACCCCCCTTTTTTTCTTTTAACCATAGTCTTGTCCTTCAATTAATTTTTCAAAGTTAATTTCATTTACAAAAGAAATCTGCTGCTTCGACAGTTTGCACTTGCCTGAAGTAGGCCTACAGCCGAATCAGTTTGTGTTCTTGTTGCATTACTGTTAAGAAGCTATTTCAGTGTCTAAATAGGGCACAATAAACACATTCTAGTAGCTCCTTGATGCAGCAATACAAAGTCTGATCCACAGACAGACTTTGTAGATCCCCTCCAAATGAAGAGATAAAAATGATAATTGTTTTGCTTAATCTATCTTTGTCTCTTAAAGGTTGCAGGTTGAATTTATGTAGGGGGTACACATGGGGTTGAATGTAGAAAACAGGGTCAGAGCAAAGTGCAGAGGGAGATCTGTTTGGTCCCAACTATGTAGAGCCAGAACTTTCTCTCTATGAATTATTAATTCGGTGGATACACCGGAGAAATGAGGAAAGAGCAAGAAAACAGGAGGAAGAACAGCTTTTAAACACAATTGCACACATATAGTAATGTGTACGGATGGGTGACAGATTAAAGGAAAATCCATATAGCGTCGTAGTGAGGTGCTGGGTCATCATGCAACACTAGAATAGCTTCAGTGCTTTTTAGCATCGGTGAAACACCATTCTTCTGAAGGTTATTCCCTAGTTGGTATTTTGATGATGGTGGTTTAGAGCACTGTCTAAGGCTAGGATTATACGTGCTTGAAGACATGCACATGGATCACAAAGAAGTAGTTGTTGTCAAGTCTGCCTGGAGCATGCAAGTGTAGTTTGTGGACAGTACAGTTTGATACAACTAGTTTGTGTGGTCACAACGTGTGAAAGTGCATCGTAAGCTGTTCACCCTCTAATAATGAAATTTGTGTCTCTCAAATGCTAAAAATACATTAGCCTGACACCTTGGTCCTAAGCCTCTCCTAGGTGGGATGATCTGGGGTGACTGCAAAGGCCATAGCATATTAGGCTTGTAATATTGGTAGTCAGATAATCATTTAGTGACCACTCAAGCCCCATGCATATTGAGACCTCCTGGAGGAGACTACTGCAGTCAAGACAGAAATAGTTCATCATAGGAAAAAGGCACTGTGCATTGAGCCATCCCTCCTAGATGTACATAAACCATTTCATACACAGAGCCAACGGATCACTTTACATTTTACTTCCACTCTTTGGTTTTTGGCTCATCACACTTCAGCTTGTTGTGATGCCTTGTGATGTGTTAGATGTCTCTATTATTTTCAGTGTAAATGATGATCAATTTGAAAAAAATGTGGAGGTCTAAAGCAGATAAAGTATTCTTTAGAGAGTAAAACATATATGTTTAAACATATTTATATTTTGCTTCTGACTGCAGCAATTCTATTATAACCTGTTCAGTTCACTGGATGTTGTTGGTATGTGTTTGTGTTGTGCTGTTGCTCAGTTGTTGCTCCTCTGTGGATTTTTATATTTCACATATACTGAAAAGCTAATTGACAGTGACACGTTCCTTTTACTCTCTTGATCCCTCCTTTTAAATATCAATCCACAAAGTCTAACTGCACAGTGTTATTTTGTTTGAATATGTCATGTTATCTGGATTTTGGCAGCTTGGAAGTGAGTTCTGGCTAACATAGTAAGCTATTTATGAGACAAGCTCAAATTTTCATATTTGTTTTGTTGGCCGAGGAAAAAGAGAAAATATCCAAATGAGCCCAAACACATTGTGAATCCAGCCGCTTCGAAGTAGAGCTGTTCTTAACGAGGAATCGTCTTCTCCACTCTCATTCCTCATTCTGCCTCTCACTGACTACAAACGCATTAAACTAGTTTTGCTTTAATTACCAGCAACAAATGAAGTGCATAATTTAAACGAATTAGAGTCATTTGCAAATGAATATAGGCACTAATGTACATTTACAAGTAAATGATGTAGGACTCCTCACTATGTTGGTACAGTCGTGAATGCTGTGGAAACTGCTATGCAACCCAGGTGGATACAGTGAATAGTGAATCTGATCCAGACATTACATTGATCCTGCAGGAGCTGTTTAGGAGCTGCTGCAGACTGTAGTGGTAACATAGGTGTTGCATGTTAATAAACAAGTACAACTGCAAAACGTATAGGATAACAATGTGAATTTCAACTTTCATTTCCTTTGGCGTACAGTTTTTTTTTAACCTATGCAGATATTTTGTTAAACTCAAAAGGCTCTAAAATATAGTGCTTTCTAATTTAGCTTAAACACTTGAAGATCATAGAAAAATTAAAGCAAATCAAAGAAACAGGCGGACAATTCAAGTACACACATTTGTCAGCGTTTTATCTTGGTGTGTCGTTGACAGGAAGCTGAAAGCAGGTTTGCAGGAAGTAGTAAGGGACATGGCACAGGGGTTGTGATATAATGTCTATGTGTACGTGGCTATTCTGCCAGATAAGTGGTGCCATTGGGGGAAGGGGGGGTGTTTTCCTAGTAAACAAAAATGAGCGATGTTCTGCAGGGGTGTGTGTTACCCTCTATTGGAACATGGCACCGTGGGATAGTTGAGCCCACAGGAAAGGATACCCACCCACCCCCAGCCAAATGAACCCCCCCCCTCCCCGTCCCCTTTCTATCTCTCTTCCAAGGAAAATAAACAGACCAGGCTACCAGCCACCGGTGATAACCATCATACTAGCACACAGTAATGTTTTCTATTGTCAGGTATATCTAGGGACAAAAGCACTGGTTTCTCCAGAATCCTTGAGCTATTTCAGGGAAATATGTTCCTGTTTCATTTTCCTTTTTTAAGGTCACGATGTTATACATTCCTTTTTATCCACTTTCTTATTTCATCTGCCTCAGCTAGACTACCAGGACAGTAGCAGATTTCTGTACTGACTATAGAGGGGAGGAGACAGACACCACACTTGCACCCTAGCACACTATTCTCACACAGACACCCACTCCCGCCCACTTATACTACTAATCACACACTCTCATTCCTTCTCCACCAGATCCTCTGACACAGAGCAGTCAGACTGAGACAAAGAGAAGTTCAGTAGATAAAAAGGAATTAGTGACTGTAATAGATAGAAAAGAATAAAGAGACAAGTAATAATAACAGGGAGAACAAGATTAGATAGAGAGAGCTAGGATTACCACATTTTCTTATCCTACTCACATGGATATATAGGGGCAACAGAAAACTTCTCCTTGTGTGTTTCTGGATTATGACCAAACTTTGTTGACCTCCATTCCTCAAACATACTCTGAGTGTTTCTACAATGTCTTGGGACTGCGGGCTGAGATATGTCTTCATGCCTCCTGCGTTGCAGCTGGGAGGTGTGTGTGCTTTGCGGGACAGCAGCAGCAGCGGCGGCGGAGGGATGGGCACCGTGTGCGGCCGCGAGGAGCTAACCAGCCGGCTGGGGCTGGAGGCCGTGCAGCGGCTGGCCAAAGACGGCTGTCGGCTGCTGCAGAACCACAACTACCGTCTACCCGACAGGAACCAGGCGGTGAGTAGAGAGTGCTATAGTTTGATATTATAGTACATCTTATAGTATCGGCAGGACTGCTGACGTTGTCTTGTGAACTCTTACCATGTAATCTGCAGACAGAGTTGTGGCTGCACGCTTAATGTGAGTGGAGAGTAATGGACGTCATGCGGTTAATGTTGTCATTACTGTCATCATTTTTAAGCAGGGACACACACACCTCAGGTCAGAGTTACTCATGGATTCAGGCCAGGGATCATGCGAGTAAATCCTCCTCAGCACCATCATTATTGGTGGTTCTGTCCAGCTAAGGGATAGGCACGCATGCATGCATGTATTTTCCAGCACGCCTGGCCTGTTTAGACCTTTTCTCAGTACATGAGGGCACAATTCTGCACTGACATGCACACGCCAACTAAAGTTATCACTGAAGACGCCCAGAGCTCGGGTTCATTCAGATCACTTTACTTTAAACATACACCAGTTCTGTAGCTCATCTAATGTGGGTGTTAATAATGGCTTAGCGCATCGTGATCTCATACTCTTTTTACACGCTGTCAAGTACTGTGTGTGTGCGTGTAGATGTGTGTGTGTGTCAGTTTGCTGGCTAGAGCTTATAATCATTCGTGGGCGCTTGCATGTGTATGTTCATGTGCTGCTTGCCCTGTGGCAGGCTGAGTCAGAGTGGGCTGATAATGAGCGGGGTGTTAGTGAAGCGTTGTACTGTATGATCCTGCTCTACAGTACACCTGAGGGCCGGAAACGAAGGAAATGCAGTCACATTTCACCCTGCATCACCGTGGTTGTGTGTCTGTGTGAGTCTGACTGAAGCCCAGCCTTAGGGATTTTCTAAAGTGTGCATAAATCTAGTTTCATTTCTTGAAAATGTACACAATAAAAATATACTGTATTTTATCATCTTATATATTAGAGGAGGGATGCAAGAGAGAGATCAACTAGACTCCAATCTAATCATTATGCTCTAAACATTTAGGTATCAATATCATTATATCTGTATTTAGACTCTTGAAGGATTTATCTCATGTAACATAAATCTGAGCAAGTATAGCTTTAAGTTAATGTAGTTTATTGATCCTGCAGTCGTGCCCATTTTTTACTTTGTCAGAGTAAACAGAACACTGTTTGGTTATTCCAGGATGTCAAACAGAAATTCAAAGCAGCCTGGCTGTGTGTAGATTTCTTTACATAAATGACGCATCAGCACTGAAAGCATTTTTTCTCTATAAAGTATAATTTACATTTAAGGTGCCTTATCGACAAAATCTTGTTGAAAAGAAAAAGTGCACTTGTTCATATACCAGAACACAAGTAGTGTAAGGTGCATTACTGGCCACATTTCTTATTTGATTTATCCATGCCTTTAATATTATAGCATAAAAGTGTGGTGTGACATCCCCAGGTGTTGCTGTATAGCACTACAGTGTAAGCAGTTTAAACTGCATGTGACCAATACGTGTGTCAGTTTTGAGCCAAACAACATCATAAATTATTAAAAACATCTTTTGAAACAAAGATGCTTTGCAGCCCTGATTAAACTCAGTTGACCTTTTATTCGTAGGTGTTATTGTTTCAGCTCATCGTTCAGCTCAGGCTGCAGAATTTAGCAGAAACCAAAGCTAGACGACCAGCTCGATACACAACAGAAACCATTCTCCTTTTACTGGGTTGTCATGGTGATTTTCTTTTTTTTTTGGGACAGATAAGCTCTGACAAACCAGTGTGGGCTGTTTCCATAGTGATTTAACTCATGTGTCATTGCATTGCTTTGGGTTTTTCCATTTCTCAATAGTCATTTCTGACTTGCATTTTTGTTACTCTTCCACATTTAATCAGCATTAGAAGTTTCGAGAGGTCCACCTACACAAAGGGTTCTTCAGTGTTACACCATGCACTACACACTGGGCAGGTTTTGGGATTAATGCTTTATGTGTGTCCCACTATGTGTGGTTGCACATACTATCTGTGTGCTGCTGACTTAAAAGCATTGTGTGTTATACTCTTATCCATTATTTCCAGGAATCAGGCACAGAGCTATCATAACAAAGATATGGCTTTGTCAGTGTTGACACACACACATACATTAGCAGGAACAGGAAAGGAACAGAGAGTGCTTCCTTTAGGCTTTGCATGGGCATCCACCTTTCCTGACAACGTTACGTCATGCTGTGTGTCTGTGTGTGACTAACTGATAGAAACAGTGAGGGTAAAAGAGACTTTCAAATCCTGTACAAAGCTGAATATATATATAATAAATATATCCTTCGTTTTTCACACTCAAATTGAACTCTTTGACCCTGTGACGAGTGCAGCGTGTCCCCAGGTTTCTGAGCTTTCTTTTTTCTGTTTCGACTTCTCAAACCTTTCGAGCATGAAGTCTGCACAATTTGGAGACAGACAGGGGGCGAGGGAGCGGGGGGACAGGAAAAATTGGGTGAACGCAGGAGAGCTTGAGGAAGGAGCAACGAGAACAGGAAGAAACGGACCGATACACCTGTTAGCAGAGAACAAGTGACTGTCTAAAGAAATGTCAGAAGCTCTTTTTTTTATGCCTTTGAGACATTTCAGAAATGTCATACCCACAGTTTTTACCTACAGTTTTTTTAGTCTATACATTAGAGGTTGATATGTTGGTGTTATTGGGAGACAGTAAAGTAAGGAGGCATTGAAACAGGTCCATTATTTATTTGGAAAGCTCTCTCTTTGTCATTGATGTGTAACTGCCTGAAATCCCCTGTTTTTCCTTTCATATCAGATGTTTTGCTAAAACGCATGGCAGCTTGAGTAAAATGTTTCTGTTTTTTGTCTTTTGTAAATGCTGCTTTCTCCCACACTCCTCTGTCTCCCTCACTTTACTTCCCAGGCTCTTGCCTTTCATCTATCATTTCTTTTTTGTTCTCACTGTCTTTTTCTATTGCACAACTTTCTGACCCCTCCTCTCCACAAGTGCCCTTTTGGATAGTTTTACTTTTTCATGCCTCTGCGTCTTTTCCATGGCTACATTAAACGCTTTTTCTCTCATTTTGCTGTTTGCACTTACGACGTAGAAGCGTATGTGAGATGTTGCGTGCATGTTACTAATTGTCATAGTGTTACTGCTGCAAGTTTTACTTTGCTGCATTTTCTGAAAGATTTTTGATCTTGCGTGTGTTTGTGTTGTCTCACTGCCTTCCTCCATTCTTGGCTCAGAGTTGTTTTTCTTGGCATCTGTGTAAAGAATGTAAGTGTTGTCGGAAAGATCAACAGCTTGCTACTGAATCAGGAAGGCAGAACATTTTCTTCTCCTTTGTTTTTACAGTAGTTGTAATTGGTTACATAATGGGTGTGTTTTTTTAAGTGTATTTCTAGAGCACTTTATTATATATCTGATGGTGTAGAGTGACAGGAAGCGTCAACAGAGATAGAGAAGGGAGACTCGTGATAAAGCCGATCCCAGTCTCTGTTCAGTGCCGTGTCCCCTTTAGACCCTTAGGCCACCAAACTTGTTATCTCGGCACCAGATCAGGGTCGCTGGGCGCGGTGTCTGTGCCAGGCCATAATGTGATTAATAATGGTTTGTCAGATGAGCTGTCACTGCTTTGCTAATATCCTGTTTGCATTTCTGTGTTGTTAACCCTTCCGTATGATTATTTTTAGCATGTTATAGAGTAAATTAAACATCATGTAATTAGGACTATGTCCTTTTATGAAAGTCCCTGTTCTCTACAGGTGGATGGTGTTTTTGTCTGCTTTTCAGGTCTGTGAATTCAGCTTAGTTTAGTGTTTGTGTTTATCTCGAAATTTAGATAAAGTTTAGCCCTAGGGGATTTCACAGTTGCATTCCTTGCTATTTTGGTATGAATGTTTTGGGCCTGACAAGAGTTAGGGGGTGGTGCTCAGGTTTCTTCTGTATAGAATAATTATATCAAAGTTATTACTTTGCTGTGTTTTGGAAGGTCTTAAGGTAACACTTAATGTTATATAAAGTAGAAGAACTAAGCAAAAAACAAACAAACCCCAGTGCAATGACATATTTATTTTCTTGTTGGCTTATCACAGTACGAGCTCTAAACATGGAAGTGTGATGGTTGAATAACTGTTCAGGTGATCAGCCTGATAGTCTACTATTCTAACAAGTTGGAGGGGGTGTAAAGGTACCATCAACCAGCAATTATCATTCCTTTAGAAAAGGAATTAGACACGCTACAGCACACTGGATGTGATGGCTGCTGCTGCACATCTGTGTCACACTCCCATAGAATATGAATCACTGAAACATGTCTGCACACACACACCACTTTGGGCATATTGTTTTGTCTGACACAAGTCAGATCCCACCTGCTGTCTCTTGGGATCAGACTGATCCTTTCATCGTACAATACCAGAGATGTGTGTGTGTTTGTGTGTGTGTGTGTGTGTGTTGCTCTCTGCAAACTTGTCTCAGTTTTTTTTCTAAATGTTATACAGGTATGTTTGTGATTCAAAAAAAAACTCAACAAAAAACAAATATATACCCATTTCAATTATTTATTTTTACCAGTGAAACCAATATAACATCTCAACATTCACAAATATACATTTCTGACATTCAAAAACAAAACAAAAACAAATCAGCGACCAATATAGCCACCTTTCTTTGCAAGGACACTCAAAAGCCTGCCATCCATGGATTCTGTCAGTGTTTTGATCTGTTCACCATCAACATTGCGTGCAGCAGCAACCACAGCCTCCCAGACACTGTTCAGAGAGGTGTACTGTTTTCCCTCCTTGTAAATCTCACATTTGATGATGGACCACAGGTTCTCAATGGGGTTCAGATCAGGTGAACAAGGTGGCCATGTCATTAGTTTTTCTTCTTTTATACCCTTTCTTGCCAGCCACGCTGTGGAGTACTTGGACGCGTGTGATGGAGCATTGTCCTGCATGAAAATCATGTTTTTCTTGAAGGATGCAGACTTCTTCCTGTACCACTGCTTGAAGAAGGTGTCTTCCAGAAACTGGCAGTAGGACTGGGAGTTGAGCTTGACTCCATCCTCAACCCGAAAAGGCCCCACAAGCTCATCTTTGATGATACCAGCCCAAACCAGTACTCCACCTCCACCTTGCTGGCGTCTGAGTCGGACTGGAGCTCTCTGCCCTTTACCAATCCAGCCACGGGCCCATCCATCTGGCCCATCAAGACTCACTCTCATTTCATCAGTCCATAAAACCTTAGAAAAATCAGTCTTGAGATATTTCTTGGCCCAGTCTTGACGTTTCAGCTTGTGTGTCTTGTTCAGTGGTGGTCGTCTTTCAGCCTTTCTTACCTTGGCCATGTCTCTGAGTATTGCACACCTTGTGCTTTTGGGCACTCCAGTGATGTTGCAGCTCTGAAATATGGCCAAACTGGTGGCAAGTGGCATCTTGGCAGCTGCACGCTTGACTTTTCTCAGTTCATGGGCAGTTATTTTGCGCCTTGGTTTTTCCACATGCTTCTTGTGACCCTGTTGACTATTTTGAATGAAACGCTTGATTGTTCGATGATCACGCTTCAGAAGCTTTGCAATTTTGAGACTGCTGCATCCCTCTGCAAGATATCTCACTATTTTTGACTTTTCTGAGCCTGTCAAGTCCTTCTTTTGACCCATTTTGCCAAAGGAAAGGACGTTGCCTAATAATTATGCACACCTGATATAGGGTGTTGATGTCATTAGACCACACCCCTTCTCATTACAGAGATGCACATCACCTAATATGCTTAATTGGTAGTAGGCTTTCGAGCCTATACAGCTTGGAGTAAGACAACATGCATGAAGAGGATGATGTGGACAAAATACTCATTTGCCTAATAATTCTGCACTCCCTGTATTTTCACTTTAGACACAGATCGTTGCAAAAGCAGTTACTATCTAGTGCGTTGTTCACACTTTTATGAAGCGTAGCACATTTTTTTAAGATCTAGTTAGTGTTGTTTTCAGAGGTTTGGTTTCTTTTTATCAGTCAGTGGAAATGTTACATCTAAATTGTTAATTTTATGGCCAGCTAAAGAGAAAAAACAGCCTTGCACTGACTCTCTGTGTCAGTTGTGACTGCTGCTCAGTCCTTCTGGCTGGGACAGAGACTGCAGCGAGCATCTGGAGGAGAGACGTCGCTTCTTTATCCATCTCTGCTCTCCTGCTCCTTTGATCTCTCTCTCTCTCCTCTGCTTTTCTCTCTTCTCCTCCGGCTCTTTCTTATTGTGCTCCTTCGTTCACCTGGAGCTCTGTTACTGTTACACTGCACCATCATAGCAGGAGCGTGTGTCTGTGTGTTTGTGTGCGTGTATCAGAGTCATGGATCAAGTTGCTGCACATTTATGGAGCCGGAGATCATTTAAAGCTGACATTCATAGATGTCCTCATTGTAATATAATTCTTGAAATCTTTCCAAAGGCAGAGGAAATGCAATCCTTCCCTTTGAAGCTGCCAACACAGGCAGTGTCTAAAAGTGTGGATTAAAACTGAGGTGTGAGTTTGCTTATGTGTTGGAAAAACACATAATAAGGGCAATATCTGAGAGGTTTACAAAAACTAGAATTGCATGCTAGCTGCTTTCTTTAATAGAATCACACAAACCACATTTTATATAATTACTGTTTTAAATGCATCCTTCGCTTTAATTTTATATTATTTATTGAACACCACGTAGAGACCACAGTTATAAGCTAAAGGAGGCAGTTGATTTGCTTAAATGTTTGGTAAAAGCAGATGGGAAATAAACAAAGTTGGCAAAAACCACAAAGAGTGTTCAAATCCACTACAGAGTACGTAAGAAAGTCACATGGGATGCGTCGTATTGTTCTGTACTGTTTGAAATCTTGCGTCTACTCCTTTAATCGCCTTCCAGTGGTTTTGTCCTTGCCTGACTATGTTATATTTTTCTCACATTTTCTCTTTTAGGAGGCGGTAGGAAGGGTTTGTCTAAAGGAGAGAGGTCGGGACGTATTGGTGTTGCGGAGAGTGACATCATCAGTGACATCGCCATCGGACAGGCCCTCACCAACATCGTCCGGGGGCGGGTCCAGAGAGGAGGATTGCGACAAGAGGTTGGTCCCTCCTCCTGCATAATGAGGGCCCTCCACACTAACAATGGCAATGAAAACATAATCATAGTCCTCCTGTCTCTTTTGGGTTTTTAGTTTTTTTTCTTTGGGATATCAAGTTGCAGACACACACTTTTGCATATGCAAGCAGAATATCAGTAGGGCTGTCAAAATTGTGTGGGCGTGTATGTGTTTGTCTAGGATAATGTATGCTTTGGCTTCTGGCAGAGTGCAGGAAGGAGAGAATGGCTTTTTGTTTTCAGCTGGAAGAGGAAAATAGATCACATAAGACTGGTTTACTTCCTTCCATATATCAGTGTGTTTTAGGATCTTATGCTGTACGTATAATTACACATCTGTGTTCCTTTCCAAGTGCAGTTCTTCGAAGTTGATTTCTTTGAATTGAATACACATAGCACAGCATACCACAGTCTTTGACCTAAGGCACAATGCAGGGAGTGTCAGTGACAGGCAGGTTAAGTGGGTGTATGTGTATGTGTGTGTAAGCAGTTTTCAGTGTTTTCCGTAGACGTTGGTTCTCTGTCAGAGTTACTGTAGGAGCTGTCAGAGAGAGGGTTTCAATCTCTGGAGCTCTCGGCTGACAGGAGCAGACAGCAGAGCAGTTTGCATCCAGAATGAGCGACCCTTACAGGGCTGAACTGGGAACAGTTTAGATATGAAGATGACCTCTGAGCTAGTCACGCTTGCAGAGGCAGAGGAGGATTTAGATGAAGATAGTGATGAAGACGATGACGATGAAGAGGAGGATAGCAGTCATGATGGTGATGGAAGCAAGTCAGAGATGTTTGCATTTAATGTTCCCCATTTTCGCTACATTGATGACGACGACGCGGAGGAGTATATGGACGAAGGCAGGGTGGCAGGGTGGAGGAACACAAGTGGTACTTGGTCCTCTTGCTATATTGAGGAAGATTACTGCAACTCTTCATCTTACAGGTATGTGGTGGTGTCCGGTACGCCGCTTAAGATTTTGGAGCATCTGCTAAGTGACCTACGATTGGATGACCAAAGAGGGGCACCAGAGAACAAGGAGAGCGGTGAGTTTGGAGACATGTAAACACACAAACACACATTTGATTGTCCTTGAAGCTGTAGTCAGAGGCATGTCTTTGTGAAGAACCATCTACATCATGGCATAAATGTGTAGAGTTTAATTGTAAGTCTTAGTATCTTGTGTTAAATGAGGCCCCACACCTCTTGCCAAGGACTTTGTTTCCCAGCTGCGCAAGTTACAACACAACCCAGCCCCGATCTCTCTGTCTCTTTTAATTTCCCCGAAGTTGGGTCAGACCTGTGAGGTATGAGCATTTCCCTGCTGTGTTTGAGCCTGTGTGTGGCTGCATGAGTCAGCCCTCAAACCATATCCAGGTGTGCGTGTATGTGCATTCATTCAGCCATGTCAGTGGCCACAAATATGAGGAGCATTCAGGAGGTTAAATGCTCTAATGGGTTTGTGAAATGATTGCCATGGGGTGCTTTAGGCAGTTGTGCCGCAAACGATTTCAGTGTTAACTGTCATGTCACATTTACACAAACCTTAAGTCTAGCTTATTACATTATGGATTGTTTTATAGTGCAGTAATCTTTTACTCAGGAAATATTAGCAATCCTTGATGTAATTAGTTAATCTTTTATCAGAATCAGAATCAGAATCAGAAACTTTATTGTCATTGTCATGAGAACAACGAAATTAAGAATGGTCCCCGATCATTGCATCATCCCTAGCAATATCAAAATATAAATAAAACAATAAAATTCAATAAATAAAATAGATAGAATACTTAAAATACTAATAAGATATAACAGTAAAACATTCACATACATTCCCACACACATGCTTCAGACCGTGCATAGATTAACACAAGAGTGGCGTGATGGACATTTTTTTGTAGTATTCAGATGTGTTATTGCAGTTGGATAACAGCTGTGTTTGAGTCTATTAGTCCTTGCTCTGATTGCCCTGTACCGTCTGCCTGAGGGCAACAGTTCGAACAGGGAGTGGCCAGGATGTGAGGTGTCTTTTATGATGTTTTGGGCCTTTTTAAAACAGTGGGCGTTGTGTAGAACTTCCAGTGTGGGGAGAGGGCAGCCAGTGATCTTTTGGGCGGTATTAATGATCCCTTGGAGTGCTTTCCTCTGAGCCCCTGTGCAGCTAGTGTACCAGATGCATATGCAGTAAGTTAGAACACTCTCAATGGTGGCTCTGTAGAAGGACACCAGCAGTCTCTGTGTGATGTTATTCCTCCTGAGAATTCTCAGGAAGTACAGTCTCTGTTGGGCCTTTTTCAGCAGCTCGGAGGTGTTCACACTCCAGGAAAGGTTCTCCTCTATATTGACTCCCAGGAAGCGGAAGCTTGCCACCCTTTCTACACAGTCCCCATTTATGAATAGTGGTTGGATCTCTGCCTTTTTCCTTCTGAAGTCTATTATGAGTTCTTTGGTTTTTGAAGTGTTGAGGAGGAGGTTATTGGCCTTACACCATGACGTCAGCTGCTCCACCTCGTCTCTGTACGTAGACTCGTCTCCCTTGGAAATGAGCCCCACCACTGTGGTGTCATCTGCAAATTTCACAAAGATGTTGCTGTGGTGGCGAGGAGTGCAGTCGTGTGTGTAGAGAGAGTAGAGCAGTGGACTGAGCACACAGCCCTGGGGTGAGCCAGTGCTGAGACTCAGGGCTGAGGATGTGTGATCATATTTGAATTTAGAAAGCACTAAAATCGTGGTGAAAAATTGGCATTCTTAAATATCAATGGGTCTTGACTTCTTTCCTTCTAATTACATTTCAGAGCCATCACAGATCCCAGGTCCACTATAATAATGCTTTAATCACAGAGGGAGGTCTGGGTCCCGGCATTCATTTTATAAAACCCTGCACTTGTCTGTTAGCATCTATTCTAGACAAGGCTCCTTTATGCATCAGCCCCCTCAGCACCACCAGTTCCCAACAGTCCACAGGGAGCCATCTCACTGAATTGCAGGAAGCAAACGAAGAAAGACGGAGAGATAAATGTGGGAGAGAGAGAAGGAGAGCAAGAGAGGACTGAGATGGTCTTTGTGGAGGAGCTCTGTCTGATATTTATTTAGTGAAAATGAGAAAACACTTGCTTTTTTTATGACAGCACAGGGAAGGGAGGAAGTGGGAATGCAAAATTTATCTTCATCTTCTCCCCATCTGTGTGTGTGTCTATGTCTACCTTTGCATTATGGTTGGTGTTTCCTGAATAAGCACATATGTGTATGTGTGTGTATGCGTGTGTGTGTGAGTGAATGCATCAGTATGCCGTTTTAGGTGGCTTAACGGTGCAGCATGTTGAACAGGCTCAAACACGCTTCCGCAGCGATTACCCCAAACACCCCTCACCGTGCACCGTGCACGCACAAAGAGAACACAGACGCAACAAAAACACAGCAGCAGATTAGTGCGATTAGTTCAGCACACACACAGTTTCTCTCTCTTCTTGTTTCCACCCCTTTCTCTCTCACAAGAGATAAAATGCCCAAGGTCAGAACTCAGTGAGTTATTCATCAGGGTGTTATGTGTGTGTCTGAGCGCATGTGTTTGACTTTGTGTGTGCCAGCGGGTAAACGCAGAGGGCATATGTTGAAGATGAAAATGGATATTTATCATCACAGAGAGCTGGGAGAGGGTGAATGTAGGAGGAGAGAAGTAGCAGGGGGAAATGTAATCGCTAAGAAGGAGAAAATGAAAAATGGGGGTGTGTGGAGTGGAGGAGGGGGTAGATGGGGATACTTTAGGATGGAGAGACAGAGGGTGGGAAACAGGAAAAGAACTGATAAATGGTCAAGAAAGGGCTCCACTTCCTCAGATTGAATAGGAAGTGTGAGGAAAGTGAGTGAACGGGGTTCTGAAAAAGTGATAAGTACTGTCAGACCTGCTTAAAATATTTCTCAAGAGTTGTGTTTTTATTTTTAAAGCAAAGGCCGTTGATAAAATATTAATGCTTCAGCCTATGCTCGGTCTTCTATAATTGATTTCTTTGCTCTCTGCCTGACAGAGTCATATGTGGGTCACACATTTTCCCAGGGAAAGAGTTGACACCACACACACACACACACACACACACACACACACACACACACACACACACACACACACACACACACACACACACACACACACACAGAGAGCAACTTCTTCACAGCACCAACAATGGCTCATTACCCATCTGCCACGAGGGCTGTTTATATTTGGTTCTTACCCATTGATCACCTGCTGAGTCTCACACACACTCTTGGCTTCTATCTTGCACATTAGCTCGCTCCACTCTGATAAATTTGAGTAGGTTTTTTTTTGTTTTTGAAGTTGTTTGGAAAATGAGCCAAGAGGAAGAAAAGCCTGACTTGCTCATTGTCATAGGTTTGTTTAAATTTTCCCCCGGGGACCCAAAAAACCTGGTGAGACATCAAAAATTCTCTTGACAAAGAAAAATAGCTCAATATTTAGTAAAAAGCAGCTTTGGGTAAAATTATAAAGAAAGTATAATCTGCTTCGTCAGGACTGTGTGGGAGTGATTGGTGACATAAGAAAGTAACTTTAAACTCCAGAATATTTAAATTAATGTCAATCCAAGTTTAATTATGCAGCAAATGGTTGTCTCAAGGCAGTTTATACTGTAAGATAAAGACACTGCAGTATTCTCGAGAAAACTCTAAGCAGTCAAACAGCTGGCTATGATCGAGCACTTTGTGTAGGTGGGAAAGAAAAACTTCCTTTTAAGAGGAAGAAACCTCTGGCAGAACCAGGCTCAGGAAGGGGGAGATCTCCATGTAAAGGGAAAGAGAAGAGTGTGAATGTTTGGAGTTGTAGTTTGCTATGTATCCATCTGTATCATTATCATTATTATTATTATTATTATTATTATTATTATTAATAAATGTGTACTATTAAAAATGCTTTGCTGGGAACTGTGAAAATGGGTTATAATTATCTTTGGATTCCTCACTATAAAGAGACACTGTTCATGTAACATGTGATTATTGCTGCTTTAAGTCTAGTCGAAGGGCAAGTAAAAGAAGAAAATAGGGCATTGAGCTCAAGCTTGAAGATTTATCGTTTGACCTCTCTTTTGTATCTTAAAAAGCTGTAATTGATTTTTAAAGTGAAACTAACTTCTGCTGCTCATCTGGGGAAATCAGAAGTTAATTGAAAGATAGAAGAATATAAGATACTTTGTTTTGGCTTTCCACATCTTAATCCCACAGATAAGGAGAAAACATATCTTGGATTTTAGATTTTTAACAATGTTTTTTTCTGTTTTTCAGAAATGCTGCTGGATGATTTCCTGTTAACGTATCTGGTGTTCATGTCCACTCATGACCTCTGTCAGGCCCTGCTGGGACAATATCCTTACAAGGAAAACCATGCATTGATTCAAACACAGTCATATTAACACACATATTTCAGACTCCATATTCCCCTTTGTTGTTCCTTGACCACAGTCACCTATAGCAGCGCACGCTGCAGGGGCCAGGAGGAGGGCAAAGATGCCCTCTTCAGGAAACGTAAAGTACTGCAGCTTGTTTCCCACTGGAGCAGACTCTATAAGGATTTCCTAAAGGAAGAGGAGCACGTCAGGAGCTTCATGAAGGTATGGCCTTCTTCACTATTTCTGATTATATAGTTTTAAAGACATGTTGAGTTTGATCCAGTCTTGTCTTCTCTTAAATGTATTGCTGAAGAACATCAAAAGGCTCATTCATCTTCATTTGTCTCCCTGTCTTCTAAATTAAGTTGTCCTTCCTTAAGTTCTGCATGACTGGACATCAAGTGCTTTTTAGAAAGGATAAGGAGCTTTGTGTATGTGTGTTTGTGCACATGTGTGCGCTTGCTGCATGTGATGACAAACTGATCGGCGTTCCTGCCTTCTCCCACAAGCAAATCCTTCATTACTAGATTCATCTCATCCTTCTGGCAAATAATAAAATGCAGGAGTTTCTGAATGTATCGTGAGATGTGTTTTGTATGACTTCACAGAAGAATCCAAAATAACAGTGACAATTATTATACAATTATGATGCTTTATTCCACATTATAATCTGGTAGCTTCTTCAATTTGTATCACGTATGGGCATGGTAGTGATTGAAAGCACACACAGAATCCTAAGTGTCACATAACCTCCCATAACTCACATTTTTCTTCACAAACGCTGCTTGCGTCTGTCTGCGTTCTTGTTATTTTCACATGGTTCGCTGCATCGACTCGGGATGTCTCTGACACCGAAGGGGAAACAAACAAACACACACAACACAATCAAACGTGTACACCCACACGCACACACATATACTCGCACATCACTTGTCCCTCCATAACCTGACGGCTCCGTTGCTCGGTGCCGGGTTGCCATGGAAACCAAAGTGGTAGGGTTGGCATTGGTATAATCTCAAATGGAGTGTGTAACCCAGGTGATAGTTGCCTAGTAACAGAGGAACGAGAGGGGAATAGGGACCGGAGGCTACAGTGGGTCAATGACAACGATAAGGAGGCGTCTGGAGATGCGTGTGCGTTTGTGTGGATCCGTGCAAGTTCTGAGAGCTAATTCAGTTGCGTCACTTATTCTGTGACATGTCCAGGCATAGGTTTAAGTACTGCACTTGGTGATGGATGAACTATCACACTGGAACTAAAGGAGTTAAACAGAATGCATGTGTTTAGGAATGTAGCAGTCTATTCCCAGCATTGGTGTCTGTGCTGCTCCACCTACACATTACACCTACAGTTCAACTATGGAAACCCATGCCATGAAGATCCCGGTGCACAATTTTTTTGTTGATGTTAACACCAGAGGAGATTTAGAGCTCTGCAGTTACTGAGTCAGCAGAGCGTTGGCAATTTTTACACACTATGCGCTTCAGAACTCGGTGACCCCGTTCTGTAATTGAGTTGCTGCCGTTCCCAATCACCTCCAGTTTGTTATAATACCACTTAGAGCTGATTGTGGAGTATCTAGGAGAGAGGGAATTTCATGAGCTGACCTGTTATGACAGTGACATCCTATCACAGTACTCTGCTCAAATTCATTGAGCTCTTTAGAGCGAAACATTTTTTTTAAACAAATATTTGTAAAGGCAGGTTGCCTGGTTAGGGTTTTGATTTTTATACACATGTGGCAATGAGACCTAAAACACCAGTATTCAAAGATTTTGGTGTGGCAACGTAGTCAAAGTAAAATTGATATTTATACAATTGATATTTTTAGCTCTGATGTGCATCCAGACAAATGTGTTATAAAGAGCTAAGTTATTTAGAAGAGGTGAAAAAACATATGTAATGGATATTAATATTAGCAGATAATGCAGGCTGAGGTATCAGACACAGAATGCGTTATAGATTTTCTTTTTCTTTTAGTATCTGGGTTTAAAAGTACAACATTAAGTAACAGATAAATGTAAAATGTTGAACTGATGCTTCCATATTTATTAGACAGCATGTATTTTGATAAAACAATTACAAATAAAGCAGTTTGGGGTTTGGCTAAATGAATCAAGACAATCTGATTAAGTTAACTTTGGTTATGGGGATTCTGTCACGGTTTTCCAGGGCAAACTGTAGGGATGTGGGGAAAGGAGGACCCAGAACGCAGGACTCTTCACTGCAAGCGGTGCGTTTATTTACAGTGCAAAAAAGCAATAAATCCCCGTGCTCTCCCTTTACTCCCGTGTCGTGTCTTCTTCCCGAAAAGTCCCAGTTTAGTGCTCTCTGCTCCTGTGTCTCTGCACTCCCCGTGCTCACTGCTGTCTCTCGTCCCACACTCCTCCTGAGGAAAACAATAGAGGCAGCCGTTAAAACACTTAATCCAAGCAGGAATACACTCACTGACTTTCCAACTAAACTACAAGACTGACGTGAAGTCTAACGCAATAAGTTCAGATAACTATGGCACATACACAGCTGTTTATTACACAGTCAGCGCAGAGTGATCCTGGTTGTTATGTTGCATTGAGGTCAGTCTTTGTATACATGTGTTTATAAAATGTTCCTCACACTAAAAGCTGTGATTGGCTCTTATGCCTGCTGTGCAATAGAGTGAGGACACATTCTTTTTTTTTTCTGGCTCAGACAACCTTTACCATTAGTCAAGAAGTATTTAGCATGAATCATGTGATCATGGATTTTAATAACATTTCCTTTCTCTGTCTGTCAGACTCTGTACAGGTGTGTTTTAGAAGATCTGTACGAGTTCCCCATATTGGAGAAAGACCTGAAGGAGTTTCAGAAACTTCTGCGTCGCAGGCAGTAAGAGACATTAAAGAAGCATGTGATGATGTGTAAACTCATCTGTCTGCCTTATTTTGACTACCCGTAACCTCCTTCACTCCTTCACTAGTTTCTTTGTTTCTTGTAGCACGGTGGATGACTGCCCTCCAAACCAAAAGGTATAACACACAAATGGATATGAGAGAGAATCTGTCACATATTTAGAAAAAGATTGACTCACATTGGCCACTGTACTTACTGACTTATCCACAACAAGCTAAAACGGATGGAGGATCTGTATTTTTGCATTGTTAAATAACACAGAAACAACATTTTTAGATTTTCTTTAAGCAGTGTAGGTGCTGATGGAGATAATATAGGTGCTATCAGTGCCTAATAACATCCAGCACAGACTAGATAAAGCATTTCAAATCTCCATTTGTCCTCCGCTCTTCTCGCAGAGCAAACAAACGTATCAGCATATGAGTCTGAAGGAAAACTGTTTGCAGCTCCGCAGTCCACAGACCGATACCAGAGAGGGTGAGTAACAGACACAGACATACACAATCACTGCCCCAAACTCTACACAGTTATGCATAATTACAGTTGTGGAGTGTAATTTTAGTTTGCACATGCAAATTGCTTAAATTGTGTTTTCAACTATATTTTTGGCAAAAACTAACTGAAGTTTTCTTTCTCCAGCATTTCAGCATTCATTTATTTTAGACATTTACTCTCGCCATGTTTGCGTGTTTTTCAGTTATTTGCTGCGTGTACGTGAGTGCCGACTCCTACCTGAGTGTCCACACGCATCCCTCGCTGGAGGCCCGTGAGCTTCTGCGGATTGTGGCTCTGAAGATGGACAGAGCAGAAGAGGACATGGTGCTCGCCGTGGTGTCGCACACTGGAGGTAAATGCGATTCAAGCACAATTCAAGTAGAACATATAGTCAAGATAGTTTTCTAATATAAGCAATATGTGGGATTTACTCCTGCTGCCTGACCTGCTCCTCAAAAATAGCTGTACAAGTCCTCCTAGCTGGGAATCACTGATCCATTTTCTTGGCTCTCGTTCATCTCTCTCCTTCTGTCTGTGTTTGTCTCTGAAGAGCGGAGGGTGTTACAGCCCAGTGACTGTGTGTACTCTGAGTCTCTGACCCCACAAGGAAAGCTTGTGGCCTGTCGCAGGGATCTTACTGAGATCTTGGTATGTAAATGGCTGCATTTTTTTTTGTCTTTCTGTAACATTCAGTCTTTAAAAGAAGCTCAAGTTGCAGCTTGCAGGTCCAAAGCAAAACACAGCAAACAAAGTTAGTTATTTAGCCTCTGTATCACTTTCTTGACAAATCAGGCATGAAAATGAGTATTTCACTTCCCCAGCAGACATATTTTCAGTGTTGCAATGAGTCATGCAGCAGCAAACTGGAGAGGCTCAGGCCTGGTGATTGTTATTAACTCTGACTCAGTAGGAGAGGAAAACGTGTGAGCCACAATTATTGTGTGGTTGCCCGACAGTGACATCTGGACTGGAAAGTGCCGTTTCAGGGCACCTTTGTAAAGGGGCATCATCATCACAGAGTGAGATCTATGTCTGAATGTCTTAGCGGCTAGAGCCTGGCTGATTTGTTGGTGGGGCGATATTAGCTATCTGCAGCACTATCGTTATCGGCGTTTATAACAGCTGATAAATGAAAAGGTCCCAGAACAGATGTGGCCATAATGCCACATACACACTGATGCAGATGCAAATTGACTAATGCTCCTGATAGGATTTTATTTGAGCATGCCTTGTCTTTTTGTGCAATAATTTAAATTTCTCTACGGGTTTGTATGTGCAGCCTCCTTTAACAGACAGTGCTGAGCTAAGCAGGAGGCCAGTTCGACTCCTGGGCATCAACACCTGGGATGTGGCAGCTGCCCTCACACACCTGGATTGGAGTCTCTTCAAATCCATTCACGAGGTATCCACTCATACAGATGAATGTATGTGGTGTATGCACAGAGTTTTAAATAAATTCATATTGACGACAGATGCTGCTGAAGTTTACGCATCAGAGTATAAGCAAATGCTCAGCGAGACTTCCTGGATCATGAGCACAGCTCAGCCAGCAGCTGAGTGGCTTTTTAGATGTGTTGTTCTTGTAAAAACTTTAAACATAGCACAGATGAAGAGACACAGGCTCCATCTTGGCGTGCTTTCCCATTTGGTACTAGAGTACATTTGAGCACTTTCTTTTTCTTTCCTGGTTTTATATCGTATACGAGAATTGTTTTTGTTTTAGTTTTTGATTTTAAATTCAAAAAAATTAAGCAATAGCAAGATTAGAGTGAAACAAGCAATGGCGAGGTAGCCTCGTTTATAGAGGGAGAACACACCCAAGGATGTGTGATTCTTGATGTGTTTCACTCACACTCTTTCTTTCCGTCAACATGCAGCAGGAGCTGGTGTACTACACTCTCAGCCGCGCTCCTGGCACTGGCCACACGGCGGCGCTCTCAGTCCTGCTGCAGCGCTGTAACGAGGTCCAGCAGTGGGTCATGTCCGAGGTGCTCATGTGTGTGTCGCTCAACAAGCGAGTACAGCTTCTCAAGAAGTTTATCAAGATTGCAGCTCAGTAAGAACAGAACACACACGTGGTCATGTAAACAAAATGAAGAGTATGTTTTAAGCACATCATGTTTTATCTCCTTTTTTTAATAACATTTTTCTGCTTCTGCCTGTGTTGCACACAGCTGTAAAGCCCAGAGAAATCTGAACTCTGCATTTGCCATCATCATGGGTCTCAACACAGCTGCTGTCAGTCGACTCAACCAAACGTGGGAGGTAAGTCTTAACAGAACTGAGTCTGTTCATTACGATGCCTATTTTCAAGTCCAGCTCTGAGCAAACGCTTTCCCTTTCAGAAATGTCCGGGGAAGTTCAAGAAGCTCTTCTCAGAGCTGGAACTCATCACGGTGAGACCTGGTGGACAGAGATAGAGAAACACGCAGAGATGAAAATGTGCTATTCCTTTAAATGCTTCCTCCTTTTCTTTACTCTGCTTTCTGTTTTCCTCCATCTCTTTTTCCAGGATCCATCTCTAAACCACAAAGCCTACAGAGAAGCCTTCAAGAGGATGAAACCTCCTAAGATCCCTTTCATGCCTCTTCTCTTAAAAGGTATCTACTCTAAATCCTACACACACGTGCGCACACACACACAGAAACACTGAATGAATCCCTAATAAGCCCGTCTCCTGCTTTTAGATATCACTTTTATCCACGAGGGAAATAAGACCTTCCATGACAACTTGGTCAACTTTGAGAAGTTGGTGAGTTTGAGTCATTTCTTTAATATCTTTCAGTGCCTCAAACCATTTCCATGTGACATTTAAGTATTTTTTCCTTTCAGCTTCTCTAGATTTATTCTGCAGACTTAAGCTTTGCAGTGTAGGTGATAATAAGGTCACGATACTTGGATATTTGTATTGTGACAATGAAAGAGTGCAACAGTGAGATTTTGGAAGTAAAAATCACATTTATATTTTTCATGGGTGTTTTGATTATGAGCTATAATGTTGTAATTATCCAAAGCAGACTTACTAAGAGCTTTTTCTGAAATGTCAGTGGAGAAAACAAATGGGAAATTCATGTTTGTGCTCAGGGTCCTTAAAAAAGCAGGGACTGTTGTGCTCTGTAGTTTTTGTTTTGTCAGTATTCTGCAATATATTATAACAATACCAAGTTGCATCTGTGGTGAATACATCATACATCTGATGAAGGCACCATCTACTATTTGTTGTCAAGTTGACTGATGAAAGTAGATGCTTTGTATTTCCAGAGTACATGCTGAGTGGTGAATCCACCATCACCAATAGTAAAACGCTGGCCTGTTGAAATGTGTTTGGTTTGTAAAAAGATGGATGTTTTGGACAAAAGAAAAGCTCTTGATGTTTACCAGAACAAATGTGATCTTTCCAGTTTAATGTCACCCTAATGCAACATGTGTTCTCTTAAACCAACAGCATATGATTGCAGACACGGTGAGAATGATTCGCCACTGCCAAAGTGACCAGTCAGGTGGGTTATGTCATTTTTTTACTGAACTGAATCTTTAGGTTCAAAGTCGCGCTTCTGATCACTCTATAGTGTAGTTAGGAAGGACATCCAATGTAAAACATATCAAACATGCAGGTTGCTGAAGTTTAGGTACTTATTAAGTATATGGTATATATTTTTCACAGTGTAAACAAATCATATACTTCCAGTAGTTTATAATCCATAAAGGAGCTGTCACATATATGTATGTACTACACATTAGAAGTTTGTGTCTATCTATAATGCCATGACATCAAAAAGTAAATATAAATATTAAAAGATAGTTGTTTTTTCTTCTGGAAGCTGTTGTTTATGCTGTTTTCAAATCCTTGAGAAGAATCTGTCGCCATCTGCAGCTCAGTTAGTGTACTGCATTTTTACCTGAGTCAGTTTCTTCCAGTTTCCAAGCAACCATTTCCAGACAGTCTTTTATTTCTTTCCAAGGCTGTAATACAGTGTGTTTGTAGTAACTGTGTGTGTATGTTGTGTTGAATCCACTGATGTGTGTGCGTTTGTCTTTTAGGCAACGAGGTAATTGGGGTCGACAGTGCGGAGGTGAGGGCGAGCGTTCACTACCTGCACATTATCGACAATCAGCAGACGCTCTTTGAACTTTCACACAAACTGGAGCCCCGCGCTTAAACAGAGACGCATGCACACACACACACACACACACACACACACACACACACACACACACACACACACACACATACACTCACTCACTCACAGAGACACAATGGTGGAAATGCTGCTGTGTGACGTAGAGGACGCTCTGTACACGACAATGTCACATGCCGACAACAAATTATGCTACCAGCAGTGGTGCCAAATGGACAACAAGGTGTGCTCTGGTAAAAGCCAAACACATGCCAAGAAAGGATTCATAAACTGCGCACGACCTGTGAACTTTCTACAAGAACCGAATCTGCGCAGCGAAGTGGAGATTTGCCAAACGCAGACACAGAGCAGAGGAGGCTGTAATTAGTTTGTACAGTATCTATTGGACTGAGTATGTCATCGTTTTGTTCTTGTGATCGATCTTTTGTTATTTATTAGCCTGTTCAGCAGGTGGAATTTTTAAACTTTATTTTTTTTGCCGTCACATCGTCGTGCCCCCTGAGGGGTCAGTAAGGAGTCGATAGCCTCCTCGTTACATTTCAGTTCAGCTACAAACACAAAAGCACCTGTAGAGGAGTGAAGGACCTGTGGCCACAATCGCTACTGTGGGTGCTCTAATCTGATTTTATCTACATGGAACATCTTTGACTTGTGATACATTAACTCCGCACATGCTGTAGTTATTTAGTTGATGGGGTGCAGCTTTTTTCTTGTTACTGTGATGAGGCAGCACACTTTCCACAGCGATACTCACTCAGACTTTCTCTGTGATCTATAGAGTCTGTGAGTCAAGGTGCACCGTTAACAGTGAAGGAAACACTGGACAAGCTGAAGTTTTTTTTTGTCCAACTCCTGTTTGACTTTTAAGGCCGACGCCCTTCGCGCACTCTTCTCTATGGTGTTTTTGTGTGAACAGTTACTGATAACACTGCATTGTGTATATGGACCTACACATTTTTCAGTGCCAAAACTCACGTGGAGTCTTGCAGCACAGATTGTTCTATGAGGCTCTTGGTTTGTTTGGGAATCCGTGTCTTTTTGTCACAGAGTTTTATTTCCTGGAATAAGGAAAATCTGACGTCTTAGTTCTCACTGAGATGCTGTTTGACTTCATCGTGACTGAGTTCAGGTTGTGTGTGTGAGATTGTATCGGGCTTCTGTTGAAACAAGGCCCCAGCACAGAGCTGTGTTCTTTTTTTTATGTTTGTTGTTGTGTTTTATTGTGTTAGACAGATAAAGTATTCCAACTCAAGACATAAATAATAGCTTTGTGCCACAGAATTGTGGTTTAATTCTGTACCCCTTGAAGCGCTTTTTCTAACCTGAGTGGTTTCTGTCGTATTTCAGGTCCACTTATAGAACAAAATGACTGAGTGTGCCTCAGAAGTTAGTGAGGGCGGTCTCTGCCTACCTTTAGAAAAACCCAGAAACTAGTCTAATGGTCATAAAACCACATCTTTCTTGATATATGCTGAGGTGTCAGAGGTCATCATTAAGGGTTCAATAAGAGTTAAGAGGAGATTTCGATTAATTCCTACTGACTGAAAATATCACTTCATGCAGAAGTGGTCTCATGTAAACTCTTTGAAAGATAACAAAGGGAGAGACTGAATAATGGAAGCACAATTACAGAGAATTCCTGTATAATAACACGTGCATGGATGGGATATTTAATTTTGGTTCTTCTATAGATTGTTGAACCTTTTAATTGTGGTTCTCCTAAAGAAATCTACTTTTAATCCAATTAGTTCCCAAGTTATGTTGTTGTCTTGTTGATAAAGCCATAAGACGTGAAAAACCCTTATTTAATATTTCCATTAGTAGAATCTGCCGTCTTGTTACACAAACTATCACTCTGCGAAAGAAATTGACTACTGGATGAATCACAGAGGAGTAATGACAGATGATGAGAAATAGAGATTAAGGGAAAAACATACTAGTATTTTCATTGTTTTGTGCCTGATATCTGTTCATGTCTTGCCTGTTTTTTCAGCAATACATTTCTGCTGAGTGGGAGGAAACATCTGTAGGCTTTCTTCCACATTGCCACATGTGTGTTGCATTGTTTTTGATTCTTCTAAGGCAAGACATTAGGATGAAGTGCAATACAGTAGAAATGTTGCCACAAGTGTCCACCATCATCATTTAAACACTTTCACAGCAAAGAGCTGTTTTTTCCACCTCTAGATCAGAACCTTCTTAAAGTTCTTGACACTGTTTTAGTGCCAAAGGCATCGTTGGTTCTTTACAAGAAAGAACTCAAGGATGTGAAGGTGAAGAGTCACGTTAAACATAGTTCTTGTGTTATAAGCTGCTTCTCACTGTGCATTAAAGATTCTTTGAAATATACACTCTAACCCTTTTGTTGTCACTGAGTGTTTTGCAGACACAGCTTTAGTCTGCATTTCATTGCTTTGTATTTATCTCAAGAGTCTTGGAGTCGTGTAAAATCCTCGAGTCCAGTCGTGCTTTAGAGAAAGAAAACTGACACGTTCAGAATTAGTTAAAAGTCGGATTGAGCATTCATCTGTATACATCTGATGTTTGCCATCATTTGCTGCACGTTGCTGCACTAAACAAATTTAACCTTCTTATTACTTTAATTTGTTTGGCTTTATTTTTTCTCTTCAAATTTTTAAAGATTCCTTTTTTGGTTGTGGGGAAAGCAAGCTGGTGATTCTTTGCCTGGCTAGAGGTGATAAATGAGAGCCATGATCTGTTTGAATTCAGTGTCACATGAAGGCCTCGTGGTAGTCATTTTTACTATTAACCTGTAAACAAAGCGCACATGCACACACACCTCTGCTCGTTGTGTTGAGAGAGCAGAAGTTATTTATTGTAATATATTGTTTATTTATGTATTTCATAGGTGGAAAAAAATGTCTCTGTTTTTTGTGCCATGTCAGGAACTTTAACAGTGCAGAAGAAGATGTTTGTGGTTTGAAACTGCAAAAGAGGGAAAGTAAAAGGACTTGCTGTCACGTTCTGTGGCCACATGAGGGCAGCAGAGGACCAGATCAGAGATCAGATTTCTTTTGTTGTTGTTGCTTTTTTTTGTTAGCAGTAAAAACTGTAATAGGGAGGAGACCAACAGAGACTCTATGTAGTGTTACTCGGCCACTGTTATGAGTGTCTAAAGTTACTTTTTTTTTTAGAACAGTGTTGTTTAAAACCTGTTTGCATGACGAAAAAAACAAAACAAAACCACAATGTTCACAATACAAGAGAGGACATGTTGAAGGCTTTGTACTATTGTAATATTGTTGATGTGTAAATATATGCCTATGTTTGGTATGTTATTTATCTGTTGTAAATGGGGAAAAAAAAAGAAAGTCAACCACAAAGCAATACGTCTCCCTTTGTCTCCCCTCGACCTTCAGACGGCTGAAGTCACGTCTTTTCTAAAGCTGCGTTTTACTATGTGAAGATTTTACTGAAAAGGAATAAATTATAGGTTTTATGTGACATATCTCCAGGTGTTTGTCTTTTTGTTGGCCGATGTTCGGATACTATGTAGATGTTGACGAGTGAATGTGGTGGCTGATGCGACGACAGTCGTATTAGACTCGGTTCAGTGTAATCTCTGAAGTATGTTTGATTATGTCAAAATCTGACTGACAGTGGAGAAGGGAGGGTCTTTTCTGGCTTATATTCAAATCCTGTGCAGTTACGCCCAAATGAAGTTTAGTTTTTTATTTGGAGAAAGTGCTTTTGGCCAGTGATATTTGACTAACTTTGCACTCACCCTCTCTGGGGTCCATAAAAGAAAGCATCCAGTCACATTTCTCTATAGGATTCTTGGTGACATCCACCTTTTAAATTCCAGCAACACACTTTATCAAAAGTGACGGATTAAAGCCCTAACACGATGACCTTGTCTTCTTGCTGGTTCTGGGTGCTCTATCGACTTCAGATGAACAAGAAGTACATTTATTGTGTGGTAACTGTCCCCAACCCCTGGTACAGCTACAGCTGCTACATGCACAATGCTGTAACTATGACCTGGGCTGATGCAGAGCTGCACTGTGTGTCAGAGGGAACCAACCTTGTGTCCATCCAGTCTGAAGGAACATAATTTTATCCAAACCTTGTGTAAGACCTTAAGTGGTGAAAATGTCTTCACTTGGATCGGACTCGGTGACATTCACAAAGAAGGCAGATGGATGTGGTCTGATGGATCTCAAGTCAGCTTTGAATTATGGGGTCAAGGAAAGGAGACCTGTGCACACATAAACTTTGGCCCAGATGTTATATGGAATGACCTTGAGTGTCCAAAAAACCCCTTTCTTTTGTATGTGCAACTCGCACTACTGGTCGTTAGGAATTTAAAAGAAAAGATATGTCTGATACAACTTACTAATTATGACTGTATAAACTGGTTAAAACACTTTAAGACTGCACAGTAAAGATTCATGTTGTTATGATGTCATGATCAGATGTTTACTTTTGTTTATTTGTTTATTTTTGTTTACACGTGTGGCTCCTTCCATTAGATCATGTGCAGGTGTGTGCAGCTCTCCTCTCTGCTCCAGCTGAAAGCCACCTCGGCCCACTCGCTGCCTCCTCTCACTGTTCTTATTGTTAGGAATAAATATCAGATGCACGATTTGCATTACATTTATTTACATTTATATTGTGATTTACATTGCATGTTAAATATTATTCAATATTGTGAGTCCTCCTGAACCCATTAAGACATTTCATATTAAACATCCTGACATTCTGATGTTATCTAACTCCTGGGCTTATGTTTTGTTGATTTTATATCCTTGTGATTTGTATCTTGAAAGACAACATAAATTTACTTTACTTGCATATTTGCTTAACATTGCTGTGCTGAGGAGAGACTGAGAACGGTGCCTTCATGGTGAAATGCTGTCTGCTATTTCCACAACTTAAAGCAGCATAGTTTAGTCTTTGATTCCAAGCCTCCCCGCCCCCATCAAATGGTTTTGTTTTTGTCTCTGCTTTGAAACGCCAACAGCCCCCAGAATGGAGCACAAGTTATGCAGAACCTCTGTGGATTAAGTGAATGCAAACTCTAAAAGCAAGATGTCTGACGTTCAACAGACAGTACTGCTGTAGTATTTCCAAAGATGTTGTGTATTTTTCTATCCAGGTATGTATTTTACTATATTAGCAGTAGGAATGTTTCTGGCGATTAATTTCTTAGGGCGTTTTCACACCTGTTTACTCTGGTCTCAATTGGTTGATGAATTTGTAAACTTGTACTTCCCCCCTGGTTAGGTTTGTTTTCAGATACAGAACAATCCAGGTCAACTCCAAGTGGATTTGGGAGGAGTTTTTTGAGGCCATGGAAGAAGACTTTCGGACTGCCTTGAAGCGATTCTGGCAAACACTCAGGCGACCCAGGAGAGGGTAGGCAGCAACCACAGTGAATAGTACAGCTGTCATGCCATGGCAGTTATCCCCGACAGAATTTGTGTCCATGCGTTTAGGCTGAATCTGCCACAATTTGTTCCCCAGTGTTCAAATCATGGAAAAACGTGGTTTGAGAACGTGGTATACTGAGTTTAAATGAATCGAGTTTACACAGACGTGATTATTCTGTTATCAGGCAACAACACTTATCACTTATCTTGGTTGGAATGGAGGCGGAGTCAACTGGATCCCCTCACCTTGTCCAGCAACAAGGAGCGAGCTCCAGACGCAGGGGAAACAGATACCTTTGCACGCCGCCTGCCTGAGTCCTGTGTTTTTGTCCTGCTCCAGACGTCGGGTCTGGTGCACAAGAAAAAAAGTCGTGAATATGCAATCATAGAATGATGCACAAGACCAGACACCAGACAGACAAAATTATTAGCCTTAATATTACACCTTTCTTACAAAACAAGAGTCAAGTTTTTACCTTTTATAACTATACTACTTAAAACTACTAAACTACTTAAAGTTTTGTTAAAGTTCCTTAATGTGGCATTTACATCCTGTGCTTTCACTTTCTGTATGTTTGATTATATAAGCGGGGTCACTTGCAGGTCACCAAATACTGTTCATTATCTGCTGTAAATATCTGGACTCTGTTGTTAGTTCAGGATAGAATAGTTTTATTATAAAAGTCATTCTTGGCAAAATGATATAAAAGTAAACACACATGTACTGTATTGTCACAAGCATTTACTCACCCATCCAAATCATTGAATTCAGGTGTTCCAATCACTTCCATGGCCACAGGTGTATAAAATCAAGCACCTCGGCATGCAGACTGCTTCTACAAACATTTGTGGAAAAAAATATCTCACTCTCAGAAGCTCAGTGAATTCCAGTGTGATACCGTAACAGGATGCAACCCGTGCAACAAGTCCAGTCATCAAGTTATCTTGCTGCCAAATGTTCCACAGTCAGCTATTAGTGGTATTATAAAAAAGTGGACGTGATTGGGAATGACAGCAACTCAGCCACAAAGTGGTAACAGTCCCGGTCTCCCTTCAGGGTTTCCACAGATTCCAAATAATTACCAAACGTTCATGTGAAATAAAGGCTGCTCACCACTCCATATCCACAGGTCCTCCAAGCAAAACCTGAGCACAGGGAGAAGCAGGTTAGACAATGGATTATGGCGCGAAACAAAAACTGCAAATCTCATAATTCAAAAGAGGACATATTGAAGGATTTGTAATGATGTAGTATTATTGATGCCTATACTGTCAGCAGCCAAGATCTATTGCAAACTATCAAAAGATGGATTCAGGGTTACCTGATCCAGCGCTAACTATAAACTTTATCAAAAATGAAAATTTAAGCCTAATTTTAAAAGTAGAGTGGGTGTCTGTCTCCCAAATCCAAACCGGAAGCTGGTTTCACAGAAGAGGGGCCTGCCTCCCTTTCTATTTTATACATCCTAGAAACCACAAGTAAACCAGCAGCCTGACTGCAACATGCTCTCTTGGGGTGATACTACAGTACTATGGTAATAAGCATACAACAATAAAAATGTAAAAAAAACCAAAAAACTTCACAGTTCAATTTGCTGTGAACTTAATGAGTTTAAAAAAATAAACTGTGGCATGTGTGAAAGCTTGTGCAAATGTTTACATAAAATCTCAGAATTCTGTAAGTTCCTTAATGTGGTATTTGACAACTATTTAAGACTTGTAGCTAATAAATCTCATGGCTTTTGCCAGCTAGAATGACATCTTTTGCTTTTGCTTTCTGTGGAGTTATGTGTGCAGGTCCAAATACTATTCATCCTTATCTGATGAAATAAGATAATTTCATCAGATAAGTCGAGGTGGATATCTGTAAATACCAGGACTTTGTTCTTAGTCTATTTTTATGTTTTGTTTTTTAGTTTATGATAGACTGCTTTTATTGTATCATGAAAGTTCTAGTAACTTTAGCATGTATTTTTGATGGTCAGTGTGAGCAGCTAGGGAAATGGCCTGACTGAGATATGAAAATGTGTGTGTGTGTGTGTGTGTGTGTGTGTGTGTGTGTGTGTGTGTGTGTGTGTGTGTGTGTGTGTGTGTGTGTGTGTTGCCCTCACCGTTGTCAGTGTCTGCATTTGGGTCCTCATGTTGTAATTCTTCATAGAAACTAAAAAGCATAATGACATAATAGTGCTGACATTAAAACCAAAGTGAGAAAACAACACATTTATTAATAAATATGTCTTAATACTTTGTTATTTTCTTATTGTCCTGCCAAAATGAAAGAGATGATCCTTCTGTGTGGAAGGACTTTGTTCTATTTATGTTAGATTAACTCATCTGTTTTACTTTACTGTTTCCTTTCGTAGCTCTCACCTGTCCTGTTTAATTGTTCATGACCTTGATAAGGCTTTTTACCATGCAATAAATATATAACTACATAAAATAAAGAGTCACATTCTCCTGAATGTGCCAAGAGGAAACTGTTCAACAGTTAAACAATTATGAATTTCTTTGGAATTTGATTTTTTCAGGCTTATATTTAATGTTATTGTTTATGGTGGAGAGTTTTGGTCTATTTGACCAATGATATCACACCAGCAGTAAAAACACCCACTCAGGCAGCTATAAAAGAAACCATCCTGTACAAAGAAGCTGCAGCAGCTCCTCATCATACTGTGAGACTTAAAGCTTCAACATGATCTTGCTCCTCTTCTTGTTTGGTCTGGCTCTGGGTGCTCCTTCTGAGTCTCCCTCTGATGACAATGAAGTGAAGCAACAACCTGGTAACCGTCTCATTTTCTAGCTCTTATTTTCCCTTATTTACTTTTACCTTTATTTGTGGTTATTATGTTAGCAAAAGATCATTTTATGTGGATATTTGTTACCTTATGCTCCTCTTCTTTGGAACTGTGAATGAGGGAAAAGCTTTTGCTGAATGCATTTGACCAGTGGCATTATTTCAACTGTGCAGCCATGATTCTCTGCAGCGCTTAAATTAAAGCAGTTACTTGTTTCAATACCAGCAGAGCATTTTCACCTCTGTTTCTGTGACTCTGAGAAAAAAAATCTCTTCAACTTTTTAACAGTTTCATCCAGCCCTGAATTCTGTTTTCCTTTCAGGTGAACGGAAATTTAAACTGCAACGTGGAGCCTGTCCCATGTTCTGGTGGAGCTTCAACAACCGCTGCTACAAATATGTCGCCACCCACATGACCTGGGCTGATGCAGAGGTCTACTGTTTGTCACAGGGAGCCAACCTGGTGTCCATCCGCAATACAGAGGAACAGAGTTTTGTGAAAAACCTGATCCAGAACTTTGACCACGCAGAGGGACTCACCTGGATTGGACTCAGTGACAAACATAAAGAAGGCACCTGGATGTGGTCCGATGGTTGTCCACTGCGTTTTGTCTACTGGAGTCCAACACAACCTAATAATCAGGTAGGAAATGAACACTGTGTTCACACCAATGTAGTATCAGATAAGAAATGGAATGACTACACGTGTGCTACCAATTTACCTTATGTTTGTGCAACACGCATTACCTGTCCTTAGAAGCACTGAACCTTCTGTTCCTGCTAGTACAATGCTACAATAAAGATGTGAATGCACACTGTAACCTGTCTTTTGTGTGTCTGTGCAAAAGTCATTAAATTTCACTCACCTTGATTTTCATGAATACAGAATCATCCACTGGTAGCTCTGATGGTGGATCACAGGGAATATTTACTCATTGTTTTAATCTCACAGCTAATGTTAATATAATGAGGAAGGAGGAAAGAAACACCCAATATCTATATTAAACTTTCTTTTAAATTGTTTTGCTGATAAAGCCTTATTAAAATAAAATACAGTCAAACTAACAATAAATTACTTATACAGTGACTCTAACCAGAAAACACCAAAGAAAGAGTTCAGCCAGTCTAAATAAGAGATGTTGCTTTTGTCACAGTCCTGGGTCAGTGGCCCAATGTTACTACTATTATCATTAAGTGTCATCTTGGTTTATTACTACCAGTGTTTTGGCTTCAGTTTTGTATTTTGAGCTCTCCAGTTCTTCTTGGGTTGTGACTTATAGGTCTTAGGTTTTGGTTCACATGCTTCCTCTGTTCCTTGTCTAGTCTGTGGCTGTGTCTCAGTTCAGGGGCTGCATTCTTCGGAGGCCGCATTTGAAGGCTGATTACATCACAGTGACGTGACAGAGGTTGTCCAAATTCGAAGGCTGCTCCAAATGCGGCCAACAAATGCATCCCCCTTTTCCCCAGATTTGAAGGATAGGTCAGGTGTATCCTTCATGGCCCAACCTATCCCAGAATTCATAGCGCAGCCCAGCCAATTCCAGTTTCCAACAATGGAAGCAACAACTTAGTTGTCTTATTACTTGTATTACTCTTTTCAATACTTAATGAAATTAAGTAATTAAATTAAAATAAATTATTATTATTATTATTATTATTGGAGTTTAAAATATTACTCTTTCTGGGTCACAAAATAACATTTTAACATGTTTTCAGGAAAAATGTAGCCTATCTGCTCGGTTTATCCAGACATCACATATTTGCAAAAGTGGTCTGACGTTTGGCTTTTTTCAGTGTTTTACATAGATGGTTTTGGTATACTCTCATCTTTTCCCTTTCACCTCTCCTTCCTTTCCCTCCTTTCCCTTCATTTCCATCTTGCCCTTTTTCCTTACCACAATGGCTGACTGTTTTGTGACCCAGTTGTTCATGGTAGCACATTGGATTATTGATTAAAAGTATTGACATAATCATCACCTCTTGTTTCTGAAACGAAGTTCTGGGATAAAACTAAACTTCCCTGAATAAGTGAGGGTTAACAAATTAAATCAATCAGTATTATTAAGTAGATTAACAATTATCTACTCACAAACACAAGTTAGAATGATTCAGTTTCTATCAGTAATTAGTTATGTAATGTACTGAGAAGTATTGGGTAGACTTCACCTTATTTGTTTTAGTATTTCATAGCTTTTAATATAAGGAACTATTTACTAAAACTATGTAATAAAATTTGCCTAAACAAAATCTATGCAAATTGTTAAAAATTTACTGGTTAGATTCTATCGATTGTTTTTCACAGTGTATTCTTTACTTTAATTGAACATAAATGAACATTCAGATTAGAAGAAAGCTTTAAATATCCTAACTTAAAAAAAAGTGACAAAAGGAAGAAAAAAACATTACAACTTCATATGTATTAATCTTACAACTATGATGACAGCCTTGATTTTTATTGTCTCTAAACAGGTCTGCCACAATCAGGGCATTCATATTCTCATGTTCTTTGTTAAAAGACTTTAAACGCAAACGTGATTTGGTCCCTTTATTTTATGTTTATTCAATTCAGTGCTTCTCTGTCTGTTTTCCACTCACTCGTGTTTAGTTATGATTTTCAGTCTGTGTCATCCATGCTGTGTTTTTCTGGTTTTACTCTTTAGCTTGAGCTCTGTCTCTCTGTGTTAATCCTTTAAAAGACCGGCAAGGTACCCAGCGTCTCTCTCTCTCTCTCTTTGTTCTACCCCCAATGCGAGGGAGTAACAGCTCAAGCTGACTTAATTTAGGTGATTCATGGCCAAGGTCACAACAAATAGACCTTGGGGGACATGAGTGCCTAGGTTGGCTGAGCATTTGACCTTGACCTTCATTGTTAACACCCATGCTTCCAAAAGTTGACCTTGAAGGAAATGTCAAGATGTTAGACTAAAATTCAAATTCAAATTCAAATTTTTATTTGTCACGTACACAGTCATACACAGTACGATATGTAGTGAAATGCTTGGACAACTGCTCGTGACCTAAAGAAAACAAAAAAGGAAAAGGCTATGAATAAGATAGGAAATAAATATGAAAAATTAAAAAGGGTAAATTTAACTAGGAAGGAATAAAATATAAATTAAAGTTGAAAATAAAATAACTGTACAACAAAATACACAATATAGAACTATATAAGAATGTATGAAGAAATCTAAATATAAATAAATATATACACAATAACAGCAGCTGTACAAGTATTAACCGGAAATGAAGAATATAGTGACCAGTGTTGTGCAAAACCAATGTCCAGAAAGTCCAGTGTGTGTGTAAGAACCATATGTGTGGGTCAGTACTGTGTGGTGGTGTGATTGAGAGACCGTATCGCCTGCGGGAAGAAGCTCCTCCTCAGTCTCTCTGTGTTGGTCTTCAGGGAGCGGAATCGCTTTCCTGACCTCAGCAGAGAGAACAGTCTGTTGTTGGGATGGCTGAGGTCCTTCACGATCTTCCTGGCCTTGGTCCAGCACCGCCTGCTGTAGACTGAGTGCAGGTCAGGGAGCTCGGAGCGGATGGTGCGCTCAGCTGACCGCACAACCCTCTCTAGAGCTCGTCTGTCCTGCATGGTGCTGTTCCCGAACCAGGTTAAGATGTTTCCCGCCAGGATGCTCTCTATGGTGCACGAGTAAAAGTTCCTGAGCACCTTGGAGGGCAGTTGGAAGTCTCTCAAGCGTCTGAGGTGGTAGAGACGCTGTCGGGCCTTTTTCACCACAGTGTTGATGTGACAGGACCATGACAGGTCCTGCGTGATGTGAACTCCGAGGTATTTGAAGCTGTCCACTCTCTCCACTGGGCACTCGTTGATGACGGGGGTCTGGTAGTTCCTCTCCTGCTTAGTGCTGAAGTCCACTATCAGCTCCTTTGTCTTACTGACGTTTAGAAGGAGGTTGTTCCTCTGGCACCAGTTCTCCAGATTCCTAATCTCCTTCAGGTAGGCCGTCTCGTTGTTATCAGAGATCAGGCCCACCACGACGGTGACGTCAGCAAACTTGAAGATGGTGGTGGAGCTGGTAGTGACTAATGCCACTCTCCAGTGACATGCGGCGAGTGCTACGCTGTGGGCTCTTGCTGAATGAAGCTAGGACAGCCACTGATGTTTCTTCATTAGTAACATGTCTGTGAAGGTTTTCAGTCATCCAGGTCATCGTAGTCAAAGGAGCTTGCAAAGAAAAGCGTCTGGACTTCTTTAAGTTGCTTGAAGACGTTTCACCTCTCATCCGAGAAGCTTCTTCAGTTCTAAGGTCAAATGGTGGAGAGTCCCAGATATAACCTAGTGGGAGTGTCCCCTCACAGAGGGACAAAAGGACCCCCTGATGATCCTCTAATCGCCTGAGCCAAGGTGTGAAACTGGGTGTGGGTCCCAATCAGCCAGAGTTTCGGGTGTGTTCATTGTGAAACCTGGCCCCACCTTATCATGCGAATTCCTGAGATCAGATGGCCCAGGATGTGAGTGGGCGTTAAGGCGTCTGGGAAGGGATCTCAAAACTGGATTATAGATGGCAGAGAGTTGGTGTCGTAAACCCCCGCCTCTGTTCAAAGATGGTCGCTCACAGTGGACATAGATGGCTTCTTTCACTCCTCTTTCAAACCATCTGTCCTCTCTGTCCAAAATGTGAACATTGGCATCCTCGAAAGATCCTTCACTGCACACATTAACGCTGTGGATAAAAACATCAAGTTCACCAGGGAAGACACAAAGGACAACTGTTTGCCTTTCCTGGACTGAGCTGTGCACATTGAAGAGAACGGCAAACTCAACATCGAAGTTTACCGGAAGCCCACACACACGGACCAGTACCTCCTCTTTGACTCCCATCACCCTTTGGAACACAAACTTGGAGTAATTAGGACCCTACACCACCGGGCAGAACATGTTCCCTCTAAGCCTGAAGGAAAAAAGAAGGAACACACACATGTAAAGGAAGCACTCAAAACGTGCGGCTATCCTAAATGGGCGTTCTTAAAGTCAGCAAAGAGGCACAGAAAAGAAGACCAGACACCAGCGAGGGAGGATAAGAAGGACAGACGCAACAACATTGGTATCCCCTATGTAGCCGGTGTATCAGAAAAACTCAGGAGAGTTTTCTCCAAGCATGACATCCCGGTGCATTTCAGACCCAGCAACACGCTCAGACAAAAACTGGTTCACCCGAAAGACAAAACGCCAAAACACAAACTTAACAACGTGGTGTATGCTGTACAGTGCAGCGAGGAATGCTCAGACCTCTACATTGGAGAGACCAAACAGCCACTTCACAAGCACATGGCACAACACAGAAGAGCCACCTCCACAGGACAAGACTCAGCAGTCCATCTGCATCTTAAGGATAAAGGACACTCTTTCGAGGATGCCAATGTTCACATTTTGGACAGAGAGGACAGATGGTTTGAAAGAGGAGTGAAAGAAGCCATCTATGTCCACTGTGAGCGACCATCTTTGAACAGAGGCGGGGGTTTACGACACCAACTCTCTGCCATCTATAATCCAGTTTTGAGATCCCTTCCCAGACGCCTTAACGCCCACTCACATCCTGGGCCATCTGACCTCAGGAATTCGCATGATAAGGTGGGGCCAGGTTTCACAATGAACTCACCCGAAACTCTGGCTGATTGGGACCCACACCCCGTTTCACACCTTGGCTCAGGTGATTAGAGGATCATCAGGGGGTCCTTTTGTCCCTCTGTGGGGGGTTACTGCCACTAGGTTATATCTGGGACTCTCCACCATTTGACCTTAGAACTGAAGAAGCTTCTCGGATGAGAGGTGAAACGTCTTCATTAGTAACAGTTTTCTTGCGTCCACATTTTGGCAAATCCAACACTGAACCAGTTTCACGAAACTTAGCAAGCAGTTTGCTGACTGTAGCATGGGAGATGGGTGGTCTCGTAGGGTGTCTTGCATTGAAATCTGCTGCAATGACCCGGTTACTGCGTTCACCAGATATCAACATGTTATGGGGAAATGTTTTTATGCTTTGCTTCATAATAATAGTGTTCATATTTTACACTGTGCAGCCCAGCTTCTAAACAGTAAACTGTAAGCCATATAAGCCATATGATAAGACCACATGAGATTAACACACAAAGCTGAGTTTTGCAGAAGTTGACTCACAAACAGCACCCACACACGAACATGAAAAACAGGAACTGCTATGCTTGTTAAATAAAGGAAACGCCTGCGACTCGGTGTGAGTCTCTCTGAGTCTTCACCCGTGCACGTTAACTGTCAAAGTGTCTGAGTGTCATTTCTTCACCTGAGCGTTTGATAATTGTTTAATCCCGAACACAACACAAATTCGATCCGCTCCTCACGTGTTAACCTCTTCAACATGTCAATGGCTGTGAACAAAGAGAAACTTGTAAATAACTCATGAAATAATAAAGTTACGTTGAAACCAAGCACACCATTGTTTTTCTTGTGACATTACCAATAAGTTTGATGTGTCACATGGCCCTCTTCCTATTGAAAAAACAAAAGTTGTATCCAAGATGGCCGACTTCTAAATGGCCACCATGGTCACCACCCATCTTGAGGAGTTTGCCCCCTCACATATACTAATGTGCCACAAACAGGACTTTAATATCACCAACCATTCCCATTTTATTACGGTGTATCCATATAAATGGCCCACCCATGTAGTTTAATACCCAATATTATGAGCATGCTTTTTGAACATGAATTTCACAATTCATCAAAGGACATTATGATTTTTGTAATTCTAATATTTTTGAAGGTGCCTATTAACATTTAGTTTGTTCTGGATTTAAAAAAAAATCATAATCCTGTTCCTCGTCTTCTTTCTGTGTTTCCTTCAGCTGACCATGGAGCTAAACTACTACGTGGAAACTGTCCCACATTCTGGTACAGCTTCAATGGCCGCTGCTACAAATATGTTTCTGCAAGCATGGCCTGGGCTGATGCAGAGCTCCACTGTGTGTCACAGGGAGCCAACCTGGCATCTATCCACAGTTTGGAGGAACATCAGTTTGTGAAAGTCCTGATCAGCAACTTTGACCCCACTGAAGGATACACCTGGATTGGACTCACAGATCTCCATAAAGAAGGAGGCTGGATGTGGTCTGATGGTACTCCAGTGGATTTCACCTATTGGACTTCAAATCAGCCAGAGAACATGGGAGGAAATGAACACTGTGTTCATAAAAACTTTGGTATGAAGTGGATTGACAGTCGATGTTCTGAAAGTTTTCCCTTTGTCTGTGCAACTCGCTGTTCTCAGTAACTGAGATTCTTACATATTAAAGAACTAGTAACAGATCATGATCAATTAGAATGGTTACACATTTTGTGATTACTTACATATTCAGTAACTAGGTGTGTTGAAATTAATGAAATTAACAGTAACTCTGGGTGTACATAGCCTGTCATGTAACATGCAAACAAATTTGTATGTGTAAAAAATTACACCTGTTCTAACCTACATCTGTACTAGAGATGGACCGATCCGATATTACGTATCGGTATCGGTCCGATACTGACCTAAATTACTGGATCGGATATCGGAGAAAAATAAAAAATGTAATCCGATCCATTAAATATCACGAAAGCACCTCACAAAACTTGCAACACTCCGTAACTCACCTCAGAACGTTAGCACGTCGGAGCAGTATGCATCACGTGATAGAGCGGCTGTGGCATGCGGGACCTGTCGGTGGTCTGGATAGCATGTGGAGCTTCGCTAGCAACCCGGCATTTCATCTCCGACAAAGTTATCCCCGAGAGAAGTAAAGCAAGTGTGTAAGTCCATCTCTGAATGTTTGTAAAGCATTCCTGCGTTAAGCTTAACAAGCGACTGCCTCTCGCTCTCCGACTGCTACTTCAATCGTGAAACTGCTTAAATGATCAGCTGATCGGCTTTTCTGTCGCGAGTCCGTCTCTCTTGTTTGTTTTTGGTCCACTTTGCGCCAGAAAGAGGAAACCAGCGGTTGAACAACACCAGCATGTTTAAGTTTGATAAGCTGTTGTTAGAATTTATTTAATATTACTTTCTATACCAGGATCTTTTTCTACGTAGCTGATGGCTGGTAACTGTGCAGGGGCGGATCTAGCAAAGTTTAGCCAGGGGGGCCGATAGGGCATTAACTGGAAAAGGGGGCACAAAGACATACTTTTCTTTCTTATTCTCATTTAAAATGTCTAGCTTTTAATAAATAATTATCTGACACCCAAAGTTTTAATTTGATGTAAAATGAATAGAAGTCAATTACTGTATATAGTGACTATTAAGTCTAATATATATACCCTAGTAAGCTATAGTACTTTTTCCTTTGGGAAGGTACCATCTGTGCAGTCTGCAATTTTGTTGAAGAAAGATGTTGAATCTATTTAATATTTCTTGAAAAATAATTGATTTCTGTGCATTTTTTTCCACACTGCATCAAATTAAGGTTGATTACGTCGATTAAGCATCATGAGGTGGAGCGTGAGGGGTGGTTCCCTATTTTTTATTTATTTATTTTTGTTGTTGCTGGGAGTTGGAACCCTATTAGTTAGGTTGCTTAATATTTATGCTAAGTACTCTTTAAAATACCAGAATAGGGAGGATGGTGTAGGTCTAAGTTTATTAGATTGATCAGTATTGCTGAACTATGAAATATTTTTTTTGTATACAGGTATAACAGAATAGCTTTAGTGTAGTTGTTGTTTTAAACTTGAGTATGAACTTATACAAAATGCAGCAAGATATTTAAAAAAAACAGTTTTGTTGATTAAAAGAAACGATATCGGATTCATATCGGTATCGGCAGATATCCAAATTTATGATATCGGTATCGGTATCGGACATAAAAAAGTGGTATCGTGCCATCTCTAATCTGTACAAAGATGACCAAGGCTGCTCTTGGTTAACTTAAAAAGGAAGAGTATGAAGATATTTCAGTTGAGCTGATTCCAATAAAATGAACTCTGTTAACAAGTGGATCTTTGTGTGTTTGTGTAAGGGAGTGATCAGTGGTTGTTTTGACAGGGGTGCAGCAATATGATATCCTGATAAGTGCTATTAATAACTACTGATCAGTACTACTACAATTTGTAGTCATGATAATTAATCCTTTAAAATAGCAGAGAACTTTTATTGTCTCACTTCCAGGGATGTTAAACACGCAGAAAGGGTAAACAGTCAAAATCAACATTTTAAGCCATACGATAATGATAATGCTATTGAGAAAACTCTACTTATTGGCAGCTCTAGAGGTCACTTATTATTATCCACATTATAAAAAAATCTGAGCTATAAACTCTAGTTTAGTTGTCTAGTTGTGGCTGCGTTGTGGTCACTAAGGACAGGGCTGAGCTTGATGAACCTGCTTCTAGGAAAAGGAACCAAAAAAGAGCTGGTTGATGTGATGACGCCCATCTCCTCTTTTTGATGTCAAATTCTGTAATGGAGAGGAAACTAAAAGGAGCCTAGAAGCCTACATGGTTGCAACAGTGTTTTGTCACTGTTATAAAAGTATTGTTCTTAAAGCAACATAGTTAAAAACCTGTATATAAAAAGTTTACAGTGTAAGATGATGATTATGATTCTTATTACTTCCCATTCTGATGCTGGGTTTAAATTCACCAAGTTATCTTGACAATGTCTACATGGCTAAATATACACAGGTGCCGCCATATGATTGGCTGATTATTTGTCTTAATGAGAAGTTGAACAGCTGACCCTAATACAATCCAATACAATCTAAAATGTCAAAAAAGAGCAATAACTTCCCCCTCCCATCCAATCAGATTTTACTTTGTCACTTCTTGATTCAAAAGGAACATTTTATTCTGTCAAAATATTACAGAAAATAAATTTGCTTATAGTTTTATCACATGTCACAGGAAGCTTATATTTCTGATACTGAATGCAGGTGGTAGATTCAGGGACACAACAAGTGCATTTGGCCAATGATATCACAGCAGCAATGCAAGCAGCCTTTCTGAAAGCTATAGAGCCTACACTGAAAAAAAGGCCATGTTGGATTTACTTGATTCAATAATGGACATTTGTTGCACACAAATGTTTTGCTTTGGCAGAAAATTAAACAACCGAGTTAAATCAACACAACTTTTTCATATTCAATAATCCTGTGCATTTTGTGTTTCTAAAACGCGATTGAAACATGTTCAGATGAAGTAAGTTGAGCTCTTGGAATGTTTTAATCCTTCACAATTTTGTCATTTTATTTCAACACTATTTAATAACTTTTACCCCAATAATACTTGGTCACTTAAATACTACATGTTGTCTTCATATTACATAATGTTCAACAAAGTCTAGATCCTGGTTACCATAAAAGTTGAATGGATTTACAATGACTACCATCCTCCGGGTTGCAGGAGGGCTGGGAAATAACCCTGAAATGATAGGTTACGAGGCAGGGTACACCCTGGACACCTCACCAGTCTATCACATAGAAACAAACAACCATTTACACTTACATTCACGGGTAATTTAGAATCAGTTAACCCTAACTCTAATAACTGCATGATGTTTAACTGTGGGAGGAAACCAGAATACCCAGAGAGAAGCCACTGCAAACTAGCCAGAATGTGGATTTGAACCCAGGACCTTCTTACTGTGAAGCAACAGCACTAACCACCATGCCAACAATCTAGGAAACACAGGAAAGCTATGATTTCCTGTGTTTGATGCAGAATTTTTTTGTTTTTGTCCTTAACAGGTTAATCCACAATAAATAGCAATAGCATGCACGTGGTGTGTGTGTAGTTCTCTGCCTCTTATAACTCCACTGATTTTCCTGCAGTTTGAAATCTTGTGCGATCTTGTGAATTTCATGAGTTCAGCAACTAACCACTCTTACTAGATTGTATCAGGTCGTCTCAACAAGAACAAATTAAGTTTTTGAATTCCATGCAAATCCTACATGATTTAATTACGTTCATAGAAACATGAAATTATTGTGTTCAAATTACAAGTTAGACTTTTTTAATGTAACAACCACCCAATTTACTTTTTTTGGTATACCAAAAAAAGTAGAGGTGGCTGCTCGACTTGACTGAGATGGATGCCTTCCTGAAACCACGATCTAAAGAGCGCGAGTCTGAAACCCGTGCAGTGTCACGGGATTTAACATTGCTATATTATTGACTTACTTCACTTGAACATGATATGAACAATTTAATCTAGCCTCTCTGCATATCATGTAGTTTCTACACTATATAGTTACACTTAACTTTAAAGCATGAGGCAATTGTGTTAAATACACGCAAGATGCTTATGTAAATCCAAGAGCTGGCCAATCCCTTTTTTTCAGTGTAAAGAACTCAAATATAATCTTCTTTCAGTGTTTGGTTTGGCTTCTTGAGATGAACTTGAACTTTCCCTGTTTCTTCAAATGCACTTAAGAAACAAGCTGAGTCAATGAAAGAGAGTCAAATAAGGCAGAGTAAATAATTTGTTTATTTATTTATTTATTCCTCAATAACTCAATCATGATGTCATGAGTCACTTGGACATTGTGGACATCCACGGTGACCACTTCATGCATAATGCACCTTATATGTGCATGTATATGTGTATACTGTATATATGTATTTTTAGTAAGTATAGTGTATGTGTGTTTGTACATCTGTGTGTGCATGTACATGTATATACTTGTTGATACTTATAGATAGCTATTTCTCATATAGTAATAGTAGTAGTAGAATAGTTTTATTTATTACTTGCATATTTCCACAAACCTATATCCATAACTCACTCTGGGGTTATGTGTGTACATAGAATCTCAGCTACTGTTGAATACATTATATTGTCTTATTTATTTTGTATTTCTTGACCTTATATTCTGGTATACTCTTTGTATTCTTCTGTTATCTGTACCTGAGCGCTGGCAAAGCACAAATTTATGATCAATAAAGTTTTCTTTTCTTATCTTATCTTATTTAATGTCTTAATTGCTTATACAATAGGAACTGACATAATAAATAAAACAATGTGTGGGGCAACAGGAAGAGACCTACATTATCTTATTTGAAAATATTAACGAAGAAAAATTTTACACTCTGTTTTCTTTTCGTGAATCATTATAGGATATTACAAAAAAATAATCTAATTCTATTCCTTTAGCATTTTAGGTGTAAATTATTATAATATTTAATACAATTATTATTAAAGAATTATATTATACATGTATTCAATGTGCTTAAAGCATACAATCTGCAAAGACCAAAGGCATAACGTCCTGCAGGCCCACAGGTTAAGGTGGTTCCATCAATTATGGCAGGTTGTTCAGCAAAGCAGGCCCAGACTACCAACACCATGTTGGACTGTGGGTATAATGTTCTTTCTATGAAATGCTGGGTTAGTTTTATCCCAGTTTTATTTGCTTTTTCTGGAGGCTCAGTGATTTATAAAACAAAATCCTCCCTTCTAGCTTCTCTTCATTGTTTCGAGTTGATCAGTCCCTTTAAAACATTACAAAAATTGTGATGTACTTTTTAGAAGTGCTGGATTTTAATGTATATGGTGCAAGTTCCATTACAGAGGCTACATGCATGTCTTACACACACCCTTCAACATACACCACTGGATATATTCGCTATCTGAGTTTGCAGTAACAAAATCTTTTTTGTTGAAGCTTCTTGAAGTCTCACAGGAGATCGTAGAGAGGTGTTTGTAAAAGGTTTTGTAAGCACGACCTGAGACAATTCTATGTAATCAGGACAAGTGTCATAATTTCTGGCTATAATAAAAACTACAGTTGTTCTTGAACTGATATTCAGATGCAGACACAAAGGTCACACTCGTGAAACTTCAGTCATTGCACACAATAACTCATTTTTATATAGCATTTCCCACACAAAGGCAATTCAAAGCATTTTACAGAATACAATAAAACAATTAAAGGTAACATCAAAGGAGCCCTTTTAAGTCAATCTGTAATTTGACAGAACGTAATTGTAAAAAACACATTATGTTGTGACTTCCATCCACACATAAAGCCGCTGCCAGTTGAGTTGTTTTTTGTTTGTTTGAAAATTTTGCAAAAGAAACCCATTCACCCAACCTCCCTGTCATATACGCCAGTGTCAGGTAAATAACATGTGACCACACCCCCATGCAACCACCTGAGGTGCAGGAAAATCTGAACACCTGTGTCACCATAACAAATACAAAAAAACATACATATTCACTTTGGCTCTTACATAGTACATAGGTGCCTTTCAGGACACCGAAGGACACTTTACAATAGGATAAAACACATGACAAACACATTGAGGGCGATTGTGGCTCAAGAGTTGGGAGTTTGTCTTGTAACTCGGAAGGTTGCCGGTTTGAGCCCCGGCTTGGACACTCTCGGTCGTTGTGTCCTTGGGCAAGACACTTCACCTACTGGTGATGGCCAGGGCTGATGGCTAAATATGGCAGCCTTGCTTCTTGCACAGGGCAGCTGTGGCTACAACTGTAGCTTGTCTCCAGTGTGTGAATTTGAGAGTGAATGAATAGTGGAGTTGTAAAGCGCTTTATAAATGCAATCCATTATTATTATAGAAAAATGACAAAACGAAGAACAATTAAACAAAAGAACAAGATAAAATGAGTGTTTCTAAGTTTTTCTAAATGTAGTTGTTTTAGTCTCTTTGCACTGGCTCCCAGTCTGTTTTACAAGAGCTTTATTGGCATTTCTCCATTTGGGATCTGCCCAAAGAAACACAATCACCATACTCAGTAACTACTTTCAAGATGTAATTTTATGGGAGAACCTTTCCTCAGTTTCCCTTTGAATGTCCTCATCACTTTTTTGTACACTCATTTGTTTTTATCTGTTTTTATTGCCTTTGACAACATTTTATCTGTCTTCCTTTAAACTTGATGATTTTATGACATGATTAACGGTTGGGTTTGCTGCCCTTGTGAATTACTTTTTAGCACTGACCTGGAAAAGTGCTTAATAAACATTATTTAGACTATTTTATGTTCACTTACAAAAACACACAGTGGCCAGCTTTTGTATGTCTATCTATAAAACATGCCTGTTTTATTAGAAATAGCATAGGACTACAGAGGAGTCGAAAGTTTCTACTAATATTTGAAAGGAATTTATATTTATGGATCGTGAAGCTGACAGTGTGTCTCAAAATCTCAAGTGTACATGTGATGTGATCTGTTTAGCAGTCGATATGTGCACTGCGATTAATGATCTGAGAACAAATAGGCCTTGAAGTTTCTCAAAATTTTCAGGTTCAGGAACTGTGGAATTGAACTTCAAAACTTGTGTGTAACTCCACAGTTTTTGATATAGACACTCATACAGAGGCCATGTTGTCTTTTTTATTGTTAACCATGAAATTAGTTTACTAATTGTCATCACTAAAGAAATACTTCCTCCTTTTAATTGCCAGTTGCCGTTTATTTTTATCCAAACACACATAATGCACCTTTCTGATTAACTACGATGTGTTTATACAAACAGATAAAAACACATTATTACACTTTAACATGTACAAGCCAGAAGGCTTAAATATTTGTTGCTGAAGGCAGAAAAGCAGCAGGTCGGGGAGATGATGGTCACAAGTTTTATTTGCTGTTAAATTCTGAAATGAAGGGAAACCATTCGGATGCTCTATTGAGCGTCTCATAGGCCTTTATTGCCTAAGTCTATTTAAATGGTGAAACACAAAAGTCACAATTCATGTTTGATATTTTATTTATCAGTTGTTCCATAGAAAGTGTTTTTCTCTTTCACTAAAATTGAATTTTGACAGATTCTTACTGCAGCACAAACCTCTTATAGCATGTTTAAAAACAACAAATTAAACAAAATGAATATATTTGAAATACAATATTACTACCTTAAAGTAAATCCTGCCCATAGAGTGAGATGCCTTGATGGGGGTTTGCTATCTCAGAGTTTGCACTTGGTGACCTCCAAGTCAACCATCAACAGTCATCTCTGCTACGTTTCTTTTCAGTTTTTTTTAATTGACACTAAGCTGGCCTGCTATAATCAGTTTATTTCTGTGCTGTTATAAAAACGAAAACAGTGTAGAGAGTTTTTTGCCTCATGTACTGGAAAAGCTCAGATACTTTTATTTCCCCTTACTGGTATACATGTTCGATGTTTTTCTGATAAGAAATTATATTTTTATAATATAATAAAAATATAATTGTCTGACTTTTATTGAGCATCAAGCACATTTATTTGGCCTCCTATGATGTTCTCTGACCTTTATCTAGACAATGACCAATGATATCTCAGTGATCAGTGAAAACAACCTCTCAGGCAGCTATAAAAGAAAGCAGCCCAAATCTCTGCAGAGACCTGAACATCCTGTAGGAAGAAGCTTCAGCAGTGTAGTTTAGCACTAAGCTCTGTGAGCCCTTAATTTAGTAAGGCCTATATATATATATATATGAACTGTCATATAAAAGCAATACAATAGTCATTTTTAGTGACACAGACATGTAAACACAAATCTGAATTATTCACAGTTGTAACTAACTATTTAGTTTTTGTCAGAAGGGCTGGTCAGTTTGAATTGTGCTAGTGGAAAAAGGGGTAAAAGTGAAAGTTTTTGACAAACGCATTTGACTGATTCCATCATGCTCACTGTTCAGAAACACTTTCAGAGGCATAGAAAAGAAGGAAACCTGCCATTTGGTCTCAAATTTAGGATCTTGGCAGTACAGATCAGTTTAGTTTCTATCACTGATAAAATTCATGATCTTGTTCCTCTTCTTGTTCCTGTCTTCTTCATAAAACCAGCGATTCAAGTAACTGTCCCCCATTCTGGTGGTACTTCAACAACCGTTGCTATAAGTATGTAGCTGCACCAATGAGCTGGGCTAATGCAGAGTTCCAACCTGGTGTCCATCCAACCTGGTGTCCATCCACACCAGCGATGAAGAGAGTTTTGTCAGATCCCTGATCGGGAACTCTGACCCTACTCAGGCACCCACCTGGATTGGACTCAGTGACATCCACATGGAGGGCAGATGGATGTGGTCTGATGGCTCTGTGGTACGCTTTTTTAACTGGCTTACAGGCGAGCCAAACAACCTGGAAAAAAACGAACACTGTGTGCAAAACAACTTTGGTCCTGTTAAGAAGTGGAATGACGAACCATGCTCTCGTGGTTATCCCTCTGTTTGTGTAAAACGCAATGCTTGTGCTTAGAAACTAAGACACTAATTCAACATTAGACAGTTAACCTGATGTTATGTTGGCATGTAGTGTCCCTCCACAATAAAATTTAGCAATGTTAATATTAATATATCCTAATGAATATGTTTGTTAATTAAACATATTAAAAGTACAGAATTGCAAGGCTGGAGTAATGAAATTTAAAGACTCTGTAATACTATATTAAACAGGTGTTTTCATAATGCATTTGTTTGTTTGTTTGTTTTTCTGGATAACTTTAAATCAATAAAATGAAAGTGTTGCACAGCAATAGCCAGTTACCATCTCCTTTATTTCATGATTATTATCTTGGTTTCTTTCTTATTTAAATGCAAGAAGAATTCTTTCAAATAAGGAGCTCTAGGACTTCCTGGGCTGTTTAAGTGGGCCAGAGTAGAACAGAACAGCAAATCAGTGCAAAGAGGATATAAGAGCCAGTGTCTCTAACACAGCCTGCTGTCAAAATATGATCAAAGTAACCAGTGCATGACAGAGTGGTCAGAATCCAAACACACATCTTTGTCTGCACAATCAGCTCAATGAGACTTTAATGGACTGGACTGGTACTTTTTTAACACCTTTCTACTCAGTTGAGCTCTCAAAGTACTTTCTACTCCAAAGCTTCAAATACAGCAGCAACTTTGTAATGTGATTTATTTTTGCTGTGACAGCAGAATACTACTACAAGTGTGCTGCGTACGTTTTTTAGGGTTCAGCCATGTAGAAGAGCACTCCTGAGAGGAAAAGATGTTTGTGGTTTGAATTTTCACAGCTGGAATGTAAGTACCTGTTATTTACTTTGTGGCCACTTGAGGGCAGCAGAAAAAAAGTCAGTGTGATGCTGCTGATGTCAGATGATTGATTAACAGGTGACTTATCAATACTTTAAGATGCATTATGATGAGTTGTTTTAAGCATGTGTGCATGACAAATAACATGTTAGATACTCTGTACTAGTCATAAATCTGTTAAATAGTAGTGACATATTATCTTGGAATAATTTATATGTTGAAATTAAAAAAAAAAAAATCTAACTTCACATGTTACAATTTATGTGATACAGGTGATTGAAAGGCTGTGTGTTCATCTTTAAGATCCTGATCCCACCTGGGCAGTGCAGATCAGTCCTGTCAGTGACAGAAAGCATGATCTTGTTCATCTTCTGTTTAGTCTGGCTCTAGCTGCTTTGTCTATGTGAGAGACAGTAAGTGAGATACAGCTTGGTGAAGGTTCTGGTTCTGATACAACTTCAGTGTCTGCTCGGCACTCTGGTGCTTGTCTAACCACAGCCATGACCAGGGATAATTCAGATGTTGTTAAGGATAACAATATTGAGAAGAAATGAAATGATGCCATGTGTTCTGATATTTTCCTTTTATTTATGGAACCAACATAGTGCTAGAAACAAAGATACCTTCATATTCAATAATCTGTTTTCTTGTGACATGCTCACATCCATGGTCCTCCACATTAGATCCCAGTGTACATTTTTATGTTTCTGTGAACTGTTTCTGTTACTTCTTATTTACACCACCAAGTCTGTGTCCTCTTTCCTCCGTCCATAAGATACACCTAACACCTTTTTGACATTTTTTCTTTCCACTGAAGTCTCTCCAATAGGGGGCACACAATCGCTGCATTCAACTAAATAATGATTCTAGACATCTGAGATTTATGTAACCAGATGTAAACTTGAATGTTTGACTTTTAAAATATTAAACAATTTGATAATATATGTTTAAATCTGTTTGTGTTTAGGTGTAAAAATAAAACTGAAACTTTTTTGGGGGAATATTCTTTTATAAATTTTAGTATCTTGCTTGTCAAATAAGTGCAAAGAGTAATTGAAAAAGTCTTAAAGTTTTATTTTGTCATATACAGGTAACAATGGCACATTATTACTGGCAATGAAATTTTTAGGCTCAGAGCCCTCTCAAACTTGCACATAAGGCAGCATTTATAAAGTAAACTATAAAAATAAGGAAACATATATCAATAAGAAAGAGTAGAATAAATACATGTACAGTGTGTACAGTAATTGTGCCTTCCTCATAAAATGGTGTCTGTAGAGGTCCTGGATGGCTGGCATTTCAAATATTTACTCCTTATGCTTTTGAAGTAGAATTTTTAATTTATTATTTAACATTTAGGTAAACAGTGATTTACATTTGAGCTAAAATGCAGCTACAGGTCACAAGTTAGCAAAACTAACTGTTTGCAAATATCATATCAATTGTCATACAAAGGCCCTGTATTAGTCCTTTTAAATATTAACTTGTACATGACCGAGACATGAAAACACACACCTCAGTGAATTATTCAGGGATTTAACAATTAAGATGTAACCATGTTTTGTAGCCAGTTGAGGGCAGCAGCAGATTAAGTGAGTGTGACAACGATCAACCTGCTCTTAAACGCTGTAATGGAGGAAATCAACACAAGCATATTTTGCTTTACGAGCCATCGTTAAAGTTCTGGATTTTTTTTAACAAAACACACAGTGTGTGTGTGTGTTTTTTTGTAGACTGTTCTTCTAACTCTTAACAGACTGCTAACATGTAAGCAAAAGGCTATATTTGTTATTTATTTGTAGTAAACTGAAATAAAAACACATTACTAAAAAAATCTATTCTAAGATTCATGTGACACATGACTGTTAAGTTAGGTAGAACTTCAAGGGACATGAAGTTCTTTGCTGACCTGTTCATCATCTTTGTAGCTGTGCAAAAGCAAAAGCTTTATTCAATTTCATATTATGACAACTACGACAACCACTCTGAAGTTTATAAACAAAAACAGGACACTGGGTGTCAATTTAGGGATCTACAGTTCTCAGCTAACACTCTGACTCTGAAAGTGAGTCAAAGGAGTGAGTCTGACTCATGAAGTTCAAGTACACTTCTAGTTTAACATTTGCGAACAGCAGCGCAGCACTGACCTGCTCTTCTGCTGACTGTGTCAATGTGACTCGTAAACTGAGACAAATTATCTCCAGGAACAGCTGAACAATAGAAGACAATAAATAATCACTACAAGCACATCTGTTCAGCTGTTTGCAGACACCAGAGAGTGACTTGTATTAGCATGTGTACATCATGAAATCTGTTGCTTTAGTACTTATAGTTAGTCAGCTTGTTTGGCCAACCAGTTAATGTTAGGTAGCTATATCTGAGTTTATGATTCCACTGGCTGTAGCTCAGGCGGTAGAGCAGGTCATCCAGTGATCAGAAGGTTGGTGGTTCGTTCCCACCTCCGCCAGTATGTCAAGTATCCTTAGGTAAGACACTAACCCCGAGTTGCTCTCTGATGCATCCATCAGAATATGAATGTGTGTGAATGTAGTTAGAAAGCACTATGTGCATGTTGTATAGAGTGCTTTGAGTACTCCGGACAGTAGAAAAGCACTATATAAGAATCAGTCTTTTTACCATTCACTACTACTACTTTCACACTTCCAAACTAATGACTGGCTACATGCTTGAACATTATCGGTCTTTAATGTGGCTGCTATTTTATCAAATTAAGTAAACTGGCCTGTCTGAGCTACCATAGGACGAGATGCAGGGTACACCCTGGACAGATTGCCAGTCTGACAAAGGACATGTTATTAGCAGTACAAGAATAAAGATTTTACCATTAATAGAAAATTTAGCATTAGCTGCACTAGGTAGTTAGTTATAGGTGCAAAAACTCCATGTGCTGAGAGGTAGGAGGGAATTAACATGTTATTAACATTCAGCCTGGTCTTATTGAGCAACAATGCAAACAGCTCTCCCAGTCCCCACAGACTATGAAGTTTTTAAAGTGTGGAAGCAAGAGATTATTAACAACCAGGTCAAATTTATGGGAAACTGCATGAGCTGGCAGGGACCATCTGAATGCCCTCCCCGGCTTTCTTAAGACTGACAATGAGTAAATAAATAAACAATAAATAATAAACAAACGATTTGTGAAATTTGTTACGTAGATTTCTTACCAGGAATTTTACTAATAACATATGGATTGCAAAATTTTAAAATGCAGTAAATTATCTGCTGTGAACCACTTGTTGTTGTGGATTAAACAAACAAACAAAAAACAAAAATATAAATACTGGACATTTCTTGTAAATCACTGCAGTAATTTTAAGACCAAAAGGAACTTTTACACACAGGTAAGAGAGTCCAGAGCATCACAGCAGATTCTTTCAATCCATTCGAACAGCTCCAACTCCCCACAGAAAGCCATCCACTTCCACACCTCGGCCCAAATATCACTGTCTGTGCCCTGCTATGATTTAAACACTTTTGCAAGAAATTGACAGAAGGTATTTACATGACACTGTTATGAAAAAAAAAATCTTCTTTGTACTTTAGGACTAGAGATGGACCGATCCGATATTACATATCGGTATCGGTCCGATACTGACCTAAAATCCTGAATCGGATATCGGAGAAAAATAAAAAATGTAATCCGATCCATTAAATATCACGAAAGCACCTCACAAAACTTGCAACACGCCGTAACTCACCTCAGAACGTTAGCACGTCGGAGCAGTATGCATCACGTGATAGAGCGGCTGTGGCATGCGGGACCTGTCGGTGGTCTGGATAGCATTTGGAGCTTCGCTAGCAACCCGGCATTTCATCTCCGACAAAGTTATCCCCGAGAGAAGTAAAGCAAGTGTGTAAGTCCATCTCTGAATGTTTGTAAAGCATTCCTGCGTTAAGCTTAACGAGCGACTGCCTCTTCTTGCTGCTACTTCAATCATGAAACTGCTTAATGATCAGCTGATCGGCTTTTCTGTCGCGAGTCCGTGTCTCTTGTTTGCTTTTGGCCCACTTTGCACCAGAAAGAGGAAACCAGCGGCTGAACAACAGCAGCACGTTTAAGCTTGATCAGCTGTTGTTAGAATTTATTTAATATTACTTTCTACTCCAGGATCTTTTTCTACGTAGCTGACGCTGGTAACTGTGCAGGGGCGGATCTAGCAAAGTTTAGCCAGGGGGGCCGATAGGGCATTAACAGGGAAAAGGGGGCACAAAGACATACTTTTCTTTCTTATTCTCATTTAAAATGTCTAGCTTTTAATTATTCAATATTTATCTGAATCTTACACCCAAAGTTTTAATCTGATGTAAAATGTATAGAAGTCCATTACTGTATATAGTAACTATTAAGTCTAATATATATACCCTAGTAAGCTATAGTACTTTTTCCTTTGGGAAGGTACCATCTGTGCAGTCTGCAATTTTGTTGAAGAAAGATGTTGAATCTATTTAATATTTCTTGAAAAATAATTGATTTCTGTGCATTTTTTTTCACACTGCATCAAATTAAGGTTGATTACGTCGATTAAGCATCATGAGGTGGAGCGTGAGGGGTGGTTCCCTATTTTTTATTTATTTATTTTTGTTGTTGCTGGGAGTTGGAACCCTATTAGTTAGGTTGCTTAATATTTACGCTAAGTACTCTTTAAAATACCAGAATAGGGAGGAAGGTGTAGGTTTAAGTTTATTAGATTGATCAGTATTGCTGAACTATGAAATTTTTTTTTTTTGCATACAGGTATAACAGAATAGCTTTAGTGTAGTTGTTGTTTTAAACTTGAGTATGAACTTATACAAAATGCAGCAAGATATTTAAAAAAAACAGTTTTGTTGATTAAAAACCACTATATCGGATTCATATCGGTATCAGCAGATATCCAAATTTATGATATCGGTATCGGTATCGGACATAAAAAAGTGGTATCGTGCCATCTCTATTTAGGACAACATTACATTTTTTCAGTGCTTTATCATTTTAGTGCTTGTTGTTCAGCTAACGCCATCATTTCCATTACATTTAAACTATCTTCACAGCTAGTGACAAAATAAAGACCTTCACTCTACATATAGGAAGCAACTGCCATCTCTACCTGTCTGTGAAACTTTCTCAGTAAATGGCATTGGTGTGTTTTGTCCTTTAATAAAATTAATAAAAGAAGATTTATTTCTGATTGCAATCCAGAGTATACTAATAAAACTGGTCTTAAGATATCGGCAAACTTTGTGACATCATGTTGAATTTATAATAAAGTGTAACTTAAAAATAAGGATTAGGGTTAGGGCAGCCCTGGCATCGATTCTGTTGATAATTTTTATGGACAGAATTTCTGGGCACAGCCAAGTGGCCGACACTTTCACTTGGGTCTCAGACTCTCATCTCTGCTTTTCATGGATGATGTGCTTTTGTTGGATTCATCAGGTGATGGCCTCCAACTCGCACTGGAACGGTTTGCAGCCAAGTGTGAACCAGTGGAAATGAGAATCAGCACCTCCAAATCTTAGGCCATGGTCCTCAATCGGAAAAGGGTAGAGTGCTGTTGTCCTCTAGCCCTGTAAACCCTGTGTTAGAGAATAAAATTAGTATTAATGTCATGTTAAGTGGGTCCAACTCTTGGCTCCGCCTGGAGCCTGCATCCACATGCAGGGATGCATGTGGATGATACTGATACTGATTTTAACACAGTATGTGTTAAAATGTGTATTCAATGTACATTGAATACACATTTTCCCACTGTACTGTGTTACTATAACCAACAAGCAGCCAGTAAAACACAGTTTCCTCCACACAAAATCAGTAACACAGAAAAGTGGCAGCTAAAGGGTCAAGTCGGCAAGGCCCGCCCACACTCATGTGGACTTCCAGTCTCTGCCGTCCTCCTGCTCCTGCAAAACAAGCAAACAAAAACACATACATCCACATTTTTTTCACTGTTTGGGGTGGATTAGGCATTAGAAGTGACTTTAATCACACTTGCTCCACATCATCAGTCCAGTCACAGTTCATTCATATGCATTAATACCAATGACATGCATTTGTACCAATCATTGCTGACAGTGGAAAACCGCGCACTAATTTAAGTATCTACTGACAGCAATATTACGTCATTCCAAAAATAAAAACAATTCTTATTGCTTTTGAAATGGATTGAATCGCTACAATCCTTTTAAACACAGGACTTACCATCTATTATGGTAGATGTACTTCTCCTAAGTCATTGTAATCTGGAGAAGCTCACCTTGTATTTGCTCTCAGTAAAGTATTTTATAGCACTTTTACTCCCAATCTTGCAGGCCTGCTTTTAAATCATCAACACACAAAATATCACCCCCAGAGGGGCAGGTTTTTTCCTAAGTGCACTGTTGCAAAAAAACAAAACATATTAGGCGTTGTTCAGGACATGTCTAAATATATATGAAAAAATAAACCTGTGTTTCTCTTACAAAAAGAAAACAACCCTAACCTAACTGGCAGAATCAGCCTGGTACTAAAACAAAAAAACCCAAAATCTGCCAGAAATCACAGGAAAAGTTTTGCTTTCTGGTGACACAACATGCCGTAGGGATTAGAGCCTGCCATGCAGTGCTGCAGTCACTGCTTCTGTTCATGTTCCCCACATCATATTTACTGGTTGCCCACAAGTGCTCCAGAATATCACACAATTCTGGAAAGTCTGGGGCCAACCAACATAGATCCACCTGCTAAATACACCGAGAAAACTTCATGGCAGTGTTTCATCACTGGAATGTGAATTTCTTCCCCAGGCCTGTGCTTTTTACACTCATTTTTCATTTTCACAGACCCAATCATTTCATTTAGCTTTTCACCCTTTGTTTGTTTTTTTCTCCAAAAGTAAACGTGCAACATGTCATAATGTATTTCACAAAACAAGTTTGTTTTTATGTAATCAGAGGTGTTTATCTGGGTGCAAGCTTCACCCATACATCAGAAACAGGAAACTCATTTCAACCCTCTGCTACATCTTATTCACTTGTTTTATAATCCAGTCATCTTTCCCTGATCTAGTAACAATCAACTAATTTGCATATCAGCTGATAACCCACTAAGCTGACAGGACAACAGAAATGCATGTTCAAAATATTATCACAAAAGAGAATTTCCTTCATACAGTAAATTACTTATGCTGCACCAATCAAGCAGAAAGCATCTCACAATTCACTGTTAACAACCAAATTTGTTGTCTGATCACTGGTTGGTCATACCAAATCTCTCTTTTTTTCCCCTTTCACAAAAGTTAAACTGTTGTCCTGCAATCTTGAGACACTCAACATTTGATAACAAGTGTCTGTTAAATTTACACTGTTTTAACACTGATGAGAGATGACAAACTGATCTTCATTGCATGTGTGTGTGTGTTAGTAGGCAGGTTCAATGGAGGTGTGTGCAGTGGAGCTGCATATTCAGCAGGGCATGTCCTTAAAGCTGCACTTCCTTCACATTTCTCTGTTTATGTGTGTTTGTGTGCGTTTCATTTTTACCTTTGTTGCGACTCTTTCTCAACCTCCACAAGACAGACGGCCACAGTTTTCCAACCCAATTTTCACATTAACAACAACAGATTTCATTTTTCCTCCATGCTCTCTTCCCACTTCTCACAGCTTCTGTCTCTCTGCCACATCTGTAGCAGTTCACGGTTGTGGCGTGTCAGGGGCCCAGTGGGCTGTTCTTCGTCAGCTTTTCCTTATGTCTTTCACTCTTTTCAGTCTCTTCCTTTGCCATTTCAACTCCCAGTATGGCAAATATGAAACTCAGACAGTCTTCTCAAGTCCATTCATACACTGTGATGTCGCTGGTGAACCTCTCGGCTTGTGATTGGGAGCACATGCTTCCATCGACGATTGCATTTGTACATGCTGCTGAACCCTTCAAGGTTTAAGGTAGTGACCGAAAGAACAAGATTGTGGAAACAAGCGGCGGAAAAAAGCTTCGTCTGAAGGGTGGCTGGCCTCTCCCTTAGAGATAGAGTGAGAAGTTAAGCCATCCGAGAGGGGCTCAGAGTAGAGCCGCCAGTTGAGGTGATTCGGGCATCTGACAAGGATGCCTCCTGGGTGCCTCCTGGGTGAGGTGTTCCAGGCATGCGCAACCAGGAGGAAGCTCCGGGGCAGACCCAGGACACGCTGGAGAGATTATATCTCTTGGCTGGCCTGGGAACGCCTTGGTGTTCCCCCGGATAAGCTGGAGGTAGCTGGTGTTGTGAAATCAGTTTTACCCCGGTTCTTTTTATTCCTCGAGCATCCAGAGATGGCACCGGACTCAGTAGTCATTTTCACAAAATCTTTATTCATCTTTATTCATCTTCATTTACTCATCTTCATTTATCTTTACTCTTCTTCATTTATCTTTACTCTTCTTCATTTATCCTCATTTATGCATGCACTTCTAGAAGGGAAGACGAGGCCGGTGTCCCTCTCCAAAATCTTCACTCCTTTGTCTGTGAAACACAGTTTTATAGAAGGACCCCATCATAAAACCCCCTAACGGTGTGCTGCAACCTCTGTGTCTGTGTCTATGTGCACGAGCACATGAATGCCTACATGTGCGCGTTCCCGCATGCCTATATGAGTGCTCTTGTGTGACTGTGTGCACATGAGTGAGTGTGCGTGTGGATGTGTGTGCGTGACAGTTAAAACACTGTGGGTGTAGGTAACTCCCTAGAGGTCATAAAAACCCCTCTCACTACCAGACCACAGGTATCCAGTTACAATATTGAGACACCCCCACCCCCATCCTCTGGGGAATTTCCACTCAGCATTAACTCTTCTCTGTTTTACTTTCACAGCTCAAGTGGGGGAGGGGTACAATCTACTCCTAAGTTCACGACAGAGTCAGCCTTTATTATATTGAGGGCAGTGTCAGTGTCTCTACAACAGTTCTACATTCTATGATAACACATTTCTAAACTCTAAATCAGCTAAATATTCTACACTGGGGAGAGGGAGGTCTGGGGTTCTCTTCTTAGGCTTCCCCATGCCTGGCCCCACATAAGAGGAAAAAGATGGATGGATAGTAAAAAAAAAATGTAATTCTCTATTAACACCAGTGACTGTGGTGTTTGTAAAAGCATGTTTGTTTTTTGTTTTTAAATCTAAAAACTTCATGAACTTGTTAATATGGAATTAAAAGATCCTTTAACACTTGAAGCTACTGTAGGTCATGCTCTCCTTCTGCACTCCCGAGCTGCCAGCCTCTCTCACCTTTTCTCTTTGTTCATGTTTGATTGTAGGAATGGAGTCCGCTGTGCAGGTCACCAAATACTGACACAAGTACCTGAACTTTGCTGTACTGTAATTTATTGTATCATAAAAGTCCTTCTTGGCAAAATGAAACATTTAGATTAGATGTTAAAACGTGAGCTCTCCACTCCCTTTTTTCATAACAGGTAACCTGCATAAAATTGGATCAATTATGGAAGGCCTACTTAGAGTAACTAAATACCTCTCTATACAGTAGTTTCTACAAACCACTTGAAGGCTGTAAAAAGATAGTTGTGCACTTACAGTTGTCAGTTTCCACTGTTAGAAATGTTACCAGGAAACTTCAGTAAAGGGATATGGTGGAAGCTCAGATGAACAAAGCTTTAAGACGATCACACAAACCTCTCACGAGTGCCAAATATCTGCAGGACAGTGTAGCTGACACAGCAGTGGTAATGATCTGCTTTCAGATTAGTCTGGTTACTGCAGGGGTTTTATTTTGGATGCTTTACAATTGTAATAGACACAAGGGTGAAGTGAAGTAAATCTACTAAACCAAAGGTGTTAATAGTTTATCTATTTTGTCATTTACTCCAATCAGACCTGCCACAGCAGTCACATATCTCTGGGTCCAGTACTAAGAGAGGATCCTCTTGATTGTGTGGAGTTCATTCTGTCTTTGTGTAATGGAGCAACTCAGGAGTTTTTACCTGTTAGAGCACTGACCTGTCCTGTTTGATTAGTCATTCTGCTGATAACGCCTTTATGGTGCAATACATACAAATCACACAGCAAAAAAACAAACATTTGTTCCTGTTTTTGGAATTTGATCTTTTTTTTCTGGTTTGTGTTTAGTTTGAAAACTCCCTCTCAGACAGCTATAGAAGAAAGCAGCTCCAACTCTGTGCAGGAATCCCGTACAAAGAAGCTTCAGCAGCTCTTCATCAAAGGTTGAGACTTAAAGCTCCAACATGATCTTGCTCCTCTTCTTGTTCAGTCTGGCTCTGGGTGCTTCTTCTGAGTCTCCTTCTAATGCAAGTGAATTGGAGCTACAACTTGGTAACCGTCCTGTATTCTGACTCTTCCCTCCCTTCTTGTATTTTAACTTTATTTTGTGTGTGTGTGTGTGTGTGTGTGTGTGTGTGTGTGTGTGTGTTTTAATTATTTTAATCAAATTTTAATCAAACACTCCAAGATTTTCTGCTTGTTGTGTTTCAGCAGTCAGTGATATGAAATTCTTCGTGTTGGGTTGTAACATAGATTTTTTCCCCATGTCAGATGGGTTCTACCGTAGAGTTATGATAAAGACTGCTTATAAACACAATAAGAACAGCTTACTTCTCTGCATGTTTTAACTCTCACAGTGTCAACTGTGCAGACATGCTTATCTGATATTCTTCAGTGTCACGGTTCACTGAGGACTTTCACGCAGGACCCTTCAACTTGAACTAAACACAGTGGTATTTATTACACATTTCACCAGGTTTACGTACAGACAGTGCGGGGAATAGTGCTATATACAAGGTGACAGGAGTATGGGCTCCAGGGGATCCAAGGTCGGGATGAAAGGGGGAAAACACTCGCTCCTCTTCGGTCACTCACAATAAGGAATCCTCTCAGGGTAAACAGGGACGGATCCAGGCAATCCGAGCCACACAACGGGTGCGTGGGCTGAGGGTGTGAATCCACAGTGAGTTCCGCACCAGCAAGAGAGAGAGAGATAAAGAAGAACTAGAGACAATAATGCTACTGATCAGCTACCTGCTGATCCACCAGGCCGTGACATTCAGAGGGTACATCAAAGAAAGAATGTCAGTCACACAGTCAGTCAAACAGTTATTATTTGTATTTCATCAAGTTTTGACTGCTGTGTCTTCTTCAGATGACCACAGAGCAAAACTACTGCGTGGAAGCTGTCCCCTGTTCTGGTACAGCTTCAATGGCCGCTGCTACAAATATGTGGCCACACACATGAGCTGGGCTGATGCAGAGCTCTACTGTGTGTCACAGTGAGCCAACCTGGTGTCTATCCACAGCCAGGAGGAAGAGGAGTTTGTTAAATCATTAATTAAGAACTTTGGCCATGCTGAGGGATGGACCTGGATTGGACTGAGTGACATCCATAAAGAAAGCAGGATGGGTGTGCAGTGAGTTTTTTATACTGGCATGCTGGGCAACCAGACAACGGTGGAACAAATGAACACTGTGTTCACACTAAAGTGTTTGATGCAATTTAGCCTCTGTTTCTGCAACACAGATAACCTACCCTTAGATACTTAAATGTACATTAAACCTCCACTATTTATGCTATTTCTTTTTTTTGTGTGTTGTGTGAAATTTTCAAAACTCCACTAATCTTGATTTTCATAAAGCACTGGCAGCAAATTTATGGAAGGGAAGACTGGAGTTCCATCAGTTCCTTCTTTGCTGTTTCACATTTCATATCTTTACCTTTTCCATTTCCTTTCTGCCCACTGCCCTCTTTCCTGGAAAACTCCCTACCTCCACAGTTATGTATTCTGGACCAGCTGCCTTTCCACTAGCTGCCCTCACTCCCTCCTTACTAACCCTCTGCATTTCCTGATGTCTTCATGTCTCTCTCATTTTCTTCATTCACAAGCTCCTCAAAGTATTCCTCCCATCACTCTCTTAACTTGTTAGTAACTGCAAAGAAGTTTAGTACAAAGAAGCTTCAGCAGCTCCTCATCACACTTTGAGACTTGAAGCTTCAACATGATCTTGCTCCTCTTCTTGTTCGGTCTGACTCTGGATGCTCCTTCTGAGTCTCCTTCTGATGACACTGAAGTGATGCTATGATGGTGTCTGTCCCATACTCTGGCTACTCTTTACTTTTTCTTTATTTCTGTGTTTTTTGTCTAAAAATGATTTAGTTAAACACTCCAAGAACCCTTCTCTCCCATGTCTCTGATGTTTTTGTTGGATTTTGAAATGCAGCAAAAACATTTCAAAGTCATGCCAGATGGGTTCTGCTACACCACAGAGTTATGATGAAGACCTGCTCACTAATGAAAGAGCAGTTTACTCTTTGCATGTTAACATTCATCTTTATGGACAGACTGATCTTTTGTTATCAATAAAACATCCCAGATTGACAGAACAGGGTTTTCAGAGGACATGTTGATACTTCAGATTAAGTGGATGTAATGTGATAACTAATACATAACTTCTCACAAAATGAGACTGTACAGATAGTACCTGTTATATCAAGGCCCTGTGCTATTCACACAGTGACACAGAATAACAAACACATGTATAAATTTTTCAGAGTACTAACAGTGAACCTTTGTATTGGTTAGCTGAGTTCAGCAGAAGATGGAGACATTGTTACGATGAGCCTTTTCTGTCTAAACCACCACATGACAGTTTCAGTATTTTAATGAAAGTTATGTTGTTGTTGTTTCAAAAGAAATCGCGAATTTCACAAGCAGACATTATGAAGGTCTTGTACTTCTAATATTGTTATTATATAATCACGTTCCTCAAAGGCCATCTCCAGGTGGACCTGGTTTCCTGTTTTCACTTATGTCCATCTTCTATGTAGTTCTGTATGAGTAAAGGGGTTTTTTGATTGTTTTTTGCCAAATTGATATGAAGAATCCCTTTTTGAAGCATATACGAAAAGGCAGACTGTTACTTTGTGGCACGTTCAGGATCTCAGAGCTACTTCGAGCAGCTAAACTTTGTGACTCTGACAAAAAGCATGATCCTGTTTCTCTTCTTGTTTCTGTTTTCTTTAGATAACCAGACAGTGAAACTACTGCGTGGAAACTGTCCCATGTTCTGGTACAGTTTCAATGGCCGCTGCTACAAATATGTGGCCACACAAATGACCTGGGCTGATGCAGAGCTCTACTGTGTGTCTGAGAAAGCCAACCTGGTGTCCATCTACAGTGAGGAGGAAGAGGAGTTTGTTAAATCTTTGATTAAGAACTTTGACCATGCTGAGGGACGCACCTGGATTGGACTGAGTGACCTCCATAAAGAAGGCAGATAGATGTGGTCTGATGGTTCTGCAGTGAGTTTTGTCCACTGGCATGCAATACAACCAGACAACGAAGGAGGAGCTGAACACTGTGGTCACATGAACTATGATACAAAGTGGAATGATGTACCGTGTTCTAGAACTCATACCTCTGTTTGTGCTACTCGTGTAGCTTGCCCATAGCAACTGAGAACCTTACATATTCAAAGTGTCATGGTCTGGCTGGCAGACCGTGGGGGGTGTGGGGAAGGAGGACCCAGGCGCGGTGGTCTATGTACAAGCAGTGCGTTTATTTACAGTGTATGAAACTAAACAACAATAAATCCCCGTGCTTTCCCCAGACTCCCGTGTCGTGTCTTCTCCTAGTGTTTGTGCTCTCCGGTCCCGTGTCTCAGCACTCCCCGTGTTGGCTGCTGTCTGGCACTCCACCCCTCTCCTGGGGACACAATAGAAGCAGCCGTCAGGACACATACAACCGCGGGCATATACACACACTAACCAAGCACAACTGGGTGACTAACGTGGAGTCTCAAGCAATGATCCCGCGTCAGTGGGAGCTCCAAGACTCTCCTAAGTAGCTCCCCCGACGAGGCCTGATCAGCAGCAGGTGTGTGGCTTCGGGTGTGGCCAGACCGTCAGCAGGGCCACACCCACCAGGCCTGAAGGAGCCCACCGAAACACATATACACACATGCAAACAGGGAGAATGACAGCAACACCAAATATACATACAATAATAATAATAATATAATTCATAACTGCTCAGGGATCCTGGGTCTGAGCGACCCAGGATCCCTGACACAAAGACTTTCATGTTAATTATTGCTGGATCAAAACTGTAAATATCACTGATGTGAAGTCATACCTTAATTCTAAATCTATATGTTATTCTGTCAAAATCTTTAATTTTATCATAGTTTTGTGACATTTTAGAAGAAGCTGAACTGTCTGATATTGAATCCAGGCTGTACATTAAGCTTCATGAATGACTCCAGCCAGTGATATAACGACAGTGTGCATCTCATGATTAAAGCTTTTCGATCTGGCTCTGGGTGTGTTCTTGCATTCAAATGAACTTAAAGTAAAGCTACTGAGTGCTAACTATCACATCTAATTTTAGAACTACATATATACAAGATACACAGATGGAAACACAAGCAAAACTCACCACTTGTTTCCAAAATTTACAAAGCCTGAGTGTCGTTGCTGTACTAGTGAAGTTGCAGGTCTTTGACTCCAGGCAGGTGCATTTCTCAGTGAGTGAGGCAGGAACTTCAGGTGGGTAATTAGTAAGCAGACAAGACACAAAGGCGACAGAACAGAATTTACAAAAGTCATCATCAAACAAGTTTAGCCAATTTGCCACCATAATGAAGACACGTTGTCACAGCTAGTCCTTAAATACACAGTACAGATAAAAGCAATGAGTTGCAGGTGTGTGAGCAAGCCTGGGAAAAGGCGCAGGTTATCTGCTCACCTCTTCATCGCCTAAGATGCACGGACATCAACAGTAGCTGTTCAGTGGACATCAAAAACGTTACAAAACAACTCCTTCAGTGGACCAAAATTGGACATCCAAAAATGACAACATCTGTTTACACAGTGGGAAAGGTCGTCCAATTAATTAGGCTGCTTTTGAAAGTTTGCAAATGTGAAAAGGGGTGACGACAAACAGCATATTCCATTAATATTAATTATTTAGCACTGTATGCATGAGATTATGATTTGGGGCTGACCCCCCTAAAAGTTTGAACCTAAAATCACCTCCGAAGGAAAGAACAAAGCTCTTCCTTATTAAATTTTATAGAAAAACTTAAAGAGAATGAGAGCTAATGCTTGTTAATGTAGGGAATTAGCTCGCTCTGTGTTTACTAGAGCAGATCTATTTGTCTCTTTCTGTTACTGTGAGCTTTCCTGTTTGTTTAATCATTATGCTGCAAAGGCCTTTGATCATACCATAAATATACAATTACAGCAAAAACAGCCACGTTCTCCTGGAAGTCCAAAGAAAATGTTACTGCTTAAAAACTATCAAGTTCTTTGGCGTCTCATGATTTTCTTTGTCTTCTGTTTTGATTTATTGTGTCCAACAGAAAGCTTTGTGTATTACTAGGAATTAGTTAATTTATTGTGTACTGCAGCCTGGTGTTGAGTCCACTGACAGAGACACAGCTTGGTAAGAAGAAAATAAGACATCTGACGGCTCGCTTATCTGTACATGATGTGCTGCAGAACTATGTTCTTCTGAAGTGGCTTGAAAAACAAACTGAAGAAACATATCTTTTTTTTAATATCTTTTTTTTTTTTTTTGTTATTCAGAGGTTGCATGAAAATACTATAACAGGCAGTTTTATTCAAGCTAAGCTAGTTTATAGTGATGAACTGTGCTGGGCTGCTCCACTGCAGGCTGTGGTGTTCATGGTCAATGTTAGGATATACATCAAGGGTAAAAGATATGAATTTATATTTAAAGTGATGATACTGATTAGTTCAACTCACCAAATTACCTTTTATACCAGCTTTATGGTCTCAAGGAAATTAGTTTGAGAAATATCTGTTTATATCTTGTTGAATTCAGTTGGCTAAATTCACAAAGAGCCATGAACATTAGAAAAGTGTAGGTCAGCAGATAACAGTCGGACATAACAGGGGCAAGTGGGAATTTTATATACATATAGCCACTTTGGGTGGCTGTAGCTCAGGTGGTGGAGCAGGTGTTGATTTACTAATTGGAAGGGTCTAGTTTGATCCCTGGCTGCTCCAGTCTACGTGCTAAATATCCTTGGCCAACATAATAACCCCAAGTTGCTGCCTTATGCATCAACTGAAGTATGAGCGTGTGTGAATGTTCTGTCTTTATTTATGAGAGCAGCTCTGCTTGCCCCTTCCTGTTACAACTGTCCTCTTTCTTTAATCATTATGCTGAAAAGGCCTTTGAACAAACCATAAATATAGAATTACATCAAAAACAGCCACGTTCTCCTGGAAGTACCAAGAAAACGTGACTGTTCAACAACTATTAACTTTTTGGCATGTGATGTTTTTTCTGGCTTATGTTTATTGTTATTGTGTACAGTGGAAAGCTTTGGTCCATGTGGCCAATGATGTCACACCAGCAGTGAAATCTCGCTCTGCTCAGCTATAAAAGAAAGCAGCTTCAACTCTGCAGAAATCTGAACATCCTGTACAAAGAAGCGTCAGCAGCTCCTCATCACACTTTGAGACTTAAAGCTCCAACATGATCTTGCTCCTCTTCCTGTTCAGTCTGGCTCTGGGTGCTCCTTCTGAGGCTCCGTCTGATGAAAATGAAGTGAAGCTCCAACTTGGTAACTGTCTCATATTCTGACTGCTCTTTTCTCTACTTTTCCCTTTATTTATGTCTTTTTTATTTCACTTCGAGAACATGTTGTGCATATTTCTGATGTCTCTATTTAAGCAGAGTCAATGATACAAAATTCTACAAAATTCCCAACATCAGATGGGTTCTACTCTTGTTAATCTCGTTAAAGTGACATTAAAGCCATAACCGCTTTAACGCGGCTAATCTCCGTTAGCAAGTTATCACGGATCGCCCCATCTGTGGGGCTGGACGACACTAATGCATTAACGAGCTAACTGTGCTGAGGCTTTGACACCTTGCACCTTCCCGCGTTGATGCGGCTATGGCGTTAAAGTCATTTTAATGAGATTAACGCTGACAGCACTAGTTTTACTATAACACAGAGTTATGATAAATACTTGCTGGTAAACACAATAAGAGCAGCTTACTTCTCTGCATGCTTTAACTTTCACAGTATCAACTGTGCAGACATGCTTGTCTGATGTGCCGTCTCTGAAGAATCCCAAAGAAAAAAGTCTGTCACACTGACAAAAACCTGATCCCTTTCATTCCTGCTTTTTCATTAAGTTCTGACTGCTGTGTCTTCTTCAGATGACCACAGAGTTCAACTACTGCAAGAAAGCTGTCCCATGTTCTGGTACAGCTTCAATGGCCGCTGCTACAAATATGTGGCCACACACATGAGCTGGGCTGATGCAGAGCTCTACTGTGTGTCACAGCGAGCCAACCTGGTGTCTATCCACAGCCAGGAGGAAGAGGAGTTTGTTAAATCTTTGATTAAGAACTTTGACCATGCTGAGGGATGGACCTGGATTGGACTGAGTGACCTCCATAAAGAAGGCAGATGGATGTGGTCTGATGGTTGTGCAGTGAGTTTCGTCTACTGGCATGCAGGACAACCAGACAACGCAGGAACAAATGAACACTGTGGTCACACTAACGTGTTTGAAGCAAAGAAGTGGAATGATTACCAGTGTTCTCTCAATTTAGCTTCTGTTTGTGCAACACGGATAAACTGCCCTTAGAAACTGAAAAATACTTTTAATCTGCACTATTTGGGTTGGAACGATGCAGAACTGTGTTCTGGTTCCTTCAGTTAATGAGCAACTCAGTCTGATAGACAGATGAACGTGTATTACTGGGAATGAGTTAATTTGTTGTGTACTGCAGCCTGGTGTTGAGTCCACTGACAGAGACACTTTATAAGTAACAAGAAAATAAGACATCTGACGGCTCGCTTATCTGAACATGATATGCTGCTGAACTATGTTCTTCTGAAGTGTCTTGAAAAACAAACTGTAGAAACGTGTTATTTTTAGTGATGAACTGTGCTGGGCTGCTCCACTGCAGGCTGTGGTGTTCATGGTCAATGTTAGGATATACATCAAGGATAAGAGCCATGAATTTATATTTAGAGTGATGAAACTGATTAGTTCAACTCACCAATTTACTTTTTATACCAGCTTTAGGCTCTCAAGGAAATTAGTTTGTAAAGCATCTGCTCATATCTTGTTGAATTCAGACCTTCTCTGCAGGTCACCAAATTATCAAATCAAATCAAATCACTTTTATTGTCACATCACATGTGCAGGTATATTGGTACAGCACATGTGAGTGAAATTCTTGTGTGCGAGCTTCACAAGCAACAGAGTTGTGCAAAATACAATAATGTAAACAAGCAAAATACAAGAATGGCTACATCTGAAACTAATAAATATATGTACAATATATAATAGTATATGCATTTCTGGATGTGTATACTAAATATTTTTCTACACGTGTGTGTGTGTGTGTGTGTGTGTGTGTGTGTGTGTGTGTGTGTGTGTGTGTGTGTGTGTGTACACATATTTTACAAATTAAATAGAGTACCCTTATACTACCCTAAGTATCTGGACTTTGCTGTAGTTTTATTGTATCATAAAGGTCCTTCATTGGCAAAGTGGAACATTTAGATCAGATCTTAAAACGTGAGCTCTTCACTCCTTTTTTGTTACAGAAGGCCAACGTAGAGTCACTAGAAAAACATAGTCATGCGCTTTCAACTATCAGCTTTCATTGTCAGAAATGTCATTTTAAAAATCTTAAGTAAACTTTTATGGTGGGAGTTAAGATGAGAGCTGTAGAAAGCTGATGAAGAAAGCTTTAAGGCTGGACTTCACATTTTAGGATAGAAAGCGACAAACTCCCAACATGAGTGTCGGATATCTGCAGGACAGCCTAGCTGGCACAGCAGTGGTAATGATCTGCTTTAGTTTAAAAGTCTATGGTTTTGTTTAGTTTGGCTTATTTAAAAAATGTAATAGACACAAGAGCATTTAAACATTTGTACACACTGCAAATAAAGTGGCAAAGTACAAGCAAAAATTAAAGATTAAGTGTATAACTCTTACAGTTACATAGACAGTCTTTCTTTTTATTGACTCTGAACAGGCCGGCCACAATCACTTCATTTATATGTGTTCACTGCAATAAAAAGTGTGCACAAGGTTTGTTTTGGATTTGTTTACTGAGAATGATCGCACACTTCTATTTCCTCTTCCTGGTATAGTAACCTATTCTGTTAAGCATTTTGCTGATGATGTGATTTTATAATATAATAAATCAATAAATACTCAGTCAAACAAACAGTGAAGTTCTCTGGAAAAGGCCAGAGCTCAACACGTGTCAATAAGTAGTTAAGTGATGTCTTTGAGTTGTGGATAATTTTACCAAAACACACTTAAATCAGTTTTGCAAAAAAAGACTAAAAGTTCAACGATGATCTCATAAATAAATAATATGTCTGTCCTGAGGCTTTTGTTAGAAATGAAGTAAGCTAACAAACACTAGGAAAGACAAGCAGTTTCATTCATATGGACTTCACTATGAGTTTAATTTCCAGCTGTTTTGCTTTTCTTTTTTGAAAAACAGAGCTTACTTATACTGGACCCATCCTACTGTCTCTTTCTCCTGCTGAGGTCCAGTTCTAGGCTCAGCATCAGCTGGGAGCACGTGCACCTGGACCAAACCAAAACATGAAATAAGGAGGGGGGAGGCTGACTGGATATTATTGTTGTTGCCAAAAACAAAGCTACAATAATCATCCTCTCTGTTGTAGCTCAGGTCTGTTTTTTGATACTGCAATTATTTGTCCAGGGTGTACCCCGCCTCTCGCCGTATGACAGCTGGGATAGGTTCCAGCCCCCCCCCCCCCCCCCCCCAACCCTGAAAAGAATAAGCAGAAGCGAATGGATGGATGGATGGTATTCAAAAATCCATCTATAAACCAAAGGTCCGCATTATGTTATTTAATTCATTTTAAAATTTGTATTTACTTCAACTTTACTGGCTGCCATAGCAGAGTCACATATCTCTGTCTGGGCTGAGAGGATCCTTCTGAGAGGGGAGAGTTCAATCTGTCTTTGTTTACTGGAGCAGCTCAGGAGTTTCTATTTGGTCCTTCCTGTTAGAGATCTGATTCATTAGCTCAGTTCATTGGACTGCTACAGAGAGGCCAAGTACAGGTTCACTAAAGAAGTGGACATTGCTAAACATCAGCACTCTGAGAAGATGCAGCAGCAGATCTCAGAGAATGACTCGGCCTCTGTGTGGAAAGGTTTTAGGAATATCACCAACTACAAGCCTAAAACCCCCCACTCCACTGATGACTTGCTCTTGGCCAACACCCTCAACGACTTTTACTGCCGTTTTGACGAGCCATCAGGCAGCCTTCACACCTCCAACGGCCCCAACAAAAGAGACACTTTGGACACTCATTCCCCCACCTCTCCCCCCTCCAGGGCTTTGGAGTTGACGTCACGCCGCAATGCATTGTGGGAGCGCAGCTCCATTTTCGGGGTCTACGAATCAAAACAAACACACTGTGTTGGAACGACGACAACAAGAAACACGCTTAAAAACAGCTAAAAAAGAAAACGGACGGTATAGAGACCGATTGCGTCCAGAGGTGAAGCAGCGGTACTTGAAAAAAATAGAGTGCATTGCAAATCTGGACCCATATGAAATACGGCAGTGGAGTAAAGACCCAGACGACTTACCGCCACTGTCCTACCCCGATATCTTCACGTATCTTGTTTGTGGAGTAAGCGCTTACACAGCGAACCAGTTTCATAATTACAAGTCACTGGAGGCGCACATCCAATTTACAAATGGCTGGGCGCAAGATTTGGCTATTTTCAAGCCGCCAAACTCTGAGTACGTCGTCATTCATACCAAAGTAAGTCAGCTGGAGTGCATCGAGTGAAATAGCCATTTTCCACCCCCCACCATAATTAATGTTATACATTTATCATTGAACTGCTAAAATATCGTTATCATATTATATGCCCGTAATTGTAAAGTACATGCAAATTAACACATTGATAATCGGGCAAATTATTAACGCCAATTTGTGTCCTTCCTGTCTCATTTCATTTATTGTCTTTACATCAACCAATCAAGTCACTCCATTCGATGTTTGATCGCAATTTCTATAACTTCCGAGACCACCAACGATGATATTATTCAGCTATAAAGTGTGATGTGAACATATTTAGAACTTACCGGAATGAAAATGTCTTGAGCACACCAACTGATATCTGGAGACAGAACAGAACTTGATATCAGCTCGTCTCACGGCTGCTATCCAGGCTAGACGCCTTCGTTTGGTAATATCCGATACATGAGCTCCTTCATGTTGCTTCCAGGTTGGGAAAGCATAAAAAGACAATCGAAACTTATTCCCGTGCCGGTCGTAAGATCGAACATTGCAGCCGACCGCACAGCAAGTACGAACCATGGCTATGCTTTCGCTCCTTACTTAGACCCCCAAAATGGCAGATCGGGCCAAAATCCTTTCCACGCCCACCCCCGTGACATCACGCTCCAAAGCCCTATAGCCATCACCACCATCAAACACTTCACCTACAACACCCCCCTCCTCACCCCACACAAAGGAGGATTTCACACCACCTCACCACCTCCTCCCACCACAACTCTTCATATTCATGAAGCAGGTGTGAGGAAGCATGTCATGTGCCTGCCTGCTTCAAGTCCGCTACCATAATCCCTGTCCCCAAGAAACCTAGGATCACTGGACTAAATGACTAAAGACCTGTGGCTCCGACATCTGTGGTCATGAAGTCATTTGAGCGCCTGGTTCTCTCCTACCTCAAGACCCTCACGGCCCCCCTCCTGGACCCCCTGCAGTTTGCATACAGAGCCAACAAGTCTGTAGATGACGCCATCAACATGGCTCTACACTTCATCCTGCAGCATCTGGACTCCCCAGGAACCTACGCCAGGATCCTGTTTGTGGACTTCAGCTCTGCCTTCAACACCATCCTTCCAGACCATCTCCGAGGCAAGCTTTCCCAGATGAATGTGCCTGATCCCATCTGCCGGTGGATCACTGACTTCCTGACGGACAGGAAGCAGCATGTGAGGCTGGGAAAGAATGTCTCGGACTCTCGGACCATCAGCACCGGCTCCCCTCAGGGCTGTGTTCTTTCTCCTCTGCTCTTCTCTCTGTACACCAACTGCTGCACCTCCACCCACCAGTCTGTCAAGCTAATCAAGTTTGCAGATGACACCACCGTTATTGGACTCATCTCGGACGGGGATGAGTCTGCCTACAGGAGGGAGGTTGAACGTCTGGTGTCCTGGTGCAGCCACAACAACCTGGTGCTGAATGCCCAGAAGACAGTGGAGATTATTGTGGACTTCAGGAAGCACACAGCCCCACTCCCCCCCATCATCCTGACTGACACCCTCATCACCTCTGTGGACTCATTCCGCTTCCTGGGTACCACCATCACCCAGGACCTGAAGTGGGAGCCCACCATCACCTCCGTCATTAAGAAAGCCCAGCAGAGGATGTACTTCCTGAGGCAGCTGAAGAAATTCAACCTGCCAACACGGACGATGATGCAATTCTACACCGCAATCATCGAGTCCATCCTCACCTCCTCCATCACCGTGTGGTACGCTGGAGCCACTATCAGGGACAAACAGAGACTGCAGCGTGTTGTGCGCTCTGCTGAGAAGGTGATTGGCTGTAGACTCCCATCTCTGCAGGACCTGTACACCTCCAGGACACTGAGGCGTGCAGCTCGGATCTCAGCTGACCCTTCTCACCCCGGACACAGTCTGTTTGACCTGCTCCCCTCAGGCAGGAGGCTCCGGTCCATTCGCACCAGGACCTCTCGCCATAAGAACAGTTTCTTCCCCTCTGCTGTTGGACACATGAACAATAACCGTATGACTGTTCCTACCACTAACACATGACCCTACGCTGTGTTCACTGCATCATTCCATGTTTGGCAATGATCACCACCTGCACTCATGTATATATCATGTATATATCTATCTACTTAGCACTTTTAATTCTTATTCTTATTTTTATTTTCATGTCTATTTAAGCGTTATATGACAGTATGTTTGCACTAAGCACCGCAGCAATTTCCTAATGTTGTAAACCTGCTCAACATTTGGCAATAAAACCCTTTCTGATTCTGATTCTGATGTATTTTTCTGGCTCATTTTTAGTGTTATTGTTTAGAGTGGGGTGAAAACACCCTCTCAGGCAGCTATAAAAGAAAGCAGCTCCAACTCTCTGCAGAAATCTGAGCATCCTGTACAAAGAAGCTTCAGCAGCTCCTCATCACACTTTGAGACTTAAAGCTCCAACATGATCTTGCTCCTCTTCCTGCTCGGTCTGGCTCTGGGTGCTCCTTCTGAGTCTCCTTCTGATGAAAATGAAGTAAAGCTCCAACTTGGTAACTTTTTTTGTGCATTTTTTTTTGTCTTTTTAATATTATTTAGCAAATAATAGATTTTAAATGCACCTTTATCATGTTTCTTGTTTTGTTTTGCTCAGGATAAATATGTGTTAGTATAATTGGGGATACATGCATTAATTTGGTTCCACGTTTCAAACCTCCAGCAGAACCAGGCTCAGACAGGAGCAGCCATTTGCTGTGACTGGTGGAACTTTAGGCCTCATCAAAAAGAAAAGCTTAATATTAAAAGTAGATTATTGATTATCTGTGTCCTTAATCCAAACTGGCTGATTACACATTAGAGGAGGCTTAAAGCGGAAGGCTCTGCCTCCCATTCTACTTTTAATTAACCTCAAAACCACAAGTAAACCAGCAGTCTGAGAGCAAAGTACTCCATTGCTCTTAAAATAAGACGTAGCCTGAGTATTTAATACCTTGTATGTGAGGAGAAGGATTTTAAATTTTAATCTGGATTTAGCAGGGAGCTGATGCAGAGAAGCTAATATGTAATGTTTCTTTGTATTCCCTGAAGTACATACAGAAAAGCAGCCTGACACCAGGTCTCACCTTTAGGATATTAGCAGTACAGATCAGGTTTCTTCTGTTACTAAAAAACAAATCATGATCTTTTTCCTCTTCTTGTTTCTGTCTTTTTCAGATGACCGAGCAGTGCAGCTGCAGCATGGAAACTGTCCCCCGTTCTGGTGGAGCTTCAACGGCCGCTGCTATACGTATGTAGCTACACCGATGAGCTGGTCTGATGCAGAGTTCCACTGTTTGTCACAGGGAGCCAACCTGGTGTCCATCCACAACATGGAGGAAGAGAACTTTGTCAGATCCTTGATCAGGAACTTCGATCGTGCTCAGAGAGCCTCTTGGATTGGACTCAGTGATGTTCACAGAGAGGGCAGATGGATGTGGTCTGATGGCTCTGTGGTAGGTTTTGTTAACTGGAATGCAGGCGAGCTGCTGTAAAACTGTGTCAGTTTTACACAGTGTGTATGCGGGTTTTTTTTTGTAGACTATTCTTCTAACTCTTAACAGACTGCTAACATGTATTCAAAAGGCTATATTTGTTATTTATTTGTAGTAAACTGAAACACATTACTAAAAAAATCTATTCTAAGATTCACGTGACACATGACTGTTAAGTTAGGTAGAACTTCAAGGGACATGAAGTTCTTTGCTGACCTGTTTATCATCTTTGTAGCTGTGCAAAAGCAAAAGCTTTATTCAATTTCATATTATGACAACTACGACAACCACTCTGAAGTTTACAAACAAAAACAAGACACTGGGTGTCAATTTAGGGATCTACAGTTCTCAGCTAACACTCTTTGACTCTGAAAGTGAGTCAAAGGAGTGAGTCTGACTCATGAAGTTCAAGTACACTTCTAGTTTAACATTTGAGAACAGCAGCGGAGCACTGACCTGTTCTTCTGCTGACTGTGTCAATATGGCTCGTAAACTGAGACAAATTATCTCCAGGAACAGCTGTTCAATAGAAGACAATAAATAATCACTACAAGCACATCTGTTCAGCTGTTTGCAGACACTAGAGAGTGACTTGTATTAACATGTGTACATCATGAAATCTGTTGCTTTAGTATTTATGGTTGGCCAACCGGTTAATGCTAGGTAGCTATATCTGATTTTATGATTCACACACAGCTTAATGACAAAAAGGGCCTTCCCTCTACTGCCATCTCTACCTGTCTGTGAAACTTTCTCAGTAAATGGCATTGGTGTGTTTTGTCCTTTAATAAAATTAATAATAGAAGATTCATTTCTGATGCAATCCAGAGTATATTAATGAAACTGGTCTTAAATTATATGCAAAGTTTGTGACATCATGTTGAATTTATAAAAGTGTACCTTTAAAATAAGTGTTAGGGTTAGGGTTAACCCCCACACACCCCACTTTTCAGTTATTTATTTGTAAAAAATATTTGGAATCATGTATGATTTTTGTTCCACTTCTCACGTGTACACCACTTTGTGTTGGTCTTTCATGTGGAATTCCAATAAAATTGATTCATGTTTGTGGCTGTAATGTGACAAAATGTGGAAAAGTTCAAGGGGGCCGAATACTTTTACAAGCCACTGTACAAACCACTTGAAGGCTATAAAAAGATAGAGGTTCACTTCCAAATGTCAGTTTCCACTGTTAGAAATGTTATCAGGAAACTTCAGTAAAGAGATATGGTGGAAGCTCAGATGAACAAAGCTTTAAGACGATCACACAAACCTCTCACATGAGTGCCAAATATCTGCAGGACAGTGTAGCTGACACAGCAGTGGTAATGATCTGCTTTTAGATTAGTCTGGTTACTGCAGGGGTTTTATTTTGGCTGCTTTACAATTGTAATAGACACAAGAGTGCTTAGACATTTTTATACAAGGTAAATATCTCAAAGTGGAAAAGTAAAAAAAGAATTAACACAGTCTTTTTTAAATGAAAAAAAAACTAAACAGGGTTTGTTTTGTATTTTTAACTGGAAAGATCACAATCTTCTGTTTCCTCTTCCTGGTACAGTCATTTATCTGTTTTCTTTTTGCTGATAATGTGATTTTATAATATAGTAAAACCATAATTATTCAGACAAACAAACAGTGAAGTAATTCTACTAAACCAAAGGTGCTAATAGTTGATCTATTTTGTCATTTACTGCCATAGGAGAGTCACATATCTCTGGGTCCAGTACTAAGAGAGGATCCTCTTGATTGTGTGGAGTTCATTCTGTCTTTGTTTAATGGAGCAACTCAGGAGTTTTTACCTGTTAGAGCTCTGAACTGTCCTGTTTGATTAGTCATTGTGCTGATAACGCCTTTATGACACAATAAATATAAATAACACATCAAAAAACAAACAACATTTCTTCATGTGTTGGAAATTTGATGTTTCTTTCTGGCTTATGTTAAATATTGTGTATAGTTGAGAGTTTTGAGCCATTTGCCCAGTGATGTCACACCAGCAGTGAAAAGACCCTCTCACTCAGCTATAAAAGAAAGCAGCTCCAACTCTGCAGGAATCTGAACATCCTGTACAAAGAAGCTTCAGCAGCTCCTCATCATCTTTGAGACTTAAAGCTCCAACATGATCTTGCTCCTCTTCTTGTTTGGGTGGCTCTGGATGCTCAGTCCTCTTTAATGTTGAGAATTTGTTCTGCCTTTGTATATTATTATCCTATTACTACAAAAACAGTCACGTTCTTCTGAGTCTGCCAGGAGGACGTGGCTGTTCAGCAATTATTAATTTCTTTAGAATCTGATGGTGTTTACTGGCCGGTGTTAGTGATGTTTACAGTTGAGAGTTTTGTTCCATTTGGTCAATGATATCACAGTGATCAGTGAAAACACCCTCTCAGGCAGCTATAAAAGAAAGCAGGACCAACTCTCTGCAGAAATCCTGTACAAAGAAGCTTCAGCAGCTCCTCATCAAAGGTTGAGACTTAAAGCTCCAACATGATCTTGCTCCTCTTCCTGTTCAGTCTGGCTCTGGGTGCTCCTTCTGAGTCTCCTTCTGATGGCAGTGAAGTGAAGCTACAACATGGTAACCATCCTATATTCTGACTCTTCTTTCCCCTCCTTTATTTAACTTTATGTTTGTGGGGGTTTTTTTTATTATCTTAATCACAATTTAGTCAAATACTCCAAGATTTTCTGTTGTCTGTTTCAGCAGTCAGTGATACAAAATTCTTGGTGTTTCATTGTAACATAGATTTTTTTTCCCCCCGTGTCAGATAAGTTCTACTATTCTGTAGAGTTATGATAAAGACCTGCTAATAAACATAATAAGAGCAGCTTATTTCTCTGCATTTTTTTAACTTTCACCATGTCAGCTGTGCAGACGTGCTTTTCTGATGTTCTTCAGAGGTTAGATCAAAGAAAAAATGTCAGTCACACTGGCAAAAACAGTTATTTGTTTTTCATCGAGTTCTGACTGCTGTGTCTTCTTCAGATGACCACAGAGTTCAACTACTGCATGGAAACTGTCCCCCGTTCTGGTACAGCTTCAATGGCCGCTGCTACAAATATGTGGCCACACACATGAGCTGGGCTGATGCAGAGCTCTACTGTGTGTCACAGCGAGCCAACCTGGTGTCTATCCACAGCAGGGAGGAAGAAGAGTTTGTTAAATCATTAATTAAGAACTTTGACCATGCTGAGCGATGGACCTGGATTGGACTGAGTGACATCCATAAAGAAGGCAGATGGATGTGGTCTGATGGTTGTGCAGTGAGTTTTGTCTACTGGGATACTAGCGAGCCAAACAACAGTGGAACAAAAGAGCACTGTGTTCACACTAACGTGCGTGAAGTAAAGAAATGGAATGATCACCAGTGTTCTCTCAATTTAGCTTCTGTTTGTGCAACACAAATAACCTGCCCTTAGAAATTGAAATGTATCTTTGTATTGTACAGAAGCAAATCGTTTTTGGCCCATTAATAGATGTTTAAAACTGCTCCAAATAAAAAGGAAAAAACAATTAAACATGAAAATTCATCATCAGTGCCACCACTGTTTAACTCTGGGGTTACAGGTCCTATGAGAAAACATGCAAGCGTGTAACTGGTGTCACAGACATGCGCTTGCATGTTTCATTAGCACGCAGTTAGTATTTCAAATAAGGATGAATGTAGAAAATGCACCTCCTCATTGATCTTCCCAGAATAACTTCAAGTCTAATTACAGTTTTTATCAATCGATTTGGCTCAATTATCACAGGAGAAAAGTTTTCATGCAGTTCTCAAACAGTGAGGGCATTTTTTAATCACACAGGCTCAACTGCACAAAACACATTGATTTTAACAATCATGTTTCCACATTTGGCAGCGTTTTGGTGGCTGTAGCTCAGGTGGGAGAGCAGGCCATCTACTAACCAGAATGTTAGTTGATTGATCCCACTCTGCTCCAGTCTGCATACCAAATATTCTTGGGCAAATTACTAACCCATGTTGCTCTCTGATGCATCCATCAGACTGTGAATGCTGTGTTAATGTCTGTTAGGAAGCGCTTAGGAAAAAGTGCTTGTGTGATTGGGTGAATAAACAAGTTGTGTAAAGCACTCTGTAAGAACCAGTCCATTTACATGAACAGTCAATCACTTCAACTCTGAGATGAAGAAATAAAATCCTTTAAAGACTGTGCTATAAAAATGTTTATTTTTTTCCTCAAAACCTTACTGACCTCCATAAAGAAGGCAGCTGGATGTGGTCTGATGGTTGTGCAGTAGATTTTGTCTACTGGGATGCAGGACAACCACACAACTGACACAAAGAAGTGGAATGACTGCCCATGTTCTGTCATTTTACCTTCTGTTTGTGCAGTATGGATAAACTGCACTCAGAAACTAAAATTTACATTTTCCCTGCACTGTTGATGCTGTCTGTCTTTAGTGTGTTTGTGCAAAAGTCACAAAATTCCACGAACCTTGATTTTCATAAATGTGGAAACAACCACTGGCAGCTGCACTCAAAGGGAATATTTACTCATCGTTTCAATGTCAAAATTATGAAAGCAAAGACTGTTTTAGGTGAACAAATAAATAGTTAAAACTGCTCTAAAGTAAAAGAACTGAAAAGCTATAAATAAAAACTCATGATCAGTGCCTCCATTGTGTATCTCTGGGGTTACGAGACACATGTCTGCAACATCAGTAATCACATTTCATGAGTAGTATTTAATAAACACTAAGTATTACAAAAGGAGACAAATGGAGATTATTCACATCTACCTTTATCGTTACCAGAAAAAACTCTAATGTAGTTAAGATCTATAGTTTGGCTTCATCCTAAAAAACACACACAGAATAATATCACTGAGGAGGTGAGGAGAGAGGTACAGCAGTGAGTGTCTACAGCCACAGCCTGTAAAGGTAACATCCAAAGAAGAAGTTTGACTGTTTTTCAAGCTTATGTTAAATATGACCAGCGGTTAAAGTGGGCTGGAAGGATCCTGAACTGTATTCTGGTTCCCTCGGTTAATGAGCAGTTAAATCTTATAGGCAGATGAATGTGTGTTACTACAATCTAAAATTTGATTGTAGGAATGTTTTCAGGTAACTAAATACTACTGCCCTAGTACCTGCACTTTGTTGTAGTTTTATTGTATCATAAAGGTCCTTCTTGGCAAAGTGGAACCTTTAGATCAGATCTTAAAACGTGAGCTCTCCACTCTCCTTTTTTTATAACAGTAAAGCCTCATCAAAATGAGTAGGAGGCCAACATAGAGTCACTAAAGACCTCTGTCTATACAAACCACGGTCAGACATGTAATTTTAAAAATAATTTAAATAAAACCACTGAAAGGCTATAAAAAGATAGAAATGCACCTCCAACTGTCAATTTTCATTGTAAGAAATGTTATTTAAAAAAACTTAAACCAATAAGGTGGGAGTTAAGATGAAAGCTGGAAGATGAAGAAAGTTTTAAGGCTGAACTTCACAATTTAGGGTAGAAAGCGACACAAACCCCCCACATGAGTGTCAAATATCTGCAGGACAGCCTAGCTGGCACAGCAGTGGTTATGATCTGCTTTAGTTTAAAAGTCTATTTACTGCAATCTTTTTGTTTTGTTTGGTTTATTTAAAAAATGTAATAGACACAAGGGCATTTAAACATTTGTACAAGCTGTAAATAAAGTGGCAAAGTAAAAACAAAAATTAAAGATTAATTGTATAACTTAGCATATAGACATGTATAGAGTGATTAAGTGTATAACTCTTACAGTTACATAGACGGTCTTTCTTTTTTATTGACTCTGAACAGGCCGGCCACAATCACTTCATTTATATGTGTTCACTGCAATAAAAAGTGTGCACAAGGTTTGTTTTGGATTTGTTTACTGAGAATGATCGCACACTTCTATTTCCTCTTCCTGGTATAGTAACCTATTCTGTTAAGCATTTTGCTGATGATGTGATTTTATAATATAATAAATCAATAAATACTCATAAAAACAAACAGTGAAGTTCTCTGGAAAAGGCCAGAGCTCAACACGTGTCAATAAGTAGTTAAGTGATGTCTTTGAGTTGTGGATAATTTTACCAAAACACACTTAAATCAGTTTTGCAAAAAAAGACTAAAAGTTCAACGATGATCTCATAAATAAATAATATGTCTGTCCTGAGGCTTTTGTTAGAAATGAGGTAAGCTAACTAACACTAGGAAAGACAAGCAGTTTCATTCATATGGACTTCACTATGAGTTTAATTTCCAGCTGTTTTGCTTTTCTTTTTTGAAAAGCAGAGCTTACTTATACTGGACCCATCCTACTGTCTCTTTCTCCTGCTGAGGTCCAGTTCTAGGCTCAGCATCAGCTGGGAGCACGTGCACGTGCACCTGGACCAAACCAAAACATGAAATAAGGAGGGGGGAGGCTGACTGGATATTATTGTTGTTGCCAAAAACAAAGCTACATTAATCATCCTCTCTGTTGTAGCTCAGGTCTGTTTTTTGGTACTGCAATTATTCAGATTAATATTAATAAGATGTGACCAAAAATACTTTTATAAACTGCTCAATGTCATGATGCCAGAGTTTTCTAATGACATGTAGCTTTTGTGACAAGGATTTAACAGCTGGTTTGATATCATGATAAATATCACACATATCCAACAGGTGTGTATCAATCTGAATGCATGAAAACATTATTAGTGTACTTACTACTATTACTATAATTACTGCGTAGAGTAAAAAGTAAGTATTTCTGTCTCTCTCCTTTTGCATACTTGCACAGAGGCAGTCAGGCGATATTCAATATGCAATCAAATAATAAATGAGTTTATTGATATCCATTGATGTCTATATAAAGCATTGTGAGATCACAAAAAGCTTGATAAAGACCACATGTATTCAAAAATCATGCAGTTTGTGGGGATAGGTTAAATGACTAATCTAAATTGCCCATAAGTGTGAATGCAGGAGGGAAAGTGGTTGTCTCTCTCTCTGTGTGTTAGCCCTGCGACAGACTGGCGACCTGTCCAGGGTGTACCCCGCCTCTCGCCCTATGACAGCTGGGATAGGCTCCAGCGCCCCCCACAACCCTGAAAAGGATGAGCAGAAGCGAATGGATGGATGGATGGTATTCAAAAATCCATCTATATACCAAAGGTCCGAATTATGTTATTTAATTTATTTTAAAATGTGTATTTACTTCAACTTTACTGGCTGCTATAGCAGAGTCACATATCTCTGTCTGGGTTGACTACATAGAGAGGATCCTTCTGAGAGGGAGAGTTCAATCTGTCTTTGTTTACTGGAGCAGTTCAGGAGTTTCTATTTGGTCCTTCCTGTTAGAGATCTGATTCACCCTGTTTGATTAATCATTATGCTGATATAGCTTTGTGGTACCATAAACATAAATTACACATCAGCTCAGTTCATTGGAATTTGATGTATTTTTCTGGCTCATTTTTAGTGTTATTGTTTACAGTGGGGTGAAAACACCCTCTCAGGCAGCTATAAAAGAAAGCAGGACCAACTCTCTGCAGAAATCTGAACATCCTGTACAAAGAAGCTTCAGCAGCTCCTCATCACACTTTGAGACTTAAAGCTCCAACATGATCTTGCTCCTCCTCCTGTTACAACTATGACCTTCCATATTTGTTTAATCATTATACTGAAAAGGACTTTGATAACATCATAAATGCAGAATTACAGCAAATACAGTCACGTTCTTCTGAGTCTGCCAGGAGGACGTGGCTGTTCAGCAATTATTAATTTCTTTACAATCTGATGGTGTTTACTGGCCGGTGTCAGTGATGTTTACAGTGGAGAGTTTTGTTCCATTTGGCCAATGATATCACAAGTGATCAGTGAAAACACCCTCTCAGGCAGCTATAAAAGAAAGCAGCTCCAACTCTCTGCAGAAATCTGAACATCCTGTACAAAGAAGCTTCAGCAGCTCCTCATCACACTTTGAGACTTAAAGCTCCAACATGATCTTGCTCCTCTTCCTTCTCGGTCTGGCTCTGGGTGCTCCTTCTGAGTCTCCTTCTGATGACAATGAAGTGAAGCTACAACTTGGTAACTGTCCCACATTCTGGCTCCTCTTTTCCTTCATTTACTCATTGTAGTTTATTTTTTGTGGGGGTTTTCTTTTTTGTTTTTATCTTTTTAATATTATTTAGCAAATAATAGATTTTAAATGCACCTTTATCATGTTTCTTGTTTTGTTTTGCTCAGGATAAATTTGTGTTAGTATAATTGGGGATAGATGCATTAATTTGGTTCCACGTTTCAAACCTCCAGCAGAACCAGGCTCAGACAGGAGCAGCCATTTGCTGTGACTGGTGGAACTTTAGGCCTCATCAAAAAGAAAAGCTTCATATTAAAAGTAGATTATTGATTATCTGTGTCCTTAATCCAAAATGGCTGATTACACATTAGAGGAGGCTTAAAGCGGAAGGCTCTGCCTCCCATTCTACTTTTAATTAACCTCAAAACCACAAGTAAACCAGCAGTCTGAGAGCAAAGCACTCTATCGGTCATAAAATAAGATGTAGCCTGAGTATTTAATACACTGTATATGAGGAGATGGATTCTTAATTTTAATCTGGATTTAGCAGGGAGCTGATGCAGAGAAGCTAATATGTAATGTTTCTTTGTATTCCCTGAAGTACATACAGAAAAGCAGCCTGACACCAGGTCTCACCTTTAGGATATTAGCAGTACAGATCAGGTTTCTTCTGTTACTAAAAAACAAATCATGATCTTTTTCCTCTTCTTGTTTCTGTCTTTTTCAGATGACCGAGCAGTGAAGCTCCTGAGAGGAAACTGTCCCACGTATTGGTGGAGCTTCAACGGCCGCTGCTATAAGTATGTAGCTACACCAAAGAGCTGGTCTGATGCAGAGTTCTACTGTTTGTCACAGGGAGCCCACCTGGTGTCTATTCACAACATGGAGGAAGATAACTTTGTCAGATCCTTGATCAGGAACTCCGACCCTGATGAGAGGGCCACCTGGATTGGACTCAGTGACATCCACAGTGAGGGCAGATGGATGTGGTCTGATGGCTCTGTGGTAGACTTTTTTAACTGGAAAAAAGGCGAGCCAAACAATAGAGGAAATGAAGACTGTGTTACAAGAAACTATCGTACAATTAAGCAGTGGAATGACTGGCCATGTTCTTCTAGTTGTGCCTCTGTTTGTTTAAAGCACAAAGTCTGTGCTTAGAAATTAAGATACTAATTCAGCAAGGACATGCTATGGTGACATGCATGTGGCACGATACAGAAAGCAATGTAAACGTTTATGTCTGTATATAAATAGCAAATCACTGAACTTTAACATGAATGCCTAATCAGTCATACTAATAAATTTACACACCTCCTGATGAGCTCAAAACTGAGTGATAATTTATAATAAGAATGTAAAATGATTTTTGGTAACAAACATGTTCTGAAAAGGATTCGGATTATATAATAATAATATTCTACATGCTCACTGTGCTTTTAGTTACAGAAGCTTTCTGAGGTCTTTCCAAGATAAAAACAAACAAACAAAGACGTTACTAACAAAACATGAAATTTAATGATCAGTACCTCTATTGTGTAGTTATGTGTATGAACAGACTATTGTATAATATGCAGCCAGGTTAAGTCATGTTTCTTTTTTTGGGGGGGGCACTCTTGCTTTCACACTACACACACTTAATAGCTCCAGAAAAACTAAAAATCTTCAAAAAGGTGAGAAAAGGTGCACAATGTTTTCCCTGAAGACAAAGGCTGCAGTTCAGCAAATCAGTGCTTAGAGGACATTAGAGCCAGTGTCTCTAACACACCCTGCTATCAAAATATGATAAAAGTAACCGGTGCATGACAGAGTGGCCAGAATCCAAGCACACGTTTGTCTGTACAATCAGCTTAATGAGACTTAACAACATTCACAAAACAGTAACTCAGAAAATGTTTTTCAGTTGTTTTTTGAAGTATTAATGTTTACAAATTTGAATCTTCACAGCTGGAATTTAAGTACCTGTTATGAACATTATGGCCACTTGAGTGCAGCAGAAGAAAAAGGTCCTGATGTCAGATGCTTTAATTATCAGGTGTCTTACTTTTACATCCATTACGATGAGCGTTGTTGGAAGCATTTGTGTATGACAAATAACATGTTAAATACTCTGTTCTAGTTTTATAGCTCTAGTTTTCTAGACTTAAAGCTTCAACATGATCTTGCTCCTCTTCTTGTTTGGGCGACTCTGGGTGCTGAGTCCTCTTTAATGTTGAGAATTTTTTCAGTCTTTGTTTATTAGAGCAGTAAGTAGAGCTTGTGAGCTGCTCTCTTCCTGTTACAACTCTGACCTTCCATATTTGTTTAATCATTATGCTGAAAAGGCCTTTGATCACATCATGAATGCAGAATTACAGCAAATACAGTCCCGTTCTTCTGAGTCTGCCAGGAGGACGTGGCTGTTCAGCAATTATTAATTTCTTTAGAATCTGATGGTGTTTACTGCCTGGTGTTAGTGATGTTTACAGTGGAGAGTTTTGTTCCATTTGGCCAATGATATCACAGTGATTAGTGAAAACACCCTCTCAGGCAGCTATAAAAGAAAGCAGGACAAACTCTCTGCAGAAATCCTGTACAAAGAAGCTTCAGCAGCTCTTCATCACACTTTGAGACTTAAAGCTCCAACATGATCTTGCTCCTCTTCTTGTTCAGTCTGGCTCTGGGTGCTCCTTCTGAGTCTCCTTCTGATGGCAATGAAGTGAAGCTACAACTTGGTAACCTTCCTATATTCTGACTCTTCCCTCCCTTCTTGTATTTTAACTTTATTTGTGTGGGGTTTTTTTTTTTTATATTTTAATTACATTTTAGTCAAACACTCCAGGATTTTCTGCTTGTTATGTTTCAGCAGTCAGTGATACAAAATTCTTGGTGCTGGATTGTAACACAAATGTTTTCCCCATGTCAGATGGGTTCTACTGTACCGTAGAGTTATTATAAAGACTGCTTATAAACACAATAAGAGCAGCTTACTTCTCTGCATGTTTCACAGTGTCAACTGTGCAGACATGCTTATCTGATATTCAGTGTCACGGTTCACTGAGGACTCACACGCAGGACTCTTGAACTTGAGAAGATCACAGTGGCATTTACTACACTTTTCACCAGGTGTGTGTACAGACAGTTCGGGGAATAGTGCTATATACAAAGGTAACAGGAGTATGGGCTCCAGGGGATCCAAGGTGGGGAGGACAGGGGGAAAACACTCCTTCCTCTTCGGTCACTCACTGCTTGCTGCCAGCCACTCTCCAATCACTCACGACCAGTGTTGGTCAAGTTACTTGAAAAAAGTAATCAGTAACTAATTAATGATTACTTCCCCAAAAAAGTAATCCTGTTACTTTACTGATTACTTATTTTCAAAAGTAATTAATTACTTAGTTACTTTTTAAAAACACAATTTACAACCTGAAGAGGTGATAAAGCGATAGATCTTTCATCCCAATTCTACTTTTTCTGCATAATCCATCATACAAAATGTAATCAAATGGAAAAGTCTTTTTTTTTTTTACTTTTTTTATTAGTTTTAATCTTTTGACTTTATGCATCAAGCAAAATTTAAATTATGTGGCCACACACATGAGCTGGGCTGATGCAGAGCTCTACTGTGTGTCACAGCGAGCCAACCTGGTGTCTATCTACAGCAGGGAGGAAGAGGAGTTTGTTAAATCATTAATTAAGAACTTTGACCATGCTGAGCGATGGACCTGGATTGGACTGAGTGACATCCATAAAGAAGGCAGATGGATGTGGTCTGATGGTTGTGCAGTGAGTTTTGTCTACTGGGATACTAGCGAGCCAAACAACAGTGGAACAAAAGAGCACTGTGTTCACACTAACGTGCGTGAAGTAAAGAAATGGAATGATCACCAGTGTTCTCTCAATTTAGCTTCTGTTTGTGCAACACAAATAACCTGCCCTTAGAAATTGAAATGTATCTTTTCGCTGCATTGTACAGAAGCAAATCGTTTTTGGCCCATTAATAGATGTTTAAAACTGCTCCAAATAAAAAGGAAAAAACAATTAAACATGAAAATTCATCATCAGTGCCACCACTGTTTAACTCTGGGGTTACAGGTCCTATGAGAAAACATGCAAGCGTGTAACTGGTGTCACAGACATGCGCTTGCATGTTTCATTAGCACGCAGTTAGTATTTCAAATAAGGATGAATGTAGAAAATGCACCTCCTCATTGATCTTCCCAGAATAACTTCAAGTCTAATTACAGTTTTTATCAATCGATTTGGCTCAATTATCACAGGAGAAAAGTTTTCATGCAGTTCTCAAACAGTGAGGGCATTTTTTAATCACACAGGCTCAACTGCACAAAACACATTGATTTTAACAATCATGTTTCCACATTTGGCAGCGTTTTGGTGGCTGTAGCTCAGGTGGGAGAGCAGGCCATCTACTAACCAGAATGTTAGTTGATTGATCCCACTCTGCTCCAGTCTGCATACCAAATATTCTTGGGCAAATTACTAACCCATGTTGCTCTCTGATGCATCCATCAGACTGTGAATGCTGTGTTAATGTCTGTTAGGAAGCGCTTAGGAAAAAGTGCTTGTGTGATTGGGTGAATAAACAAGTTGTGTAAAGCACTCTGTAAGAACCAGTCCATTTACATGAACAGTCAATCACTTCAACTCTGAGATGAAGAAATAAAATCCTTTAAAGACTGTGCTATAAAAATGTTTATTTTTTTCCTCAAAACCTTACTGACCTCCATAAAGAAGGCAGCTGGATGTGGTCTGATGGTTGTGCAGTAGATTTTGTCTACTGGGATGCAGGACAACCACACAACTGACACAAAGAAGTGGAATGACTGCCCATGTTCTGCCATTTTACCTTCTGTTTGTGCAGTATGGATAAACTGCACTCAGAAACTAAAATTTACATTTTCCCTGCACTGTTGATGCTGTCTGTCTTTAGTGTGTTTGTGCAAAAGTCACAAAATTCCACGAACCTTGATTTTCATAAATGTGGAAACAACCACTGGCAGCTGCACTCAAAGGGAATATTTACTCATCGTTTCAATGTCAAAATTCATGAAAGCAAAGACTGTTTTAGGTGAACAAATAAATAGTTAAAACTGCTCTAAAGTAAAAGAACTGAAAAGCTATAAATAAAAACTCATGATCAGTGCCTCCATTGTGTATCTCTGGGGTTACGAGACACATGTCTGCAACATCAGTAATCACATTTCATGAGTAGTATTTAATAAACACTAAGTATTACAAAAGGAGACAAATGGAGATTATTCACATCTACCTTTATCGTTACCAGAAAAAACTCTAATGTAGTTAAGATCTATAGTTTGGCTTCATCCTAAAAAACACACACAGAATAATATCACTGAGGAGGTGAGGAGAGAGGTACAGCAGTGAGTGTCTACAGCCACAGCCTGTAAAGGTAACATCCAAAGAAGAAGTTTGACTGTTTTTCAAGCTTATGTTAAATATGACCAGCGGTTAAAGTGGGCTGGAAGGATCCTGAACTGTATTCTGGTTCCCTCGGTTAATGAGCAGTTAAATCTTATAGGCAGATGAATGTGTGTTACTACAATCTAAAATTTGATTGTAGGAATGTTTTCAGGTAACTAAATACTACTGCCCTAGTACCTGCACTTTGTTGTAGTTTTATTGTATCATAAAGGTCCTTCTTGGCAAAGTGGAACCTTTAGATCAGATCTTAAAATGTGAGCTCTCCACTCTCCTTTTTTTATAACAGTAAAGCCTCATCAAAATGAGTAGGAGGCCAACATAGAGTCACTAAAGACCTCTGTCTATACAAACCACGGTCAGACATGTCATTTTAAAAATAATTTAAATAAAACCACTGAAAGGCTATAAAAAGATAGAAATGCACCTCCAACTGTCAATTTTCATTGTAAGAAATGTTATTTAAAAAAACTTAAACCAATAAGGTGGGAGTTAAGATGAAAGCTGGAAGATGAAGAAAGTTTTAAGGCTGAACTTCACATTTTAGGGTAGAAAGCGACACAAACCCCCCACATGAGTGTCAAATATCTGCAGGACAGCCTAGCTGGCACAGCAGTGGTTATGATCTGCTTTAGTTTAAAAGTCTATTTACTGCAATCTTTTTGTTTTGTTTGGTTTATTTAAAAAATGTAACAGACACAAGGGCATTTAAACATTTGTACAAGCTGTAAATAAAGTGGCAAAGTAAAAACAAAAATTAAAGATTAATTGTACTTTTTTTTCTCCTCTATTTTTAAAATGTGCTTCTTTTACCTTATTTTTATGTAAAAAGGGGGGCCTTTGCTTTTTCTTTTTTTGTCTGTGCATCACATTTTCTTTTTTGTAGTTGCTCGTGCCTTGCATGCCTTAGTTGCAGTGTTTCTTCTTCATTGTTCACTTGTTTATTTAGACATGTATAGAGTGATTAAGTGTATAACTCTTACAGTTACATAGACAGTCTTTCTTTTTTATTGACTCTGAACAGGCCGGCCACAATCACTTCATTTATATGTGTTCACTGCAATAAAAAGTGTGCACAAGGTTTGTTTTGGATTTGTTTACTGAGAATGATCGCACACTTCTATTTCCTCTTCCTGGTATAGTAACCTATTCTGTTAAGCATTTTGCTGATGATGTGATTTTATAATATAATAAATCAATAAATACTCAGTCAAACAAACAGTGAAGTTCTCTGGAAAAGGCCAGAGCTCAACACGTGTCAATAAGTAGTTAAGTGATGTCTTTGAGTTGTGGATAATTTTACCAAAACACACTTAAATCAGTTTTGCAAAAAAAGACTAAAAGTTCAACGATGATCTCATAAATAAATAATATGTCTGTCCTGAGGCTTTTGTTAGAAATGAAGTAACCTAACTAACACTAGGAAAGACAAGCAGTTTCATTCATATGGACTTCACTATGAGTTTAATTTCCAGCTGTTTTGCTTTTCTTTTTTGAAAAGCAGAGCTTACTTATACTGGACCCATCCTACTGTCTCTTTCTCCTGCTGAGGTCCAGTTCTAGGCTCAGCATCAGCTGGGAGCACGTGCACCTGGACCAAACCAAAACATGAAATAAGGAGGGGGGAGGCTGACTGGATATTATTGTTGTTGCCAAAAACAAAGCTACATTAATCATCCTCTCTGTTGTAGCTCAGGTCTGTTTTTTGGTACTGCAATTATTCAGATTAATATTAATAAGATGTGACCAAAAATACTTTTATAAACTGCTCAATGTCATGATGCCAGAGTTTTCTAATGACATGTAGCTTTTGTGACAAGGATTTAACAGCTGGTTTGATATCATGATAAATATCACACATATCCAACAGGTGTGTATCAATCTGAATGCATGAAAACATTATTAGTGTACTTACTACTATTACTATAATTACTGCGTAGAGTAAAAAGTAAGTATTTCTGTCTCTCTCCTTTTGCATACTTGCACAGAGGCAGTCAGGCGATATTCAATATGCAATCAAATAATAAATGAGTTTATTGATATCCATTGATGTCTATATAAAGCATTGTGAGATCACAAAAAGCTTGATAAAGACCACGTGTATTCAAAAATCATGCAGTTTGTGGGGATAGGTTAAGTGACTAATCTAAATTGCCCATAAGTGTGAATGCAGGAGGGAAAGTGGTTGTCTCTCTCTCTGTGTGTTAGCCCTGCGACAGACTGGCGACCTGTCCAGGGTGTACCCCGCCTCTCGCCCTATGACAGCTGGGATAGGCTCCAGCGCCCCCCACAACCCTGAAAAGGATGAGCAGAAGCGAATGGATGGATGGATGATATTCAAAAATCCATCTATATACCAAAGGTCCGAATTATGTTATTTAATTTATTTTAAAATGTGTATTTACTTCAACTTTACTGGCTGCCATAGCAGAGTCACATATCTCTGTCTGGGTTGACTACATAGAGAGGATCCTTCTGAGAGGGAGAGTTCAATCTGTCTTTGTTTACTGGAGCAGCTCAGGAGTTTCTATTTGGTCCTTCCTGTTAGAGATCTGATTCACCCTGTTTGATTAATCATTATGCTGATATAGCTTTGTGGTACCATAAACATAAATTACACATCAGCTCAGTTCATTGGAATTTGATGTATTTTTCTGGCTCATTTTTAGTGTTATTGTTTACAGTGGATTGAAAACACCCTCTCAGGCAGCTATAAAAGAAAGCAGCTCCAACTCTCTGCAGAAATCTGAACATCCTGTACAAAGAAGCTTCAGCAGCTCCTCATCACACTTTGAGACTTAAAGCTCCAACATGATCTTGCTCCCCTTCCTGCTCGGTCTGGCTCTGGGTGCTCCTTCTGAGTCTCCTTCTGATGACAATGAAGTGAAGCTACAACTTGGTAACTGTCCCACATTCTGGCTCCTCTTTTCCTTCATTTACTCATTGTAGTTTATTTTTTGTGGGGGTTTTCTTTTTTGTTTTTGTCTTTTTAATATTATTTAGCAAATAATAGATTTTAAATGCACTTTTATCATGTTTCTTGTTTTGTTTTGCTCAGGATAAATATGTGTTAGTATAATTGGGGATACATGCATTAATTTGGTTCCACATTTCAAACCTCCAGCAGAACCAGGCTCAGACAGGAGCAGCCATTTGCTGTGACTGGTGGAACTTTAGGCCTCATCAAAAAGAAAAGCTTAATATTAAAAGTAAGATTAGTGTCCTGAATCCAAACTGGAGCTGGTTCCACAGTAGAGGAGGCTTAAAGTAGAAGGCTCTGCCTCCCAGTACACTTTACCTCAAAACCACAAGTAAACCAGCAGTCTGAGAGCAGAACAGAGTATTTAATACCTTGTATGTGAGGAGAAAGATTTTATATTTTAATCTGGATTTAGCAGGGAGCTGACGCAGAGAAGCTAATATGTAATGTTTCTTTCTATTCCCTGAAGTACATACAGAAAAGCAGCCTGACACCAGGTCTCTTCAGGTTTCTTCTGTTACTAAAAAACAAATCATGATCTTTTTCCTCTTCTTGTTTCTGTCTTTTTCAGATGACCGAGCAGTGAAGCTGCAGCATGGAAACTGTCCCCCGTTCTGGTGGAGCTTCAACGGCCGCTGCTATAAGTATGTAGCTACACCGATGAGCTGGTCTGATGCAGAGTTCCACTGTTTGTCACAGGGAGCCAACCTGGTGTCCATCCACAACATGGAGGAAGAGAACTTTGTCAGATTCCTGATCAGGAACTTCGATCCTGCTCAGAGACCCACCTGGATTGGACTCAGTGATGTTCACAGAGAGGGCAGATGGATGTGGTCTGATGGCTCTGTGGTATGCTTTTTTAACTGGAATGCAGGCCAGCCAAACAACTTGGCAGGAAAAGAGCACTGTGCTACAAACAACTTTAGCTCACATAAGAAGTGGAATGACTGCCCATGTTCTCTCAGTTTTTCATCTGTTTGTTTAAAACGCAAAGACTAATCCAAGTTACTAATTCAGCAATGGCATGGTATGTTGACATGTATGGGGATTCCACAAAAAAGATAACAATGTAAACTTTTATGTCAGTTTTGTTGATCTGTGCTTTAAATTGATAAAGTATTCCTACTGTTTCTGTATGTATGTAACCACTGAATGACAGAATGTAAAGAATCCACACACGCAGACCTGTCTGTACAACGCTGTTGGCCTAATGACACTTATCAACTTTCACAAAACAGTAACAGGGACTTTTTCATAGTTTTCAGTGCATATCTTATCTTCACTGGGTTAAATACACCATAACTTATTTATGTGATTTGTTTTTGCTTTGACATCAGAACACTCATACAGAGGCCACGTTGTCATCTTTGTTATGGTTAACCATGAAATTAGTTCACTAATTGTCACCACTAAAGAAATACTTCCTCCTTTTGTTGTCCAGTTGTAGTTTATTTTATCCAAACACACATTAATGCACTTTTTTAACTACGATGTGTACAAACAGATGATAACATTTTATTACACTTTGATGCTTTGCAAAGCCGATTTATGTGGTGAAACACAAATCAGTTCCTTTTGGAACAACAACTGTAAATAACAACTGATAAGACTGATAAAATTGAATACATCAAAAAAATGTTCAATTAAGGTTTTCTCACATCTCTGGGAGAACTGACAGTCTTTCGAGCTTGAGATAATAATGAACATTAGCTGTTGTCCAATGACATGAACCCCTTCTCTGAAAGCCATAAAAGAGTCTGTTAACATGTCTCTGCAATATTCTCAGTAATGTTCAAGCTCCAGGAAAACATCAAGGCCTAAATCATCAATAAAAATGTCTTCCTCTTCTCACTGGTTGTGGCTCTGTGTGCTCAGTCTGGTCCTGATGAATGTGAAGGAAAGCTACACTGTGGAAAAACACAGCCACACCTGTGGCTCGATTAGATTGGCTGACAGAAAAGGAATACCATGGCATTATCCTAAATCACTTATCCCAGCTTTTCCACACAGAGGCTAATTATCAAACATTAACCATAAATTATGTGTAAAAATGTCAAGTGACACAGGGGAAAACTGAGCAGACGAGGACATCTGGTGACAATTTCATGTCAATAACACCTTTACAAATATAATTACTTAGAGAATTGGTGACGTGTTCAAATATGTATTTTACCCACTGTATATCTGATCAGTTATGATGGAAAGTGTAAATAAATCAAATATCTCAGTGTCATACTAAGGTGTCATATTAAAAGGAATAGAGAGAAATTGTTCTTCAGGTCCCTTTGCTCCCCTTATGAAGTACTGTTTGTCCGTGATGTGGACTGGGGTACAAATTGTGGCAGGATCAGCCTGATGTTATTTGTATCCCACTTTAACTTTGCAGTTTAAAGAGCTAACATCTCCAAAATTTCAGGTGAGTTAATCATTATAAGAAGTGTTTGTGAACAAAAAATCAAAAATGTGGGACACTGTTTATCCGTGATTTGGACAGCCCAGCGTGTGCTCCCGACGCAGGGGAAACTAATTCTGTCGTGGAAACCTAACTTAGCACCACCATTGTGCAGGTGAAGCCAAAGGCAAGATATGCTTCATCATTTTTCCTTAATGTCCTTTGTACCCCTTTTGTAAAAACATAGAGAAATGCACCACATAAAATATTGCAAAAGGAAAAGGTTGTCTTGCATGAATATAGTGTACAAACTCAAAACACACATTTCTCCTAAAAATTAAGTTGTGCAAATGTGAACAAATCAACTTGTTACAGATATTCATCTCCGCTCGAGAAAAAAAAACAATCCCACAGAACAAAACTCCACCAAACACCACAATAATACACAGTAAGGCCAAATTAATAAGTCTTCTCATCAGACATTGATGCTTCTTTACTATGTGACTCAAAAAATAGGAGACAGATGTTTGTTTGTTTTTTTAAAGTTCATTCATAATAAAAACTAACTGTAAGATGTTTAACTATAATGCTGTCTGTATTATTGTTGAAGTCCTAAATTATCACCTTTAAAGTGTTTATGCTAATAACACTGTGTACAGTAAGACAGGCATGGAGAACAGCACTGACTGGGAGAGGCTTTGAACAGATCACATACTCATTTCAGTTAAACATATAAGACTTACACAATTATCTACCTAAAATCTATTTATTTGAAATATCATCTTATGTACAATTATAATGTATTGTTCATCTCCCTTAAATAAACAGGCAGCCTTAAAGTATGAAATATTCATATATGAAAACACATAGATTTGTCTATTGCCTCAATGGTGGATGGAGCCCCACAGGCCTCAATGTGAGCTTGAAGCCATTTATAATGTTTAAGTTGTTTAATGTGTAGGCACTCATGATAAACAGATTTTGAATGAAATTATAGGCATTGAAGCCATTGAACCCAGTCAAAGAGGTGGTAATATTAATTTTATCAGATAAAAAGAGAAGCATTCTGGATATTTTGTTTAAAGACTTCACACCCGAGAGGCATGAATGAGGATTTTTCTATCAATGAGTTTCTGTGAAATGTACCTTTTGTGTTTGTATGTTTTTGACTAGATTTTGGCATTGTCTCCCTCTTTTAATGTTCTTGTACTCATATTAACTTTTTATTTTTATCTTTTTTATTTTTTATATTAACTTATTTGCATTTTTTGTGTCCAGAATCTATTTGTACTGTGACTTAACCAATTAGCCAATACCACCTCTTAAATGTCAATTGTTCAGGTGGTTTATCTGTGAAGGTGTGATTGGTCCATTTGAAAAAATTTCAGTTTCTTGTCTTTTATTTAAACACAAACGGTTTCACATTTTACAATGACCCTGATGAAGGCCACAAGCCGGAACGAGCTGGTCACGTAATAAAGTTGTTTCTCATTACTTTAAAGTGTTGCTGGAATCTCCGCGTTGTCAACTCATTTTATTTCTCTTTCTGATAAGAAAACTATTCAATCAGATAGTTATTTGTGGTGAATTAAATAAAGTTACAGTTTCAAACACCTTTTAGCACCACATCTGAAATTCAAGCACTTAACAAACCTTGAAAATATAGTATTAATATTAAAGCATTTTCAAGGATTTCAAGCACCCGTACGAAGCCTAATAGATTGATCTGGAGGTCAAAGTGGAAATAATTCTATATAGACCTTTTTATTAAAACTATGTTTCATACTGCCATTGTTTGTATTGACAGGATAGAGACAGTGAGAAAATGATATGTGGGGATTCTAAATACCACGTTACTTTGGACCTCTGACCTTTTCTATAAGGTCAGACTTTCCTAAAATGTATTTTAGCTTTAAAATGTGCTTAAAACTCTACTGCCTTTGTTTCTAAAAGTACATTTATAGTTTACATTTGAATATCATGTCACATTTCACACACGTCACAGTTAATCTCTGATTTTAACTGCAATACAAACGTCTCATAGCATGTTTAAAATCAACAAAGAAAACAAAATGTTTCATTTTGTTTTGGTGGTTCAGTTTTTTTTTATTGACAGTAAGATGGCCTGCCATAATCAATTTATTTCTGTGCATTTACTGTTATTAAAAATATATATTCATGTACTGTAAAACCTCACAAACTTCTATTACCCCTGTTTAATTTATTTATTGAGTCCTGGGTTGTTTAAGTGGGTAGAACAGAACAGCAAATCAGTGCATGGGGGACATTAGAGCCAGTGTCTCTAACACACCCTGCTATAGAAAATATGATCAAAGTTACCAGTGCATAACAGAGTGGCCAGAATCCAAACACACATTTGTCTGTACAATCAGCCTAATGAGACTTAAATGAACTGGACTGATACTTTTTTAGCACCTTTCTATTCAGTTGAACTCTCAAAGTACTTTCTACTCCAAAGCTTCATACAGCAGCATTCTTGTAATGTGATTTATTTTTGGGGTTAAGCCATGTAGAAGAGTTTCCTCACTCCTGAGAGGAAAAGATGTTTGTGGTTTGAATCTTCACAGCTGGAATGTAAGTACCTGTTATTTACTTTGTGGCCACTTGAGGGCAGCAGAAGAAAAAGTCAATGTGATGCTGCTGATGTCAGATGCTTTAATTAACAGGTCTTATCAATACTTTAAGATCCATTGTGAAAGGTGTTGTTTGAACCATTCCTGCATGACAAATAACATGTTAGATACTCTGTACTTGTCATATGGTATTATGATGTTATCATATATATCATGAAAATTAAATAAACAACAACAAGACAATCGACAAGTCCACATTTTTACATTACAGGTTTTATGTTATTGGAAGGTCTTGTGCTGCACAAGTGTGGACTCCTGGAGTGCTATATACGGACAAAGATTGCTAATTCAAAGTCTTCTATGAACTCAGTCTCTGAATCATTATAAAATAGGTAGCAACAAGACAATATGAGTGAAGGTTACATGAGTAACAATTAGTTTAACTGTCTAACTAAGAAGCTGGCAGCTTCTTTAGCTGAGAACCTGACAGATCTTAGAGCTTCTTCACAACATCATCATCCTCTCTGTGATGAAGAAAGCCCTCTCAGCGCCCGATTTGTTCGTGGTCCTCTTCGAGACCCCCTCATCAGTCTCCACCAGTCCATGAGTCCATGAATTTTGACGAGAGCGAAGTCAACCTCAGTGGGTTCCTGATCTTCTGACCTTTTTTCCACATCATTTTCAGATTTTGGTCTCCTTGTCCTCTTTCCGTGTCCAAAGTTTACATCAAACACCATCCTTTTAGTTTTCCTCAGTAATGCAAAAAAAAGTTAATAATTCTAGAAAACTGAAGTATTATAAGAGTCAAGAAGAAAAGCACCTCAACATTGTATTTCCCTGTTGTCTTTAAGTTATTGTTATTCATTTATATTCCACCACTTCAGAAAATAGAACTGCGTTAAATATATAGTCAGCAAGAAACTCCTATCATAACGACAAGAAACTTGCCTTCAGGCAAAGGTTTCCCTGGCTCTAAACATAGACACGCCCACATGTCGTTTTTCGCGCGAAAAGCGGGACTAGACCATTTTGAGTAATGGGGGAAAGTAGAAATACTACTACTTCAAAACATAGATAAACCTTTTTACCAAAACCTACAAATGAGTGAGACCGTTGTGTTTTGTTATAAAGACCGTGAGTGGAGTCTTAAAGTTTAAGCAGTTGGACTTAACTATAAATTAAGCAAAAGATCAGCAAATACAAAACCCCCATGTTTGCATTCGCCGGGCTTTTCTAGCGGTTAGTTTTTAAATACACCTCTATCGCCGAGTCTCATGTAACAAGATAAAAGTTATTGTTATGCCACAGTCTGGTTATAAACAGAGTAAAATGACCCTCACGTCAAAGGTAAGTCGTAGAGCAAATCTCGTGTAAGCGTGACTTTCTTTTGCCTGTTGGATTTTAGGGTAAAGAAAAGTCCTGCCGAGTCACTAAACGAGATCCAAAGCCGCTAACATTGGTGGCATGGTCGGCCTGAATCACTAAAGTTACGATTCGTTTTCTGAATTATATACAGGCTAGTTCAAAGGTTTCTTTTGTACATGTCATCTGGCGAACCAGCAACTTGATACGTACTCAGCTTCGGATTAGTGTTCAGGTACATTCTGAGTTTAAGGTTGTGGTAAAAATGAGCTGATGCTGGGTTTAGTTTTGTTTTTATGGGGGGGCTTCATGGGTGGGTTCCGGTTTGTTTTTCTGCGAGGTCAAAGGTCAGCTTTGCTGAAGCTGAAAGGGGTGGTTTAGCCAAACAACTGGGACATCAGCTGCTTTCCTGAGACAACGTTTTACACAGCTCATTAGATGAGAGATTCATTTACAGCAAGTAAAATCTGAACCTCTTCCCTACACAAATGCCTGTAAACAGACTTTACATTTGATAAGCTGCCTATAAAATTGATCTTGAAGCAGTGATGCTACTATAACATCTGATTTAAGCTGGCGGATTCTTTTATATTTACTTTATCAGTAATGGTGGAGAGATGTTTTTTCTATTGTAAAGCCCACTTCTCCATTTAAAATTTGGAAATCATAAATATCATATGTAATTTAAAAATACTGATTCCTTTTTTTTGCACAATCAGTGCTTTGGTGTCTTCTCTCTATTTGACCTACACTGGCAAAATGTAGGCACCCAAAGTATGTGAAAAGTAGGGCGTTAAAGAGTCATTCACCTTGCCTAGAGCCAGCTTACTCTGATTGGCTACCCCTCACAAACAGAAGGTGGGTGGTACTTCTACGCTCAGCCACAGATGTGTGCCAGAAACTATCACAGATTTTTCCTTTTTGACATTATACAGAGTCAAGTGTGAAGAAAAAAATATTTGTGATAGGCTTGTATCGAATTATTTTAAATTTTTTACCATGTTAAATATGAGCATCTAGAATACAATAGAATTGAATAGCCCTTTATTGTCATTGTACATGGAGGAGTGCATGTGCAGGAGGAGTAGGATATAAATCGTAAGACGACAGGAATAAATGGCAAATAGAAGAAATGTGTACAATCAAGAGGAAGACAAAACAAAAGAATAGCACAACAGGTCACCGTTAGATCTCTCAGAAGAAAAGAAAAACATCATATGAAGAAAAGGCATATTAATATCAATATTATTATTATTAGCCACAGAAAATTAAGGGACTGGAGAATCAAACCGCAATGCACTGTGTGGAGGACCACACATAGGAGTCTGTCAGGATTGACGTGCTTTTGGAGTCAGCCTCAAGTGGCAATGAAAGGAACTGACATGTGCATTTTGGCCTCATTTCACAGCTCTGGAAGTTGCCTCTTGTTTTCACCACACCTTTCACATAGTGGAGAAGCTTGTCCACTAATAGCGAAGTAGCTCCCTCTGGTGAAAAATGTTGACTGCAACTTGTTTAATATGGTGCTTTACATATCTGCCAACAGGCTCCATGCTTCAAATCCAAGTATATAACTGCCGAGCTGGCTCATCTGTTCACCCAGTCAGACAGTGAGGAGGACTTTGAAGGTTTCAGTGATGATGAGGAAGAAGAGGATAGAGGACGCTTTAACAAGCAACTAAGGACCAAAGTATGAAACTGCTAACGCTGTGTTGTTTCACAAAAATGTTACAGCCAAAGCAGAAGCCTGCATGCTTTCTTTTTCTCTGGTTTTCTGCAGGTGGTGGATTCAGAAGAGGACAGTGACATAGACACAGGCTTCCACTCCGATGAGGAGGAGGCCCCACCAGCAAAGAGAAGGAGTCTTTTAGTAGCTCTGAGGTAGGTGCATGTGTAAAACTGGTTTAAGTAAGTTTTGGGTTGTTTTTTAGTTGTTGTTTTTAAGTAACTTGATTAGAGTGAAACTGGGCTCCTTGTCACTGTCCCTAAATCTGTGATTGCTGAATAGAGACTTTTTTTTGAAAACTTTCTCCTCAGGTTTCCTGTCAAAAGAGTGTCTTCACCCAAGAAGGAAACACAAGAGAAAAGTGTTAAAAAGCCGGTCAAAGGAAAATCTCCCTCACAAATATCCAGAGGAAGGCAGAAGGTGAAGCAGAAACAGGATGAAGAAAAGGAGGAGGAGGAGGAGGATGAAGACAAAGAGGAGGAGGAACTCTCTCATAGCCTAAAGAAACGAGACAAGAACATCCAAGAAAACAAGGCCATGGTATTGAACCCTTCCTGCCCTTTCATATTCTGACATCTCAACACATTTACAATAATACAACAGCTTTTTCTTTGTCAGTAGTTCTTAACTTGATTATGTGGTGGTGTTTTTTGTTTGCTTGTTTTGTTTTGTTTTGTTTTTTGTTAGCTGGCCAAGTTGTTTGCTGATCTGAGTACAACGATGGCTGACCTGACAGCACCCACCACTCCTCAGGTGAGTATATGTGGCAGTTTCATGTGATGGGAACATAAATAGACAAAAAAAAAAAAAAATAGTGAAGCAATCTGGAAGCCCATCGAATGTTGTATTGAGGTCAAGACTTCCTGACAGTGTCCTTATGCAATAATGACATTATACTGGTCATTGTTACAAATATAGATAAATTTTAAAAAGCTAATAGCTAATATTACAAGGCTGACTTGCAGTCTGATGATAACCAGCGGTTGTAAAACTGTATTTCAGTAAATAAAATCTCTCACTCGCTGTTTACGTGGAGCTTTTTACCCTCAGCCATAAAAGGCTGATTGGGAATTGCTGTCACCCTGCTGGGCGGCGTAGAAACCTGCTTATTTTGAATGGATACCATAGATGTGTGTAGTAGGAGGCTGAGGGGTAGCACTGGCAGCCACCAGTAATTTTTCTTTTTTAACCTATACTACATGCAACCAAAGCACTGTCAAATTTAATGGGTCCATACTACTCAGACTACAATCAAAAAGCAGAAAATGTCCAGCATCAGTTGGTTAAAATTCTACACATTCTTATAAAGATATAGTCTCATAGAAATAGATGGAAGTATCGGAAGAGTTTATATTTGGTGCATTCAAACTAGGTAGAAATAAGACTATACTTGCTAAGTATATGTCTGTACCGAAGTATGAACCGTTCTTGTAAGTAGGCTTTAAAAACACACACATAATACTAAACAAGAAAACAAATGCAAAACTGGACACTGGTGTGTATGTTTGAGTAAGAGGCATGAACCTCTTAAAAATGTAAAAATATTTTTATAGGTGTTTTTTTTTTTTTTTTTCATGCTTTTGTGTTTATTTTGTTTATTTATTTTACAGACTCTACTGTGTTTTTACTGACAAACATTGTCTTTGCTCTATTTCCGCAGAAGAAGAAACGGCTGTCAGAGAGAGCAACGCCAAAGAAACGCAAGTCTGAAACGGACGTGGTGTCAGAAAGGAGGAACCCGTCGCGTAAGGCTCGTCCTCCCGAGAACTTTGCAGTGGAGGAAAAGAGCGAGCCAGTTCATGTCCGAAGCCCCCGTACTGTAGACATCAAGAGACTGGTGGAGGTACAACACCCAGCACACTGTCTGCTGACATATAGCAACACAAACGCATGGATGAACTCAACAGGAAACAAAGGGCTTTTTGATCAAGCAGGTTATTGAAAATTTCCTTGTCTTTAATCTGGACTTGGTACAATTTATAGTTAGTGTGATAGCACAGACGTGCATATCATAGTAAATTGTCATAATGACACTCTGTTGGATGTTTAGTTTTGAGAGCTCTGTAGTGGAGTACTGTGTGCACATTTTCCCCCAAACCAATTACTCCTAAAACATCTGCTATGGATTTTATGTATAAAACTGATATTTAGTCAGTAAGGATGAATAAAATTTGTTTGTGGCATTTCACTTTTATGTAACCTGGCAGGTGGACGAGGACCATGTTGGTGAGAAACACAAAAAGAGAAGGAGCCAGTCTTCCAAGAGGAGTCAATATTGCGTGAAGTCGGTCGACGAGATCACCAAAGAAGACCTGGACAACATAGCGTACCGCAGCAAAGACAAGATCTGGGACAAGGAGAATGTGAGTCTCATCAGGCCGTCCTCAGATTTGGGCTAACGGTAGTCTGCAGCAGTGTGTTGTATTCTCAGGTTTCCTGAGTTGGAGCAATTTTTTTTCACACTGTATGTGTGTGTGTGTCTGTGTGTGTGTTCTCTCCCAGGGAAGCTCATGTCACCAGTGCAGACAGAAGACTCTGGACACTAAGACAGTGTGTCGCAGTGGTTTCTGTGTGGGGGCCAAAGGTCAGTTCTGTGGACCGTGCCTCAAGAACCGCTATGGAGAGGACGTATGCACCGTGCTGCTAGACCCGGTTAGTCCTAATCCACATGTTTCTCACTGTGGGTTTAGTCTACCCCAGGCAATCGTGGTTTCTTTTGTCTTTCGAATAAGTAATAATCTTTTGGTTGTTGTGATTACATTCTTAAATTTTCTTTTTAAAATTTATTTTTACAAAAAGTCGCTGCACAGCGATGTGATGCTCGAGGAAGTCTTACATAGTGGACAATGTTCTGAATCTCTTTAAAATCCTCTGTCATCAGGAATTTTTAAATAAAACTAAACTTAGAAGTGAACAGCAGTTGGTACATGCATAGCTCAATGTACAAGGCAGAGAGCGCCCCCTGCTGAAACTTTAATGTAATTACTGGAAAGTCTGAGCACAAAAGGTACAGAATGTTGTAAATTCGACTAAAATATATTAAGGAAAAAATGCTGCTTTGCACATGTATAGGCTTTTTTTTTTTAACATCAAGTTTTCTTTTAGCTGATGATCATTGCTGATCATCAGCAATGGGAGGGAATGGAGATGAGGAATATCTGTGTTAGCGCATAGTGTCCAGCCTGAGATGTTTCTATGGCAGCTGTGCTTCATATTGATCTTGGTTCTTACACTAAAGAGCTCACATGTGGCTCAGATCTGAGTGAGAGCTGTGATTTAAGTTGAGGAGGAGTTCAGTAAACCGAGGAAGCTTCAACAAACAAAAATCTAACAAAGAGATGAAAGGTTATAGATTTTTCACCAACAATTTGTTACTTATTCTTTATTACTGAGATCAAAGCAGAGACCATTTATATGAATTATTTAATCATTTCCAGTAGAGTGTGCTGAAGCACAGAGCCTGAAGAACAGACAATTAGTGACCAACTGAACAACCAGAGTTGGGATCTTTTCTTTGTAGACGTGGTCGTGTCCCATCTGCAGAGGGATGTGCAACTGCAGCCTGTGTCGTAAGAAAGAGGGCCGCTGTGCCACCGGTATTCTGGTCGGTTTGGCTCGCTACAACGGCCACGACAACGTGCACGAGTATTTGGAGAGGTGAGTCTGTGGTTTGGGATTTTTTTGTTTTGAATATCACAAACTGGATTTCCCAAGAAACTGATATGATGTAAAATTATTTTTCTAAATTTATTGACGATCAAGGGCACGAATTACTAAACAGCAAAAGTAAATGGCGTGTGAGCGCAATCCCCAAATAGCGCTCATAGGTGTGGCTAGTTTTACAGCTGATTTACAAAAGTTACACTGTTTTATTAAGTACAGATGGAGTCGGTTCATTTTGTTGTCAACCACAGAATAATGTCTTTTTTTTAATGTCTTTAAATAAAACTGCATGTTGCAAATATTATTATCAGTTTGGATACTTGATGTTGGTATTTTATATTATAAAAGCGAACATTTCCTAAAATACCTCATTTTGATGCTTACTAATTGAGTCTGAATGTGAGCGATTACTGAAACAATTACAATGATTAGCCGACACATGAGCTGGATAGATCGTAAATATAAGTGTCGGGTCTTGTTTGCTTTGTATTTGTTGTCTCATTGATTTTTGGGTGTCTTTGGTTGAAGGCCAGTATGCAGGCAGTGATCGATTCGGTCTTGAGCTCTGAGCACCGTGTGTTCAGACTGAAATTGTTGACGGATCAGTGATGATCATAACCACTGGTTGCAGCCTTTATTCAGCCAGCAGCTAAAACCTAGAGCTGTCATGTCTGATTGTGTTTTTTTGTTTTTTTTTTCTTTCTCCAATGCAGTATTCGAAAAGAGCTGCAGTGAAAACAAGAGACACGATCAGAGGAGAGAACTTGCAAAAACAGATGATATCCAGGGGAGGAGGATCTGATGCTGCACAGTACATGTACTGTAGAAATCATTTTAAATGCACATTTTTAGGTTTAGAGCAAACTTTACTAGACATACTAAATCTAAAGTTTGTTGTTGTTGTTTTTTTAAGCTGAAGCACCTATGCTGTTCTATGTTTTATATATGCTGATTTTTTTAAATTTTTTTAAGACTGCATAAGATGCAGGGATGCTTTTTCTTTGTTTTAAAGCCAGTACTCACTTTTTACTTGGAGGTTTGTTTTCTTTTGGGTCGTTTTTAATCGTGATGTTGCTTGGACAGCTGTAATGTTTTAATTTTTGTGATTCGGGTACAAACAGAGCCTTTAACACAAACTACTGTTTTAAAACTGAGTTACTTTGCAGCTTTCCTCTCAGTCTACTGTTTATCCTAATAAAGGACATTACTATCTGAACAGTTTGTTGTTTTTTATGCAGTACTATAATAATCATAATCATAATAATAATAATAATAATAATAATAATAATCATCATCTAAGTGTTAGAACAGTTCAACCCTTTTTTGGAATTTGTTTGACATAAAGTTGTGAATAATTAATTTCTGAACCAAGGCTCAGCTTCAGTTTGAGGAGGTTTGCTGTATTTAGACTCTTTGTATTTGTAAAAAAAAAATTAAAAATGCAGGGCATCCTCAGGTTCTGGTCATGAATTTATGTCACACCAAAACAAATGTCTAATCAGCCAATCACGTCGACTGAAACTCAAAGCGTTTAGACACGCAGACATGGAGGAGAGGACATGCTTGAATTCAAACTGAACATTAAAGGAAAAAGTAACTTTTGTTGGTGTCCAGTTAGTTTTGGACCCTTTCTGAACTGTGTAGATGCAAGTGAAGTGAGTACCTTCTAACTGACCCATAAAGATCCTCGTGGTTCAAACAGTATTTTGATAGGAGTTAAGATTAGTTGAGTTAAAACTTTTCATCAAGTGCACCGAGAGAAATTTGACCGTGATTTCCCACAGAGTAACACCATGTCAGTATTTACTGCAGTCGAGCTCAAAGCTGTTGGCTTTCATCTTCAGATGGTGAATTTAAGTGTATGGGAATTAAAGAGCATTCTGATCGGTACATTAATTTCAGGCTTATTTTTCATTGGTGGATTTGTCTTCAGCAGGCAGCTGGTTCAAATCAGGGCAGTTGATGACTTGTAGAATCATTTTTTCCGACTGGATGATTAGAACTGAAAGCATTTGTCTGTAGTTGATTCGCCCACATTTCAACTCATCTAACCTATTTTAATGTCTCTGCTTTTAGTGTGTAAAGGTGATCTCCTAATTAACACACAGTGAGTCTTAAAGTGAAATCCACAAAACAGTTCAAGATTAAGAACTATTTTACCTGTACATTTGATGCCAGTTCCCCTCTTTCTCTATATGTCACTCACTCGCTGATACTCAAACACAGAAGATATTCTGCAAATATTACGGTGTTTCCTGCTTGAACTTCAGCTTTGAACAGCTCTGCACTTTGGCTTTCGTGTGAATCATTCATTGTATTTGTTATTCAACATTTTTTTCACCAAAGATTCAGCAGTTATAAAAATATAAATCAAACCATTTTTTAAGGAAATGTATTCTGCGGTTTTATATACCAGTTTCAGTTACTGTTGTTAATATGTTAACAGTAAAAATAAGTTTTCTTAAAAATAATAACACTACTGTTATGTTACTTACTGTACTTGTGGAGGAACCCTAAGAGACTCTTATAGACATCTAAAGGAAAAATATTTTTTAAATATAGATGCAGATTCATGCAGGAATATTCATGAGTTTTTTTTTTTATTTGATTTGATTTTGTAGTGTGAGAACAGACAGATGGGAGTCTCATAGTCAGTCAGTTTCTCTGGCTCTGAAACAGCAACAGACCTTTGAGTTTTTGGAAGACGCCCCGTTCTTTCTTCTTTGTCTTCCTGATTTTAAGGTCTTCAGACTTCTCTGGAATATTGATAACAGATACAGCTGACTGAGACATGGATGGAGTTTTAGAAAGAGGTTCCTCACAGGGAACTTTCAAAAGGAGGTTCTTCACTGAGGGGAACAGCAGGCATTGGCCGACTTTCAGACTTTTTGGCAGGGTCTTTCAGAAGGACATTCTTCATTGGAAAGAACATCAGAAATTGGTGGAGTTTCAGAAGGGGGCTTAAAGATCTTGGATATATCGTTCTTTTCTACATCTGCAATTGAAATGAGCAGCACTGGCGCAAAGTTTGCACTGTTGGTGAGTAGAATTTCTTGAGGATATTTGTCTCTGATTTTCGTCAGTATGCTGTGGACCATGTCATCTCTAATGGAGCAGGAGAAGATTGCCTGGCTTTCCACCGCTGTGAGAGTTTTGTTGACATGATCCAAAGTGGCCTTTGTGACACTGAAGGAGATTATGCTCAGATTCTGGGAGGCCCTGTTCAACAGGGGGCGAGGAGGAAGCTCCAAGAAGCCCTGCAGGACGCAGGGAACTACCTGTATAACCAGTTCATGTGCGGTGAGCAGTTTGGTGCTTTGTGCTTCCTGATGCTTCTCTTTCAGGATCTGAATGTAATTTCTCACCATGCTGAGGACTTTAGGTGTTCTGTAGAGTAATGTTATAAGAATGATCTTTTAAACATATTTAAAGAATCACAGAAATATTGAAACACTGTAGCTGGACTATTAAGAATCTCACTGATATTTAGGTCGTACGGCCTAAGGAGCATCCACGCTTGAAACTTTATATCCCTCATTTTGTTAATGACATTCACGGCCCAAACCTAAGATGAAAAACACATTTACAGGGCATTTTATTCTAGAGGTTATGTGAACATAATGAAAAAAATAAATCTCCAAAAGTTTCAGAAGAGGTTTGGCTTCTTCTTCATCGAAACCATCTAATTCAAACTCTCAAAGCCTTCAAAAGAAAACAAAAGAGAGGTTTTCTCACAGCATTAACTCACTGCTATCTGAGTCTCCACCAAAAGATCTCTTAGATCTTCATGTTTGATGGGATTTTGTTTTCCTTCTGAAGCCTAAGAAACTCCATCATCATTGCAATCTAGAAATAAAAGGAGACATTTGAACACCACCAAACTCAGGTCCTCGGAAATTACCTGTTTTATGTTCGTTTTGGTTTGCATGGATCTGGGTCTTACCTGAGCCCTGTAGCCTGGAAGATATCAGCAGGTCTTCACAGCCATGTCGTAAATGCATGTGTTGAACAAAACCTGTCAAAGAAATAACGAGTTACTCATTGTCATTTAAACTGATCGTCAGTTTGTCAGCTTTTAAAACTACATCAAATTCTTTAAACTGAAATGCAGTAAAAACAAATACTGTCACATACCCTGATGGGTTTGTAGATTCCTCTACTTGCTTCCATTGAAATGTTGTAGTTGTATCACAGTCGGGAACAAAAAATGTCAAAAAATTGTGTAATGTACAATGTAGACCTTACTCTTTATGTCACTCACTTGCTGACACACACACAGACACACACAGACACACACACAGAAGACGTTTTGCAAAAATTCTGTTGTTTTTTTTTTTTTTTAGATGATTGAGTTTAGGCTTTTAAAATACATCATTCCACTCTTAAAGTAATTTAATGAATATGAGATTTCAATATTCATTCAGATTTTTCCTAAATCTAAATTTTCTTTGATCATTGTACATGTACAACTTTAAAACTTTGTCTGTGTGAACTTTATCTTATCATAGGTGAATGATTCGATGTATTTCCGTTAAATTTAACAAGCTTCCCAAAAATGTCAGCAATTAGAGGATTTCAGAAAGAAAAAGAAAAACCCTATGAAATGCTAAACTAATGGTGCCAAAGCCATACATATACAGGCTACATGCTAAATGACTTCAGCTCTCACAGTGGTCGGTATTACATCAGAGTATCTTCAACAAGAGGTAAGGGGGGAATCAAGCTCACGTGTTTAAACTACAACACAGTAACCTAACAGGCTGCACCAGCCGAGCCTGAATAAGCAGTTATTTTGTGTGTATCTGGTGTTATTTAGCCCCGGCGAGTGGGGTCAGGTGCAGGTCATCTGCTGGTCCCTCTGGTTACCAGCTTGTGTCATGTGAAAGCATGGTCAGAGGTTATCCTGAGGTCACCGGCTCTCTATGCATCTCATTATTGTGCAGCATGAGTGAGAAAATGATTACAGCTATCATTTGAAGCTCTAATCTTACCCATGACGATCAGTGTGGGTCTCCTGGTTCTCACTTAACATTACTGGGATTTTTAAGCACTGAAGAGCCACAGAGAGGCTTTATTGTAGAAAAATTCCCCCCCTCATGCTTCAGTGTGTGATAGGAGAATAAGAAAGTCTGCCTTTGTTCTGATACTTCTATAGCTTATTAGATTAAAATAATTGATACCTACAAAACTTGACAGAAGCACCTGAGGGTGCAGAGAGAAGAGCTGCGAACTGTTTTTGAAGTGCTTCAAAGGAGTGACGCGCCAAAGGTACACGTGAGGTGCCAACTACGTGACACGCTTTGTAAACCCGACAGAGTGACTTGTGGGTGAACCCTCACAGGCTTGGCGCTTGCCGTTGCAATTAAGATGTTGTTTTTGTTGATTATTTTTATTTCTGGAGTTTCCATCATCTAAGAAAAACCTCCAGAAATATACAAGAAGAAATTCATTCAAGCAGGTTTGACAAATTTCTTATTGAGTGTCAAACGATTGTCCTGCGACTCAGGTCGGATCTTCACAGCGCCATTCCGAAGGCCACAAGTGGCACAAAGAGAAACCCGGGAGCAGAAATTGTTCCCACAGGGAGGGCGGCTACTTCATCATCACCGCTGTCAAAACACAGCTGAGAGAATACCCAGTAATAAGGAGGCGGCACGAGTTATAGCTGTGTGTCTGTGCAAAGAGCACCATATGTAAAAATAAAATAAATTCGCAGTGACTCACTCCCCACTCAGAATCATCAGAGATGAAATGTGAGCCTCACTTTAAGAATCACTTTATTGTCAAGTGTTATGCAGGCAAAGCATCTTTTCTGCTTGTAATTTTTCTTCCCTTTTTTTTTGTTTTTTGTTGACATAACACATTTGTACAAACCAGTTTTAAAAATATCAATAAACTGGAGCCTTTGAGGCTGTCCTGCCAAAAAACCCATTATCAAATGTCATGGAGACGAACAAACATCTTTAGAAAAAGATTTACAAATGAGATGTCACTACAAAATATCAAAGAAAGAAAAAAAAAGAGAAGTCGTCACACAAAATATTACCAAAAAACATCTAAATTTGTTTGGTATCAACCTTTTTCAGCTTTAAACAATAGTAACTTTTTTTCTCCTTTTTTTCTTTTTCTTTTTTTTTTTTGTTTTTTTGCTTTCTTCTTCTTTTGTTTGTTGATTTTTTTTTCTCCAAAAACACGTTATGGCGCAGAGAGAAAAGAAAACAGAAGAAGAAATGAACAGCGATGGTCAGACATAGAAAGACAAAAAAAGAAAAAGAAAAAAAACAGAAGCACAGAGAATAAAGAAGAGAGAAGCAGCACTACGGCAAAGAACTGAAACATGCTGTACACAACCTCAGAGTCAACGCGCACAAATACAAGTCCAGCAAAAAGGCAAATATTACAAATCAAGGATAAATAATAAATTAGCCATACACAGTGGGGGTCCTGTGTGTTAACATACTTAAGGAGGGGTGGGGGAGTTAAAAGAATTGATAAATTTTATAAAATAAAAGCATCTTATTATTTTTTTTTTTTAATTTCAAATGAATATACGCACTGAACTAACACAGAGAAACACCACCAGAAAACATTTCGTAATATCCACGTAGCTAAACGGCCTGACCGACTCCCACCCAACAGCTCCGTCTTATATATATACCTGCCTGTGCTTTGGTTTGCACTCCGCGTCACCCTCTTACAAGTCCGGAGAGCTCCCCTCTGACTCCGTCCGGCTCACTCCGGAGATCCCTCTGTACGACAGCTTGTGTTAAGGCAATTGTGGTACATCGGTCATGTAGCGGGGTGGGGGGTTTAGAGGGGCGGTCATTAGAGCACAGAAAGCAAAAAAAATTTGAAAAGAAAGAAAAGAAAGCAACGCTGTCACCACAGTTACGCCGACCGTGCCGTGTTGTTTTGTTTGATGTAAAACTGTCAAACACGTGGCGGCGTGAAGTGTGCAGCCGTGATGTCAAAGCCACCCTGTGGTACCAGGTCATCCGGACTACGGCGCTGCCTTCCTTAATCTTAGAGCGAACTGGCTTGTTGTATTAACAAGAGAAAACTTCCCCTGACAATGTAAACATGGTTTCACTAGGATTGTCATTATTACAGTATTGCTTTCACTACACAAACAAAGTTGTAGAAAGCTAGATTGTTTTTCTCTATAGAAACCCTTTTTTTTTCTAATGGCCACTGCGCCTCAATAGGAATGCATTTTATAAATCTTTTTTTATATGTGCTTTTTTTCCTCCCCTACTCTTCTTTTTTCTTCTCTTTTCTTAGAATTATCCCCCTATATTTGTCATCTGATCGCAAAAGAATCAAACACCTGAATCTTATCTGAGGACTTAAACCTGAACCATGAATAAAAACTCAAATTAGGTAGATCCTCTGCAGGACAGCATGGGAGTACACACTCATTCACACAGCTCACATTTACACCCACCCCCCTCCCAATACTGCCCCTGCTCTGTCACTGATCTGCAACAGCTCTGTACCTTGATTGACCCTCAGCACTGCCTGACAGGTGTGAAGCAGGAACACAACTTTTGTGCATAGAGTTCTGTTGTGATTAGGAAAATGTCTCTCAGTGTCGGGTGGTTTCAAATTCAGCAGGTCCCCTGTCTTGTGCTAATCTGCGTACATCCCTTCCCCGCCACACCTGAAATTCTTAATAGATTAAATTTTTATAAATGCCAAACTAATCTTTGATACACTCTAAATTTCTCTATTTTGTTATTATACGCGTTAGTTTTGTTTTAGACTGTTTATATTTTTCAGGTTTCCCTTCATCGCATGGATCCCTGCCCGTCCCTTTAGAGTCTCTTCGTGAGCGAACCCTTTCAAAATAAGGTCAAATTTTAGAAAAAAAAGGAAGAAAAAAAAAAGAGAAAAGTAACCCCTTACAGTCTATGCAAAGACCTCCAAAAAAACAGGAAGCCAGCCTTCCAGCGAAGAGACGGGAGGCAGGCGCCTACTCAAACTCCTCCTCTTCCTCCTCCTCTTCCTCCAGGTGATTGGAAGTGGTCGGCGTAGCGGGGTCAGAGTCACGCGACAGTGTTGCTACGGCGACAATCTGCGGGGAGGCGCCGAGGTCCTCGGGAGTGTCTTCCTCCATGTCGTCAGTGGTGATGATTGCCACCGCGGCGCTGCTCTTCTTGTTCTGGTGGGTCTTGATGTGCTTCGAGAGGTGGTCGCTGCGCATGAAGCGCTTGGAGCATTCGGGACACTCAAAGCGCTTTTCTCCTGCAACAGTGTGGAGAACAAAAAAGTCAGACTAATGTTTTAAGGAAGACGTTAAAAGAAAGAAAGTAAAGAAAAATTGTGATTCCACCTATTTTTGCAGCTTTTCTCTGCCCTATAGATTATTTGGGTGGTGGGAAAAAACAAAAACCTTTAAAGGTGCCACTTTGGCTTCTGCTGGACATTTCTCAAGAACTGAGGGTAAAATTAAAACATTGCAGCTCTAGTTTGTATTCAGCAGTGAATTCAAATTCAATTCAAAATCACCCTGCATGTCTGTGTCTATGCTTTCTCCCACCTGTGTGTGTTCTCCGGTGTCTCTGCAGCTCGTCGCTCCGGGTGAACCTCTTGCCACAGAAGATCCAGTTACAGACAAACGGCCTCTCACCGGTGTGCCAGCGCAGGTGGGCCCGTAGGTGGGATGTCTTTCCATAGACCTTCCCGCAGCCCTCCATGTGGCAGATGTGCTGCTTTTTCTTTGTGGGATCCCCGCTGTTCCTACAACACAAACTTCTGTTATGAGTGAGGACCAGGAGGTTTGTGTGTATGTGCTACAGATCAAACTCAAAATACTCCTATAATAATTACATGTTTATATTTGTAATTCCATAATTTTTATATTACAAAGCCTTTTGCTTATCCCCCCCCCCCCCCCCCCCCCATATACTCTGTAACCCTAAAGCTTTAGCATTACCTGAAAGAAACGCATGCAGGAAAACAAACGTTCTCAGGCAAAGTCCCTCCCCTAAACCAAATAGAGCATTTCCTGTAGTGAGAATATGGCTGTCATGCACTCCTCCTGTTGCTGCGTGTTGTGTTTAAGAAGCCAATTCTCATGACATTTTCAGTGCTTCATGTGTGAAAACAGTTTTAGATATAGTTTTGTGCTTTTGTCTCATTTAGTATGTGCAGATGCATGAATTGTCAAGTTGGACCCCGCCTTCTCTTTCAGTCGTTTGCCTGCACCCCACCCCCACTTCTCCTCTGCATTTACAAGCCTCAGAAGTTATCTCACGAGCACTGGGCCCAACTGCCAACGCGTCTGTGTATGTTAAGCAGCGTAGCAGAACAAGGTACAAATTTTTTATGAATCAGGAAGTAAACTTTATGTCTCATTAGCATATATACATATATATATATATATATTTTAAAAACATTATATGGACATGGTAACCAATATATGAGTATGTAAAATTTCAGCTTAGGAATCCTAATCTTTTATTCAAAAGCAATTAAAATTCAATTGCATCTTTTTTTAAACCACTGTTGGTGCATGATATTGAAAATTCTGGAAACAATAATTTTTTTTCTCAATGTTCTCAAAATTGAGAACATGTAATTTATGGATTTATGGAGAATGAACTGTGTCAGTCTTGTCAGTTTTGTTAATTTGTTAGTAGTAATCAGTACAGAGAGAAAACTGCTGTGAGGTGATGAAAAAAAATCCACTACGGAAAGACTTTTAAGTCCAAAAACAAAAAACTGCTTCCTTTGAGATTGTATAGTTTGGATTCACTATAACTTCTGAGCCTTCAAAGTCCCTTCAAAGACTAGAAATAATCATGAGTATCTTATGCATGCTTTGCATACCTTCCCTCTCCATCCCTGCAGTTTGGACAAGAGCAGGCAACACGTCGAAGCCTCTTGCTGGGCGGTCCCTCCTGGTCTGAAGAACTTTGCACAGAGCTCAGCTGGTCTGGACTCATTGACGAGCCTGATGCAACATTGCCCACAGTGACAGTCACTGGAGACGACTGAACTTTGACCCCATCTTGACCCTGTGGTTGACCTGGAGGATGATTGAAAGTGTGTAAACACATGATCAAAAACAAGAACAGTTTCTATATTACAACAGAGAAAGTTAAAAAACAAGAACACCTTTGACTACAGGCTGTACATACAATATGGAGCCACCATTATATCTCCCATTGGTTTGAGGTGATCTGCTTTGAAACTTTAGGCCTAAAGCATATGCTGCATTGTCTGTTCTATTCTAAATGTACTAAATGAGCATATGAATTTCACTCAAGAAGACTTGAAACTAACACTTAAAGCCTTTAACTCTTTAGGAAAATAATTGCTGAGGTATTAAGACAAGTGAGATGTAGTATCATTTTTCATAGACTTTTCTACAAACTGATACCAAGAGAGTCACCCTCTGCTGATCACTAGAAAGAATGTAGTTCAATGACTTGGTCTTCACTTTAAAGACAGAGAGGCAACATGCACTTTTATTACAGACTATGTGTCATACACACAGTCTAACTGAGCAAGCAGGAGAGCAGGACATCCTTTAATTCAAGCTTTATAGATTAGTTTGTCATGATATGAGGGATTAGCGCACTGGACTAATATGATATTTTCTCAAGAAATAAAGACTCTCTGTCTCCACAACCCCATTGCATTCACGGTTTATGAAAGTGAGCAGATTGGTGCTGAATACGCATTTAGACAGTTACTCTCATAATGCCCTTACCCTGTAGACCAGTAATAGTGAGTGGTACGCCCTGCACCTGGACCCCAGCTGTGCTCAGTCCTGCAATGCTGACCGTCTGCACCCCTGACCCAGGGTTTATCTGGGCTGCACTTAGCGTCAAGGGAGCTCCACTAAGAGAGACTAGTCCCCCACTTCCAACTGCAGTCCCACCAGCTACCGGAGCCAGCGTCAGCTGCTGTGGCACAGCTGTCCCGAGACCACCCTGCAGGGAGACTCCACCGGGTAGCTGCAGCGTTTGCCAGGTGAGCTGCCCAGAGGGTGATAGGGTTGGGGTACGAATAAGGACCTGGGCAGAGTTCGGGAAGGCCTGGATGGGCTGCAAGGTCTGTCCTGGAGCCAGCTGCAGGGTCTGAATGTGCTGAGGTTGCTGTTGGCCCTGTGCCTGACCCTGACTCTGAGCCTGGGGCTGCAGCTGGATCTGCTGCACCAACTGGTGCCCCACCTGGCCCACAATCACCTGCTGAATGGCTCCAGGTGTGTCTGTCTGGTTCTGTAGCCCGTTGGTCTGATTCTGGCTTTGAGAGTCTGCCTCGCTGCTCTGCACTTGGGCGTCAGCTGATCCACCCTCTGATCCAGCTGAAACCACTTGAGCCCCATCAGGCACGCTGTCGCCTTCAGCTACTGCCATTGTTGATCCAGCTGCGGCTGTGGTAGGAGCCACCCCTGACACAGCTGTTGTCACCAGCTGGTTGCCATTAGCAACAGAGAATGTGCCATCTGCTGATTGGATAAGCTGCACAGCTCCACCCCCTCCGACATTATTGATCACAGGCAAAGCCAGGGTCATGCCACCAAGGTTTATAGGTACTGTGGTCATGACAGGAGTTTGGGAGCCTTGCAGAGTCTGCAGCTGAAGTGGGAATGACTGCGCAGGACGGATCTGCAGTGGAACCGTCTGATTGGCTGTACTCGTCAGGATGGCCTGCTGGTTGGTGGGTTGAATGATAGCTTGGGTCTGGCCCGAACTCTGGATGAGCTGAACCTGCTCGGGAACGGCCCCGATGGACGCTGTTTGAGGGCTGATGTGGATCTGCTGTCCATCTGCAGTCTGCAAGTGCGGGATGACCTGATACTGGACTCCTGCTCCGGCATTGGGCAGGTTCTGAACCTGGATGATCTGAAATTGCTGCTGCTGATTGGCTGCGACACTGTTGGTCCCACCTACTGCCTTTACCTGCCCAACAGGAAAGGAGCAGTAAATCAGTTATGTGGACAAGGATTAAAAATTGATAAAAACATTTGCACAAACACACCACTCCCCTCACCTTACGTCCACCAGGTGAGCTGTCATTAGTCAAGGTGGTGGCCACGGTCACAGCAACAGGTTGACTGGTGTTCTCCTTGGCCATAGTAGGCGCTGCTGTAATGATCTGCCAGCCGTTCCCTGTGAACTGTGCCGGGACCAGTTCTAGCTGCTGGGGCACTAAGGCCTGACCCCCAGCTGTGTCCACCACTATTTGACCCTGGATCTGTCCCGCCTGCAACTGGATCTGACCAGCCTGGACCTGGATCTGCTGGGCCCCTGCTTGGCCCTGTGCCCCCTCTGCTCCCCCCTGCCCTCCGATCTTACTGCAGGTGGCTGCTAGCAGAGCCAATGGAGAGGGCTGAGAGGAATCCTAGAGGAGACGGTGGAGGAAAGGGGATGGAGGAGTAATGGATGGATGGATGGGAGGGGTGAGAAGGGTGATAGGGAAAACAGGAGTGACAGGTGAAGGAAGGACAAGAAGGGAGTCAGGGTTAGAAACATACATTAACAGCTTGTACGCATACACAAACAAAGCCAAAGAGTACATGTGCAAAGATAAAAACGCTTAAGGCTGGGGATGATAGCAGGTATCATTGCAAACGCTCACGCAATGATTAATTTTAAATGAATAAGAGAAAAAGAGCGAGGGGTGGGAAATAACATGGTGCAGAAAAAAGAAACACAAAAAGCTGAGTGAAAGCGAGAGAGAGAGCTGTCAGTGGAAGTGGGCGGTATTACAGGAAGCGAGTGGGTGGGCGTGTGAGAACCACATTTCTGTTTTCTGAGAACACTGGAAGAAAATGCCGCCTTCTCTCTCCTCCCTTTTCAAAGGAACTAGGTCGCAGGCAAATTTTTAATGCTCAACACCTCACAACAGTGCACGGGGAAACAGCCTAGATTTTGTAACAACTACAACAGCAGGAAAATTAACACAGCAGCGATGCTCGTCATGCACATTTAATGACAATAAGATGCGCTCAAGAACAGCTGCCTGGCTCAAAAATAATCTCAAAGATATATATGTATACAACCTGCTGCAGAGAGAAGTTTCACAGTCTTGGGGCCACTTAACCAAAGCTGCAGGTCTTTCAATAATATCCACGTGCAGAATTAAATCATTCTGACCATAATTCAAACAGACAGTTCAAAAAGTATAGCGGCTGAAGTGTGACAGCCGTGTAAGCCTATTCATGAGGCTCTGGGTTGGCTCACTGTTGGGCTGCACAGAAGCAGGAAGTGGAATTCACCAGAGAAACGCCCCCAGAGGTGTCTGGCTGGCTAGGCTGGGAGGGAGGGAGTACATTTTTGGCCTACAGGCAAGGGAAAAGTAACGAACTATAATAAACTCCTGTCTCCTTGCTTTTACCTGTGATCCAGAACTTTTCCCCCTTTTAGATGCTTTCCCTCCTTCAGTTCCAGATGATTCCTTCTTCGAGTCTGTGAGGAAGAGGCAGAAATGTTAGAATATTTTCAATTACAATATTATCACATGGGGATTACTGAGTACTACAAAGTCCCGAGCAGTATACGGGGCACTGCATGCTGCAAATAAAATCCAAGCAAAAAAATAGCATATATGGCATCACAGAGGTGATCAATATAGACAGAAGAGAAACCAGTAACCTTATCATCAATATCAAAGGGGCATTGAGCTTCCTATCTGTCAAACGGCTATAAAGAGGGAAGGAGGGGTGGAGACGGGGAGGGGGAGGGTACCTACCACTCATAACGCATTAATATACCGAGAGGGAGAGGGTGTAGTTCACGGTAGAAGGCCGGCCGGGTACACAGGCGGAGGACGGCCTATATGTTCGGCTCTGAGCCGTGGCGGATCTGCCCGTTTGACGAAACCACCCACCGGCCAGGAAGGGCGGTGCCAAGCGCAGGAACAATCAAACAGCCCCAAATAACGGAAATAACAGAGAGAGCGGTGACCGTCCCCGGTCCGCCGGACACCTCACAGATCCGTCGTATGACTCCTTTACCGGATAGACAGTCCATAAACGAACAAATTGGCGGTTGTCAGAGTGATATCCACAGAGAAGTTGGCAGTGTGTGACCGTAGAGGCCCACCCACTTCCATTTAAGCATCAGGACAACACCCTCCTCGCAGCTCCTGCCTGTCACCGCTGTTTCTCACGCCGCACGACGCGGGGACGCCTCGTCGCTGTCCGTCGCGCGCCGAAAACAAACCGTCACCTGTGTTGGTATTTTAAGCGTGTTCCCCTTTTTTTCGTGCACAATTGATTTTTTAAAGGGGGGGATACAGGGAGATAGCTGTGGCTTTTGTGGGCGGATGCGCTCCTCCCACATATTCAGATTGGACGACGGGGCTCGGCGTGCGAGGGTCGAGATGGGAGTTGTATTTTGGTGAGGCCTCGCCTTCTCGAACTGGCTAGCGCGAGCGGGACTACAACTTCCGTGATGCTCCGGCTTGTCGGTTGGGTTTGGAGCGGCGGTGTCGGTAGTCATGTTGGTGTGAGAGCGAGAAGGAAGGGCGGCGACTTCTGTGTTGTGGGGGTTGGGCAAACGGGAAAGGAGGTGTGTGCGCGCGCCCGTGTGTTTTGTGCACGCGTGTCAGTTTCAGAATGTCAGTAAGGGTTAAAAAATTAAAATAATCAGGGAAACAAACGATTTAATTATTTTGAAATCATTTAAAAGGTGAAAATGCAACAGTGTTGCTTCTAAGCTGATGTACGTCTATTTATTTACCTCATCTATTTCCCCCCTTGTTGTCAACTTTAGATCCTATGTAGTAGAAAATTACGTCATTGCATTGCCAGAGGCTTTAGGAAATTCACACTAGTACAAGATTTGTGTGTGTGTGTGTGTGTGTGTGTGTGTGTGTGTGTGTGTGTGTGTGTGTGTGTGTGTGTGTGTGTTTGTGTTATGCAATTGTGAATTGAATATGTGGGTTCTGATTGGCTAGTTCAACAAAAAAGGTTCTTCAGACAAATTGAACTTTTGGGATATGCATTAAAGCTTCATTCTGCCAATCAACAGTAATTTTTACAGTGGGGGAAACGATTATTTGATCCTTTTGAACAACTTGTATTTGAATTTAGTTGCAAAGAAATAAACTGTCTCTAATTGTTATGAAAGTTTTATCATGGAGAGAGACTACTTGGATACTAACCCCGAGTTGCTCTCCAATCCATCGGAGTATGTGTGTGAATTTTAGGTAGGAAGCACTTAAAAGCATAGAAAAAAGTGCTTGTGTGAACTGAGTGTGAATGTGGCATGTTGTATAAAGCGCTTTGGGTGCTCTAGGAGAGTAGAAAAGTGCTATATGTGACTTCAGCTTGGGTACCTTGATGGATTTGGTAAACAGGCTAACATCCCAGACTGCCATAAACCACAGATGTTTAAAAGAATGCTAAGAATCTGAATAACTGATGCATTTAAAAAAGATCATCTACTAACTAAATCACAGTAAATATAGTAATTATTTATTTGTTCATTAAGTGACTTTCTAGAAGCTGGTTGCTTATATAATCCAGCTACAATACACACTGTTTTCTGTTTAGACCAATAATACATAAGCAGTCCATCTATTTAAGCATTCAGGAGCTGTCCACGAAATAAGAATCAGCCTGGCATGATAACTTTAGCCCATAAAGTGACACTGTTACTACTGTTCTGTAAATGCATCTGGGGTGGTTTCAGGCCGAGGAACAACAGCTGTACTTAAGTGTCTAAATAGAAACAGAAGTCATGTCTGTCATTCTAGTGACAAAACCTCTTTCAGACTTCTAAACAGTGTGTTTTTGATGCATCTGAGAAGTAGGGGTTTGTGATGAAGCAGAAGGCCTGTATGAGGGCCTTTAGGCCTGTATTGGTTTCTCCGTGGCTTTAGCCAGTCACAGCCCTGGTTCTCCAAGCAGAAAACATCATTAGCAAGAGGCCAACTGAGGTTATGGCTCCGGCTCACAGGGGAAATATTTAGGCTTATAGACTGGCAGCCAAGGCAATGCAGTTGTCTCAGTGTCTCACCCCAACATAACATCATAAACACTCAGACAGGATGGTATAGAAGTTCCAAATCTAGTATTAATTAAAAATGCGACAGCTCATCTCTTTTAGTCTAATTGACGTGTTAATAAGTTGTTCATGTTCCCTGAACATGATCCTTTTATGCCTTCGTGTGCCTAAATGAGGAAACAGTGCATAGGTAGCCCTAAACCTTTGCATCATCTTAGTATGCACAGACCTCTAAATGTGTAAATAAGTGTCTCACGTGTCTTCACCTATCTGCTGTGTGCCTGTAAGTTAAACAAACCTGCTCAAACTCTGAAAACTATTGCAATATATGTAACAATCAGAAGTCATTGTTGAGAAAGAAGAGAAAAGTGAAAAAATAACAAATGTACAGTAGGATTAAGCATCGTGCTTGGCTTTTTGTCTGTCGCCATCTTAGTTATAAAATAAGTTTATCACTAGTTGGGTAGCCTGTTTAGCAGGGTGCATGAATGATCCAATGGGACATTAAAGGGGTTGTTAACTTTGGCTAGCATAAAACAAAATGACCTGAAGGAAACAGCTGTTTATTAGCACAGCTGAATTCTCAGCAAAAGGTTGCCAGTTGCTTTATGTGTCAGAATGTGTTCAATATATCTCATTTTAAAATATTAAATGGTAAAAGATATCATAAGCCTTCAGCTTTGTTCCTCATTGCTCACACACAGCCACTAAGAGGTTACTGCTTCCCTAACTTTGAAACCCTGATGGTATAAACCAACGTATCTGAGACTGTCTACCATGCTGCAGTCCTCAGGAGGAACTGTTCAGCTGTAATATCAGCTGCTTAGTTTCCTTGTGGCTTTCACACGTTAACGCTGTTAAAAACACAATTTTCACTGGAGCAAGTCTTTCATCCTTGTCCATGCACGTAGCTTGCATGTGATAAAGCCTAATTTAGTCCCTGTGTGTCTCATAGACATTCTTAACATGGCCTTTCACATTTGAGTATCATAATGCTGAGACATATCTCATGAACGAGACTTTTCACACTTAGAGACCTACAGAAATTTTGAGAACTTTATTCTTGTAACATGCTCATACACTTTATGCTTATGTGGTTTCGTTTCCCCTTTTCAAAGGTTTTTATTCTGTTTGTGTGTGTGTGTGTGTGTGTGTGTGTGTGTGTGTGTGTGTGTGTGTGTGTGTGTGTGTGTGTGTGTTTGGGGGAACGCTGCAGTCTAAACATATTTTCATAATGAAACTATGTTCACAGGAAAACACACCTGGGCTGGCCTAGAAACATACATGCACATGCACTGTAATTACTGCGGAAGCCACGGCCCTTGTTCCCGCCTCCTGGGCCACTCGGCAGGGCGTTGCTAGGCAACGAGGTCTGCTCGGAAGAAGGGGTGTTGTTATATATGTATGTAAGGTGGTGGTGATGGAAGGGGGTGTGGTAGAAAGAAGGCTGTTCTCTGGGACAGATAAATATCCTGCGAACAGAAAAACTAATATCCACTGCAGTAAAACTCTATGATACAATAAGGCTTTAATTTACAGCAGGTTCAATCCTCGTTAAAGTTGTATTTATCATATTTGTCTGACAAGTCATTGAGTTTCCTGCAAAATTTAGCAGTCCTTTATGCTCACCAAAAGACAAATAAATAAATAAACAAATAAATAAATAAAATATCAGCATATAAATAATAAACATTAAAGCTAAAGGAATCCACGATGGGAACAGGTTATAAATGATAGTTCCATTTGTGAACAGCTGCAACCACTAGATGGCGCCATGCACCAATCAGGACGACAGATTGTGTACTCATCCTTGCAGCTGTTATCACGAAAGACGTTTTCAGATTTCTTACAATGAAAAAAAGTTGTTTAAAAAGAATCCGTCTCAAGTCAAACTGCTACATTGCAGGTAGAGTCAAAGGTTTTCTGAAGGGTCCTTTTATTTATTTTCTGTTGTTATTCAGAGCCACGAACAAAGTGTTTGCCACCTTGTTGATTTCTTAGTTTTTTGCTTACTTGTCACACAGACTAGTTTTAAATCATCAAACAAATGTTCATATTAGACAGAGATAACCAGAGTAATCACAAAATTCAGGATGAAATAATAATTTTATTTATTAAGGAGAAAACATATCTAAACCCATCTGGCTCTGTGTGGAAAAGTAATTGCCCCCTCCCTTTTTTTTCACATCACGAATTGACTGTGAATAAGCAAAGTTTTGGAAAGCTGAGTTCAATTTCACTGGTCACACCCAGGCCTGATTAAGTAGAACCTGTCTGACAAAGTGACGTAAGATAAAAGATCTCAAACAGCAACACATTGTGCCATGAGCTAAAGAAACAGATGAGAAACCAAGTCACTGACATCTATCTATTGGGGCGATTGTGGCTCAAAGAGTTGGTAGTTCGTCTTGTAACCGGAAGGTTGCCGGTTTGAGTCCCGGTCATTGTGTCCTTGGGCACAATGACCTACCGCCTACTGGTGATGGCCAGAGGGGCCGATGGCGTGATATGGCAACCTCGCTTCTGTCAGTCTGCCCCAGGGCAGCTGTGGCTACAACTGTAGCTTGCCTCCACCAGTGTGTGAATGTGAGAGTGAATGAATAGTGGAATTGTACAGCGCTTTGAGGGCCCCAAAAAGCGCTATATAAATGCGATCCATTATTATTATTCATTATTATCAGTCTCACAACAGTTACAAAGCCATCTCTAAGACTTTAAGACTCCAGTGAACCACGGTGAGAGCCATTATCCATAAATGAAGAAAATACGGAACAGTGGTGAACCTTCTAAGCCAGCCTATCAAAATGACGCCAAGTGCAATATCAACGACTCATCCAGGAGGTTAAAAAAGAGCTCAGAAGATAATTTAAAGAAGTGCAGGCCTCACTTGCCTCAGCTAAGCTCAGAGTGCATGATTCAACAATAAGAAAGAGACTGGGCAAAAATGGCATTTATGGAAGAGTTCTAATGTAAAAATCACTGCTGACCAAAAACAACAAAAACACTTATCTCATATTTAACAAAGAAACATCTGGTTCATAACACATTAACATTTATTTACACTATAGTTGAATTGCGCTATAGTTTAACAGCACATAGCCTTGTTGAATTTGTGTCTATAAAATTTGTTGCTACTGTTGTCATTTCCTAGCATCATAGAAAATACTCAAGAGCCTATTCTTGTGTGCTTTAATGTAATTATTGTAGTTCAGCTTGACTTTCTTTCTGATGAAAGGCAGACTTCATAACCAAACACATAAAGTGTGCGGACACAGTGTAACTGATGCGACTTCATTTTGGACAGTGCAGAATGATTTCAATTTCTTCCTCTGAATTTAATGCACTGTGTTTGTTTGTGTGCGTTTGTACGTATGGGAATGGAATGTTAATATAGTGCATCAGCACACAAGCACGTTTGCAGGTATGAGTCAGTACAGGCTTGTGTACTGATGTGTGTTGTTTTGCGTGAGATCCGTGAGTTTGTTGCACACGCATGCAAGCGTAAGTGTGCATTTGTCACATGCAGGCTTGGCGTCAAGATGTCTCTGTTTCCTAAAGGTTAGGCTGTAAAGATGGAGAGATTTATGACTTCTAGCATGAGTTAATGTTTTGGCAGTGGCCTCTGTTGCTCATCTCATTGCGTGTGTGTGTGTGTGTGTGTGTGTGTGTGTGTGTGTGTGTGTGTAGGCCTAGAATTTGTTGACAAGTGATAACAGATACGCTTCGCATAACTCTCCTATAATGAAATACATGATTGATAGATAGATAGATAGATAGATAGATAGATAGATAGATAGATAGATAGATAGTCATTCTTTAGTCACTCTATGTTCCAGTAAATGTGAACAGGAACAGGTGATTTCACTGCTTTGCTATTGCTCATCATCATCACTCATACTTTTAGTTTTACCCTGTGATGGATGATGACGATGGTGAAGCCATAGACTTAAATATTTCTGTATTTGCTGTTTGTTGAGGAAATGTATCCGGCCGTGATGACATTTTATTGTTTTACTGCTAACACCATGGAGCATCACATAAGACTGACCCGGACTTGCATTGAGCTCCCTGGAAGTTGGCTTTGTTTTAGTTTAAATGTTAGCTAAATGATTGATGCTTCCTGGTGTCTGGCTTGAGTGGAAGACAGCCGGTATGTCTCATTGGGTATTGTGCCAGTTCAGGGTGTGGGTGGAATATGCTCCTAACCCGCGAAGAGAAAAACCTTTGTCAAGGTGAGTTTTTTCTATGTGACTGGATGTTTCATAGATGTTTTTTAGACCAGTGCTGTTTGAGTTTACCACCCACTCCTTGTTTGTCACTCTTTAAAAAGAAGCAGCTAACAATGCTCATCATCTCTTCAACCTTCATCACAGGCTGAATTTCCTGCGTATGATCTGCTGAAGTTCAAACCACAGAATAGAATAGTGAAGAAAGGGGATTCATGTGACTTTAGATGTGTCATAGTTGTTGTTTCATTTTAGTATTTCAAATCTACTGGTTTTTACCTGCACAGTTATCACTAGAGTTTGCAGTGGATGTTCAAAAAAAGAGAAAATATTCGGTGAGCAGCAGTGGTGAGAATACCTTGTTAATGTCAAATGTCAGAGCTGAATGGCCAAACTGCTTCAGGCTGATAGGAAAGCTACAAAGATTCAAATAGCCTCTCATTACAACCAAGGCAAGTAGAAGAGCATCTCTGAATGTACAGCAGGTTGAACCTTGAAGCAGATGGGCTACAGCAGCAGAAGACCAGGACAGGAAACTGAGGCTGCAGTTAAGACATGCTTACCAAAATTAGCTGGTTTAAATAGTGTGGGGGACTTTCTTGGTCCACTTTGTTCTTTTTTATACCAACTGAACATCATTTAAAAACAGTCTACTGGGTGTTGTTGCTCACCATGCCCACCCCTTTATAAACAGAGTCCATTAGTCTTGTGACAGATTCTGTCAGCAAGATGTCACAAAGCTCAACTGATCTCAGATACGAATGTGCCAATAAACTCACTGATTAAGTCACCAGATCTCAATCCAATACGGCACCTATGGAATGTGCAGGAACAGGACATTCACATCATCGATGTGCAGTGGAAAAATCTCCATCATGTTAGTGTGGACCAAAGTCTCTGAATGTTTCCAGAACATTGTTGGATCTATGCCATCTATGCTAAGAATTAACCCTTTCAAACATGAATTATTACAACCTTTTTTCTTAAGTATTTTTATTCATCTTTAGGCATGAAAAAACATATTTGAACTACTTTTCAAAGAGTTTTTTTACATGTCCACTTAGGTGGACAACATACGTTTTGACAAACTAATAAATGATATGCACTGTGTGTTGTGTTTATGTGCAAGTATACCATCAACACTGACACAAATACAAGAAAACAGCCTTTTAATAGCTGTCCGCTGCAGTGACCACTATGAGTTAAAGGGTTAAGGCAGTTCTGAAAGTAAAAACTGGGTCCAACCTGGTGCAAGGTGTGCCTAATAAAATGACAGTTGAGTGCATATCTCAATTGTTCCTCTCTATTGTCATACGCTATTCTGCAGGTCCATAATTATTTGTGTCTGCAGGGGGGAGTTAAGAATTCAATAATGTCTTTACTGTCTGCTTAACACAGTAACACAGTATAATGTAGAAAAAAACCCTTTTCTCAACCAACTACTGCTGAGTGATTCTAAATATGGGAATTAAAACAAAATGTTTTCCGTTTTTGCAAAAAACATATGTTTTATATATTCCTTTAATCATCTTTCGATATCTCAGGTTCTGCATTTTTATTGAAAAATGCTGAAAAGGTATTTCATTTTGTTTCCAGTACATCAGACTTCAATAAAAAACTGATAAATAGGATTTTTTTGTGTTCATTTTAAGTGAGTAGCTGCATCAAACTGAATTACAACCTAGTTTTGTTTTTTGTTTGTTAGTTTTTAATCCCTTTTGAAATATACATTTGAACAGCTCGTAAAAATATAAGTACAGTGTTTGTCAGAAATGAGGGAGTGCTCTGGTTCTTTTAAATAAAGAATGAATGACAGACATAATCCGGATACAGAAAGAATTTTTGTGACATCAGATACTGGTTGTCACACCCTGCTAGAAGACTCTGATAAGCCTGACAACAGTCTTTGACTGTAAAACTAATAACAAATTACCTTGTGACAGGCTGGATTACTGTGTGTGCATGTGTGTGTGTGTGTGTGTGAGAGTGTCTAAATGTGTGTCAGTGGGATACAAGTTTGACAGATTCTGTCTGTGCCCAGAACATTCTTCACATATGGTTTAATTGACTGGAATAATAAGGTTTTATTGCTTAAAAGAAAAAGAAAAAAACAAAATAAACATCTCTACTCTAAAGTATGCGTGCATGTGTGAGTGTATGTGTGTGATTGTATGTGACTGAGAGAGGTGTGTCCAAAAACAGGTGAAGTGTTTCCAAAGAAATACTTCTGCAGTGACCTGGAACACAAGAAAACAGAGCATTGTGCTAATACTTGAGAAGCATCTAATCAGACTTTTAGTATCCTTCTCTCCTGTTCTTGTCCATATCTTGCTGTTAAGTGCTTGTGTTAGGTGTTCTCTTGTTGAGAACAAATCTAATGCAGGACTGCCTTACTTAAAATCTTTTAAGCAATTTTTCAGTGGTTTTTTTTTTCAGTTATTTTATGGACATATTGTGTAATTCAGTCAAAGCTGCAGTTATAATAATTAACTTTGTTTTTCCCCCCTTTTTTTCTTCAAAGTGAACAGTTGCCTCACACGTTTTCTCCCCACAATCCAAAACATTCTCCTTTGATTGCTTCATGATTTCAAACTGGACATACTGTATGAATGTGAGAGTGGGAAGCTGGGTCTCTCTTTGTCTTAGCTCTGGATTGGCTTGGATAGTTTTCATACATACATCATATGGCATGATTTTGCATTCATGGTTTAAATGTGACCTTACTGTCTCAAAAATCACTAGAAGGTATTAGTTATAGTGAAATTCTAATCATCAAAAGAGAATATCTTTGAGTTTTACTGCAGCCTCGACTGTTACACAAACTGTTTACTTTTCTGTCTTCAGCTCTTTGCCCCAACTTCAACCATGATACTTAAAGCCAAACCTACAGTAATTAACACTTCTGTGACTCAGAAGACATCCTCAAAGACCAAATCTGAGTGGCATATGCAGGAGTTTACTATTATATGTACACATTTGCAAAGGTGATAGAGACATAAAAGATGCACAAAGAGAAGGGAAAAGTCAACCTGCGGTCAGGCTCCAAAACTATATGACCCTGAGAGATCACAGGTCAAAGACCTCCTGAGGAGATGAGATGCTCAAAGATATAACATCATTACAGGAGAGGTAGGAGCAAGACCTTGAACTGAGAGTAAACTCTGAGATGAACTTTGCCCCCGTAAATCATGCAGTACAGCCTAAATTTAGTTCAAATTATGGGCAGATTAAGGCACAAACTCAGAATTCCTTGTTATTATTGTTTTTAGTTCAAAGCACTGAAATTGTTTGGCTTTGTTTATGAGATGCATACACAAACGGGAAGTTTTTTCAGCATCGCCACTTGACAGGAAAAATGTATAGCCGAATTCAAAGACACAGAATTAAGCTGCACTGAAAGACTATTAAAGAGGACAGGTCTCATGCTGTGCTTTCAGACAGTGAGCAAGTATGTGTTTAAACAGTCTCTTTGAAGCTAAATGTGAAATGATTAAGTCCACTTAGAAGTCTGCGTGGCTCTTCAGTGTGCGTTCATGTGTGCGTGCATGGAGCTCTTTGAAGATGGCACTCTTGTGAGCTCAGGAAAACCTTTACAGCAGTGCTAAGTGGAGGGTGCAGCTCACTATAAAGATCCAAGATAAGTGTGTAATGTGTGTATTCATGAGTTGTGTGTTTGTGTAGTTGAGGCAGGACCTGACATGACTTGAGGGCCCGGTAGAGCTGACGCCAGCCCCTTGTTTCTGGCTGTCTGTATGCGTCCTGAATGACAGCCCAGAGGCAGTGCGTATGTGTGTGGTTAGGTGGGAAAAGAAAGGTTTCATGTTCGACAGGAACCATCAATAAAACAGCAACCGTCAAATCGCCTCAAAACCACCTGAACCTGCTCTGAGAAAGTGTGGAGGAATGTGTCTGAGTGTGTTTGAGAGGGAGAGAGAGAAGAAGAGCAAGACGGAGAGTGAAAGATAGTAGAGGATGTGTGTCGACATGTATTCTCTCTTCTTTCACTTGTTCAGTGACTTCAGCAGCTCTAATTGGTGACCATGTAAAGCATGGTTTGCGCGAGGCTGTGCCTCTGCAGAGATTTGTCAGATGCACAGATGATATTTAAGCTTGCCCACATTTCCAGGCAAATCTTGGGGGGCGGGGTCTGCATTTATGTGTGGAATAAATTAACAATTTGTTGCACGGCAATTAGCATGAAAAAGCAAGCGGCTGTTTTCCAGTCAATTTAACATCAGCCATCTCTTAGTGCTTTTCTTAGCGCCTCCCTTCTTCTGCTCTCTCTAGCCTTGGAATTTTATGGCAGGCATTGTGGCGAGTTGAAGCGCAATGATGGGGAGGAGGATGAGCTAACCATGAGCGTAGCATTGATTGTGTGGGTTTGTTAGTATGTGTCTGTTTCTGTGCATACGTATGTGAGTGCTATTGCATTAAGTTGCACTGAAAAGTGCTTTGGTCTGCAAATCTGCAAGAAGTAATTGACATTTCACAGCAGCAGAGGTAAAAAAAACAAAAAAACAAAACAAAACAGATTCATGCTTTAAAGAATATAATAGTACTTGTAATACAATACTACTACAGCACTGTGTGCACATTATACACTACCTTATGACTTACAAAGTAAGTTAAAGCACTTAAGTAATTTAGACTTTTAGGATTAGTTGAAGAGAAACCATTCAGAGGACTGCTGCAGTCCCAGTGTGGTGTCATTTTCCATAACTTTTCATAATGAGGTTGTGGGAATTTAACCCATGCAGAGACTACAGAGATGCACTTGCACACAGTTCTCCAAAAAGTCAGCACATAGTCCAAAACCCACGACACTGCATGTAGGTGCTTATTGAAGCTAACTTGAACAAGACCTTCACTGCAAATAAGTTCTGTATCCATTATGACTTATGGTTATAGTCAGTTTACATACACTCAACATATATATGTGTGTCATGGTCACTTTGGGCTTTTACTGATTTCTTCAATTGTTCTTTTCCAGAGTGGAATTATTTTACAGCATATATCTTTAATGACTTTAAAAAACAAGAACTGTATGCAGAACTTTGGCTTTATTTAGGATGTTCTCTAATCCACACAGCATGAATACATTACTCCTAATATTTGGATAAATCTCCCTTAGCAACTTTCATCAAAACCAGATGCTTTGGGTAGCCATCATCAAGCTTCTGTCTGGTTATTTGACCACAGTTCTTGGCATAACTGCTGCAGTTCATTTAAACTGGTTAGTTTCCTGGCACAGACCAAGCGTCATCCATCAAACCGCTAATTTGTTATGAAGTTGAATAAGTGGAAGAATTTCTCCTCCTTGTTATCACATCTACTTTGTGCAGTGTACCAGTACCTGTTAAAGCAAAACAGTCCCACAGAATGATGCTACCACTACCCTGCTTGGTAGCTGATACAGTGTTTTTAGGTTTGAAGGCCTCACCTTTACGCCTCCAAATGTAGCTCTTGACAGTTGTTTTGACACTGCCCCCTGGAAACAGTACACAGCTACACCTTTGCAGAGCAGCTTTGACCAGCGCAGCACACATTCACAATTCACCTATTATCATTCATTAATTAAACTGATAGTGTCTCTTAAGAAAATTTCTACCTATTTAACTTACAGCTCGGTGCTTTGCACTTTTCTGACGGAAAATTCTACTCTTTATGAAGGATCTGGTTTGTACCTTCGGCAATGTTATTTATATAGCACATTTCATAACATGTGAACATAATGTGCTTAACATAAAAGTAATAATTTCAAAACACACACAAAAATAACAGTTATCTTTCAAGCCCTTTTGATCAAATTTTGGATTTGTGATCTGAGCTTAACAGACAGGTTACTAAACCATGTAGTATTGCCATAATGGATGAAAAATTCAGTAGTTGCCCTATAGAGTAATTTTCCAATGCTTTCATCCATCACATGGGTCCCAAAGTGATCATCTTAAAGTTGTCCCTTGCTTAACCTTCTCTCCGCAACTTAAAACCAAGCTGTGATCTAAAACTAATCTCTGATGGATCTTGGCTTGCTTACCTTTTTGTATTGATTTCTGCAATGTTTGTGTATACTGTGAAAAAAGGAGAGAGCTCAAGCAGCTCTTGGGGACTCTCACACTCATACCTGTATGTACTACCGAAACCATAAAGTTCACCTGCCACTTCTTTTAATTAAAAAAGCAAGGAGAAAAACAATGCCTTTTTACTCTAAACAAAAGAGCGATCAAGCACAAGGCTAGGTAGAAAAGGAGAGGGGGCAGGGCTAAGGAAGCGGACACTTATACGGCCATACCCCATATACCTTGCAGGTGTCCTGCGTTTAGCATCATTGGGTGACACCTGTAAACTCAGAAGCAGAAGAAAACAACAACAGTAACAGTGATCTGTAACACCAGGTACATTTAAAGTGAGCACATAACTGAAAAAAGTTTAAGAACTGTGTAATTAGGGATATAATTCTATCTAAGCACTGAAATCTTAATTAAACTGAAAACTTAAAAGAGTCAAACTTTTAAATGTCCAAAATATCACTTCACATGAAGAAGTGCTAGAGAAACATATGAATGCTTAGAGGAGTCAGAGTGCTTATAAGCATCAGTAGCAGCAGATGTCCATATCCTAGAGTTTTCCATGAGACTTCCTTTTGCTTTTTTGATGACACTTGATCAAAAATAATTTAGGATGCCTTGTATTAAGCTCATTGAGTCATTGATTAAGACTAAGAAGAAGACTAAGATAGGTGCCGTAAACTCGTAAATGTATTTAATTAAGGTTTCCAGATTTATAGAGCTCAGATCTGCACTGATTATACAAGAAGACACAATAACAAAATATATATATCATGTTCAAAAGCTAAAAAAATTATAAATCACAATAAACCTGGCTGATGGTCTTCGCTTTAGCAAACATGCAAACTTAAATTCTCCGAAAGTTAGCTGCTGCGAGCGGTAGTCGTCCAGGTGAGGATGGGAGGAAAAAACCTCACAAACAAGCCTTCTAATGCTGATGTGGGTGTCTACTCAATCACCACTTCCATCAGACAGACAGATGGACTGCTAGCCAACAGGACACACACACACAAGATGACCTAGACCCCCCACGCTGAGGTAGCAGCGATCAGACGCATCAAGTCCATCCATCAAGACTGAAAGTGAAAAATGACGTCTGGAAGTGTATGATTATGCTCCTGGGCTTCAGCTCATCAATCAATGGACGCACATACATTAAACACAGAGAAGACACAAAAACCTGAAAAATGAACATGAGTAAATTAATCTTCTTGTCTGAGGAGTGTCTGTGCGGTGGTGAAGAGCAAGAAGAGGAATGAACAGAGTTATTGGTGAAGAGAACCAAGATCACGGTCAGAGCGGGATTTAATCAAGGAGAACGAGTTTGTCCGAGTGCTCCTCAGTGGTTGAGTTTGGAGAACAAGGCTGGCTTCAGGACAAACACTGCGGCATCTTAACTCAGACATGTGACATGTGTGGCATCATGGGCTTTTTTGTTTTTATATCTTCATCCTCTTCTTCTAGTTCTTCTGCTCTTCTGTTTGTCTTCCTTCCACTTTGAAACCCAGCATTATTAGTTCACGTGTAAGCAAAAATGTTGGTTTTCTGATTGTTGAATGCCACAGGAAACAGATAGTAACAGCAAACCTGAGTCAATAAAGACAAAATCTTGTTTGCTGATTGTTTTAGGTTTTTGCTACCTTATCACTACATGCTGATAAAAAAAAAACTTCAACACCATTTGCAGAATGGTGATACACGTGTTTGAAGCTTAGCCATGATATCAAACACTTCAGGGTAGTGTTTGGGAGATATGCTTCCTGTTAGTTCTGAAGTCAGATTTCGGAGCTGGGTGTCACATCTAATTAAAGTTGACTTCGTTCCAGCAGTAGTAGTCGTAAAATAACTTTTTCCCAATAAGACAATGTCAATATGAAGTTGGTAAAACTCAATCTGCCAATGTTTTGACAGACAAATCCTCCTTCCTCCTCTGTTGCTAACACAAAGCTAGCCAAGAACTCTTTAAGCTGAGTGAATGCTGACCCCAGCCCAGCAGCCAGACCCTGAACTTCAACAGGTAACAAACTTATGAGCAGTCAGCCTGCAGCCTCTGTTTTTATCTGTTTATGGTTCTAAGGTAGAATCACTGTGGCAATTTTGGCTGTTTTTCATCTTTGCTTTGTCCTGTTGGTTTTTTGTGCTTTTTACTAAATGAAAAATTTACTTACCAAACAAACTCAGCAGGTGACTGCTTTGATGGTCTTATAGTACAATACAGCACTTGTACTGCATCTTAGCTGTCTCATACAGATGAGGAGGGAGAGGCTATAGAAGATATAGAGTTATCTGCTAATGCTAGCACTGGTTAGCAATGTGCATCGTTTTTGTAGTTATTTCCCTGTCAAAATGTGATTTCATGTACACCACACACTGAACAAAAACTTAACTCTGCATAACTTTAAGCCATTGTAGGATTTAAATAAGTTATGCAAACCCTATTAAACCCTCTTGTATTTGCTATGAAGGGGAAATTATCTGTAGAAACAATCAGTGTTTTTATATCAAACTGTAAACATATTTATTTCTGCTATAGATTTTGGGCATTTAAACATACAGTGGGGCAAAAAAGTATTTAGTCAGCCACCGATTGTGCAAGTTCCCCCACTTAAAATGATGACAGAGGTCAGTAATTTGCACCAGAGGTACACTTCAACTGTGAGAGACAGAATGTGAAAAAAAAATCCATGAATTCCCATGGTAGGATTTGTAAAGAATTTATTCGTAAATTAGGGTGGAAAATAAGTATTTGGTCACCTCAAACAAGGAAAATCTCTGGCTCTCACAGACCTGTAACGTCCTCTGTAAGAAGCTTTTCTGTCCCCCACTCGTTACCTGTATGAATGGCACCTGTTTGAACTCATCATCTGTATAAAAGACACCTGTCCACAGCCTCAAACAGTCAGACTCCAAACTCCGCCATGGCCAAGACCAAAGAGCTTTCGAAGGACACCAGGAAAAGTATTGTAGACCTGCACCAGACTGGGAAGAGTGAATCTACAATAGGCAAGCAGCTTGGTGTGAAAAAATCAACTGTGGGAGCAATCATCAGAAAATGGAAGACATACAAGACCACTGATAATCTCCCTCGATCTGGGGCTCCACGCAAGATCTCATCCCGTGGGGTCAAAATGATCATGAGAACGGTGAGCAAAGATCCCAGAACCACACGGGGGGACCTGGTGAATGACCTGCAGAGAGCTGGGACCAAAGTAACAAAGGTCACCATCAGTAACACACTACAACGGCAGGGAATCAAATCCCGCAGTGCCAGACGTGTCCCGCTGCTGAAGCCAGTGCATGTCCAGGCCCGTCTGAAGTTTGCCAGAGAGCACATGGATGATACAGCAGAGGATTGGGAGAATGTCATGTGGTCAGATGAAACCAAAGTAGAACTTTTTGGTATAAACTCAACTCGTCGTGTTTGGAGGAAGAAGAATACTGAGTTGCATCCCAAGAACACCATACCTACTGTGAAGCATGGGGGTGGAAACATCATGCTATGGGGCTGTTTTTCTGCCAAGGGGACAGGACGACTGATCCGTGTTAAGGACAGAATGAATGGGGCCATGTATCGTGAGATTTTGAGCCAAAACCTCCTTCCATCAGTGAGAACTTTGAAGATGAAACGAGGCTGGGTCTTCCAACATGACAATGATCCAAAACACACCGCCCGGGCAACAAAGGAGTGGCTCCGTAAGAAGCATTTGAAAGTCCTGGAGTGGCCTAGCCAGTCTCCAGGGCCCTGTGCTTCGTACGTCGCTTACTACATCCAAGATCAAATGAAACATCCAAGACCAAATCATCGCGCTAACTCTGAGCTCGCTATTCCGGTTCCCCGAACACACCTGTTGTTGACGATTAGTATAGCTGGATGAAGTAATGTGAGATCACTGGGTGGCCCAACAGGGGCTACGCATCGATAGTAGAAACATTGATCGGCAACCCTTTGATTGGTCGGCGAAAATGTCGAAGGAGCGCGCTCGGTATTTTTCGGCAGCAGAGCAAGAACTCTTGAGTGAGGGATTTCAGGAGTTTCAGAGTTTAATTAAAACGCAAGGGAACACTGCAAAGGCTGCAAAAGCAAGGAGAGAGGGCTGGCAGAAAGTTGCTGACAAATCAAACTCGTAAGTAATTCAATAATAACAATAATAATGGATTGGATTTATATAGCGCTTTTCAAGGCACCCAAAGCGCTTTACAATGCCACTATTCATTCACTCTCACATTCACACACTGGTGGAGGCAGCTACGGTTGTAGCCACAGCTGCCCTGGGGCAGACTGACAGAAGCCAGGCTGCCATATTGCGCCATCGGCCCCTCTGGCCAACACCAGTAGGCGGTAGGGTAGATTTATCATATCACACCATATTATCCAATATTATATTACATTATATTATATTATAATATGTTATATTATATCCCCTTTCACATTAGAGCCACAACAGGACCCACTAGAACATGGGAACAAGTAAAAGTGAAATATAAGAATATTCTACAGAATGGTAATATTTATCACTTATATTGCTTGTCGTCTCTTGGAAAGAGACCCTGGAATACTCTGTTTGTTTGTTCATAACAGCAACCAAGAAAAGGGCAGAGCAAAAAAAAAGACAGGTGGTGGTCCTGCACCCCCTCGTCAACAAGTTGGTTAAGTGAATAATACCCTCACGGGAAAATCGATATCTCTCTATGAGCACACTGTCGCGCTGAGCTAAAGGATCCTGTCTGTCCCGCAATATACGCTGAATTCTGAGGACTCTCCTTATCAATCTTGCACCTTCCGCAATGGGTTGCTCGCGTAAACGGACAGGATATGACTGCGACAGACTTCCCAAATCCACCTTCGCTTTTATAGCCGTGGTCTCTCATCTTGATTACACGAAGTAATTTACAATTACTACTCTGAAATATGAATTACATCTGTAATAATCACATACATGTAATAGAATGTTAATAGTACATTTCCCTTTTTTAGGGAATGACCTGTATGTATCTGTGTGAAATCAATAAAAGGATCAAGTGCTGCATTATCTTTAGTTACATTGATGTTATTTATTTATGGTGAAACAGTGGTGGAATATCGCTGTTGCTTTCGTATGAATGACGCGGACATACCTGCGTGGCCGCGATCTAATCCTGTTTACATAAAGTAAACCTGCTCCCCAGCAGGTTTACGCTTACGGCTCTGTTGCTATGACAGCAAGTCCCGGATGGGCTTTGGGGAACCGAACGATCCAGGATCACGCGAAATCGTCAACAATCTCATCCAGCTAACTCACTTAGCGCGGTACGAAGAACAGGCCCCAGACCTCAACCCCATAGAAAATCTGTGGTGGGAGTTGAAAGTCCGTGTTGCTCGGCGACAGCCCCAAAACATCACTGCTCTCGAGAAGATCTGCATGGAGGAATGGGCCAAAATACCAGCTACTGTGTGTGCAAACCTGGTAAAGACCTATAGTAAACGTTTGACCTCTGTTATTGCCAACAAAGGTTATGTTACAAAGTATTGAGTTGTATTTTTGTTATTGACCAAATACTTATTTTCCACCCTGATTTACGAATAAATTCTTTACAAATCCTACCATGTGGATTCATGGATTTTTTTTTCACATTCTGTCTCTCACAGTTGAAGTGTACCTCTGGTGCAAATTACTGACCTCTGTCATCATTTTAAGTGGGGGAACTTGCACAATCGGTGGCTGACTAAATACTTTTTTGCCCCACTGTAAGAGTCTATGGAGACTGAATCACGTTTAGAGCCAGTTAAAGCAGTCATTTGACAAACTGCAGTTGGATCCATTTTCTTAGCCCCAGAGGTTGACCCTTCACTGTGGCCCACAGTTCCATGTTATTGTTGAGAATCCGCTGATAGTCACACGAGACAACAAAATCTGTCCATAAAATAAAGTGAAGCTCAGTGTAGATGATAACTTGAGCCATGACAATAAAACTATTTATTTTAAGTCAGATCTTTACTATCTTAAGAACTAAAGGGGAAATTATGGTACAGCTGTTTGTCAGATGGCGACAGTGTCAAAAACATGTGGTACCACCACTTTGTGGGCTTGATGGTGCTGTAGTTGGTCCATCAGCCAGCCATACAAAAGAGCTGAAGTGAAACCTAGTGTTACAAACAATGAAAAGTGTCCACTGCACTCACTGTTTTATGTTTTCATGCTTTTCCCATTCCTTGTGAGCTCCACTATCGCTCCCTACCCGGTTCCGGTCACTGTCAACCAATCAGCATTTGACCGACAGATGTCGAGCAACATGCAGCTGGGATCTTAAAGGAGTGGTTGACAGCACTAATCTGTGGGCTTGCTGTAGACACAATTGCAGTACCGTAAAGTTAGCCTTTCCAAACCTTTAAAAACTGTCATTTAATTAGCAGCAGTGGTAAAAGATGGCCTGAGAAAAAACAAAGAAAGTAAAATATGAAACAATTACTTCTACTTACTATTTACTTTCTAGAAATCGCTGCATCACCATTCAAAATATTTATAAAAATCTATTTATTTATAGTCAATTCCTAGCACAGTTAATTGGTAGACCAGTAGTTGGTTTTTTTTTAATACTTTAATATTAAAAGTTGCAAACCTGAGGTGACACTTGGGTTATGTACACTGAGATGATGTGAAGACAAGGCGGAGGTCTCTCCATGAGGTTTAAGCTACGTTAACAGAGCGCAGCAAGAGTGTATACAAGCAGTGACCTGCAATCAGCGTACACACTCCCTTTCATCACAAACATCAACGACTTCTGAGAAAAATCAATGAAGACTCCTCCTCCAGAAGCATCTCATTAATATCTCGGTGCGCAGAACAGCTCCTCGGCATAAATCAGCAGCTTTACTGGGAGTAGTTAACAGAAACGTGACGAAAGTTGATGGAGGAGCAGAGAAACTCATAACGCAAGCAGCTTTAGTGAAGACGCTTGTTGAAAAGATACCACTTTCAGCACAACATGCATGTGTGTGCGTTTGTGTGTGTGTGTGTGTGTGTGTGTGTATGAGTGAAACTCCGAGTGAGACTGAATGAGAGCTTTTCATCCACTCCAGTTACTAATCACAGTCTCATTCTCTCACACCCTGCATAATTCTCCTCCCCACCTTTATAAATCTTTCTTCTCACTCCACCTCTTCCTGTCTTTCTGAGGGCAGAGACAGCAGATGTGTTGGCAGGTTAAATGACCTCTGTGATGTACGACTTAACAAACCCCGAGCATCCATCAACACTAACCCTCAGCGTGTGTGTGTGTGTCTGTGTGTGTGCGGAATAAAGAGAGGAAAGAGAGTGCTCATAAAGTGCAATTTCAATTCACCTTCATCCCAAAACTTGAGCCAAACAAACTCGGCAGAGGTGTCTACACACTCATCCTCCCAACCTTTCTCTCCTCACTGACAAATCCTCCCTCCTCCTCTTTTTTTTTTTCTAATTTCATGAATGGGTTTGTCTGCTGGTGTATGCGCTGTATACATGAATGCGAATGAAGCCGTTCAACAGTGTAATTACATTGGCCTGGATTCCCTCAATCTGCTGCACGGGCTGATGAGAGATGCCCTCTCTGACCCCTGTATGTGCGTGAGAGCGACAGAAAAATGAGGGTAAACTTCTACAGATTTCAGGGCAGCTTATTGTCACTGTATCCACTAACCAAAGGGATAATCTATGAAACCAATGGAAATCAGTCCTCTCTACGCTTGCTTTCCATTACTCTAAAGCACTGGACTTTTTAAGATGTCCTCCTCTGATGACCTTATATTTATCTTTTCTTGCTATTGTATCATTTATAAGCGTTAGAATTTCAATAAGCTGCTATACGCTATGTGAGAGATTAAAAGCATACAAAGGGTAAATGAGTCGAAGAGATTTCACTATGTACTGATTCTTTATGGGATGGTTTTTTCTTAAAAAAAAAAAAAAGAGGGGTGAATCTTATGATGTCATCACAACAACTCAAACTAATTTCCCTGACTCTGCTGCTACAGTCGTCCATCAGCTCCGTGCTGACAGACAGGCTGCGGACGTGCCCTCTCAGTGGAGTAATTACAGGAAGCCAAGGAGGAGCTGCTTCAGGCACATCCTGGCGCACAGCTCACCTGGATGACTTTTCCTGCACTTTAGAAAAGAAAGTTTATTTTATTTTAACGTCTTAACGTGCGTCTTCACATTGATTGTCGCAAGGTCTGGAACCTATCCTTCTTTTTTCTTTTTTTTCTTTTTTTTTTAACTAAAATTGAGTGGCTACCCCCTGGTTACAATAAATATTTTTTTGTCATGTTTAGCAGCTTTGTCGTTTGACTCTGTGATTCTCCCGCTAATTGTCTCAGCAGGGCAGCTGACCAAGATGGCTGGCCTGCCCTCTGGATCACTCCTGACTATGCTCCAACCTACAAAAGGAGGAGATGGGGAAGAAAAAGCAAGGAGAAATAAAATACTTCACCCACCCCTCTCCCGGAGAAGTGCCAGATCTTCATTTCACTCTTTTCTCCCAGCTCTTTCTGTCTCAGTGCCCACAAAGTGATTGGAAAGCACACGACAATCTTTTTTTGTTGACGTTCGATGGCGCGTGATAATGCGGTCATTATCGTGGCTAAAGGAGCAGGTTGAGGCTCAGACAGGGTTTCACTGGGGGCCTTTAAAGCACACACATACAAAAACACGCACACACTCTCAGTGTGGGAAAAGAATGCTTCGAAAAGAGGGACAGCTGTTTGGGTGGCTTGTGAAGATGGCGATTAGGTTTAGGGGAAGATGGCCCACTGTAAACTCCACCTGTGCATACGGCCTTGCCCGAGGCTGTGGGGGAAAGCAGAGCCTCTCATTTCATCCAGTCTGCTGAGAGGTGTGTGTTTTTGTGATTTCGCTGTAATAACTAAAATACCCAAATCCAAAATTTTACAGCTATGAAGCCCAACTTCTAAATTATTTTCTGGGTTTCATTTCAAAGTAGAGTAAGCAAATATTCATTTGAAGCTAATCCAGCATATCAAGTTTATGAAGCCAATTTTAAGTTGAAAGCTGTGACATTGTCCACCACAGCACAGTGGATTTAGCAATAGCTGCAAAACAAACTGAACTAAGAAATTGTAGAAACAACTCAGTGTAAAGTGTAGACGGTATGAAAGAGAACCAAAGACATCACGGTGGCACCCACTGCTTTTAGATTTTGCATTTTGAAGCTTCAACATGGCAGTCACTGTTTTGTTTTTGGTTTCCTGGATTGAGAAATTGCATTAGATGAATGAAAGTGTGGAATTCCCCTTTAACAACTAATGCTAGCTAGCTTGTTTAGCACGTTACATTCTCAAACTGTATGGGTGCAGCTCACAAACACACATATCGGCTAATTAGTGCTAATAAAGAGCTACAGTTTCACTCAAAACTAAAGCATATATATATTTTTGAGATGACAGATATAAAGCTCAAAAAGACAGCAGCAGCACAAACAACGGTTGGTCGGCCTAGTGCACACTGAGCCAGCTGCCTGTACTGGGACACCTGTCAGTCAACATAGCCACGCCCCTTAAACCGTACATACTGAATGCTTTTTGTTTGTTACATATTTCTCTCTGAAACTGACAGCTGGTCATTTGGACTGGCAGGTTAAAGTTTCATAGGTAACCCTATAGGTGGTTTTATGTCAGTCAACGGCATTCTTCAGTCTCATTGGTAGTCACTTCAGTCGCCTGCCCAAAAGTTTATTACAGGTCCCGCCCACTTCACATCGTCAGCAGTTATTTCGTTCATGGTTGCTTCACGAAATCATTCACTATCTTTGGTCTCTGTGAATTATCTCCAGTGTTTATGCAGCTCTTCCAGGGAGATAAGATCTAAAAACATTGACCTCACTCAAATTTATTTTAAATACAACAAAGAAAATGTATGCAAGAAAGAAAAAACAAAAAACAAAACAAAACAACATTCTGGGTTATTATGTCAAAAATTTAATTTGGGATATGAAATTGTTAAATTACTTGAAATTTTTAGTTTCTGCTGGACAAGTCAAAATTTTAAGATATTAAATTGAAATTTTGAAATTCAATTTCTTCACTTTTTTTCTCTTTTTTGGTGGCATAAAAATTCTTCCATACAAAAGCCACCTGGTTCAATTTACAGAAGAACTAAATTGACTGTAGGCAGTATCATTATTTAATTTAATTTTAAATTAAATTTAAATTAAATTACATTTTAATTTGGTTTTGGGGTAAAGTACCCCTCTAATCTAAGCTGATGCACCATGCCATCCTTACTTACTTAAAATGAAAAAGGCTTTGCAGCTGCTTGTCTAGCTTCTCTACATTTTACAAAAAGGTGCAAGTACAGCAGACCAACAATGTATTTGTTATTTTCCTGGAGAATAGTTGTTAGGCCTATAAACTACTAATCTAGCCACTGGTCAAGTAAGTCAATCCATTGTACATCATATGTTTGAGATATTAGTATCTTGGTGTGTTTAAACCATCAAGGATATGCTGAATAATTTCCTTCAAGAAACAAACAACAAACATCTGCCTTAACATTTTGAAGTGTACATGAAATCTAAGCTAAAATGATATATCGGACTTTGCATTGCAACACCAAAAATAATTATGCACACTAGCAGCCACTTGATTTAAACTGTGAGATGTGATTAACTTTTCTGTGAGTGTGGAGCTGACTTCATTTAGGATAGTCAAAGCGATGAGGTAAGGGCAGGAAAGCAGTATATCAAGCAAATGAAGAAAGTAGCTTGAATCCTGCTGTTTTATTACATTTGAAATTCAAATGAAATATAAGTGCCTTTGCTCTTACATTAGGTTATTTCTAGGGTGCTTGTGTCATCACAAAGGTTAAACATGCCTGATTTAAGTGTAGGACTATCTATTCAAATAATAAAAGTTACTTCCTCCCACTGTTAGTCTGAGCTTAGCCAAGTGTCTAAATGAGTTATAAAATTAGGGAAAAGAACAGAAAGAGGTGCTTTATTTTAAAAAGTAATTTGTTTTGTGTTGAATAAGATGAAATTGTAGAGGCAGTGATGGTATCCTCCTTTCCCTCCCCCAGGGCTGACTGGATACACCCCAGGGACAGGATGGGACGGACCTGACCAGCCTCCCATTCATCAGCCTTTCCCTCTGAGTGAACTCACAACATAAGTAAAACAAAACTGCGCTTTGCTGTTTTACATGCACAGAAAGCTTCCCTTGTGTATTTTATTGTGTTTACTAGCACGCATTATCTTTCTTGGCCGATGGCACAAAATCCCCTTATGCCATCATAGTTGCTTTTTAGTTTATTAAATGTTGCCTTTTTATTGCTAAATTAAGGGGTAACTTCACCTTAACACAGCTTTAAATTCAACTGGCAGTGAATAGGTTTGGGGGATTTTAGCTGCAATTTGCCTACTTTGCCTTATCATGGAGCCTTGCGCTGTTCGAAGTCCAGTAACGAAATACATGGAGCATCAAATATAAATACACGTGAAACTAAATGGCATTACTGCTGCTACATTTTTATTAACCTAATGAGGAAATGCCTTAAATCAGTCACGGAACTATTCACTGCCACTTTTTGTGGCGTTATGACGTGTATTTTGACCAAGTGGTGAGAAGGAAGAACGTTTCTGCGCACTCATCTGTTGCTTCAGTGTCTCCTTTTGAATTTCATGCCTTAAACTTTAAACTATTCTCTCACTCCTACTTTGAAACTATACTTGCTTACAACGTTTGAAACTTATGACGACCCCGAGCACGAATGTTTGGAGAAGATGACAGCTGATGTCTGATTGGCCAGCGGATGCTTAGCGCCACTTCAAAGCCACGGGGAAGATACAACTACTACCAAAGCAGTCAGAGAGGAAAACAGACCGATCACGCAAGCTACCGAGAGCACACACAGACACTGACAGCAGAAGATATCACTGCACGGAGTCCATGGCTGCCACACTGCTTGGGGTGAGTTTGCATTTCGACGCAACTTTTGTTTTTCTCTGAATATTTTTTTATTTTAATTTTAATTTTTTGGCAAAAGCAAATTCTTAAAAGGGTCTGTCCATTTGCTTATTCGGTTAATATTTATTTTATTCCCTTTATCTCGTTTAAATGCCGCTGTTTATAATAAAAGTATCGTTATTTAAATTAACCGAGCTTTAGTTCTTTTCCCATCTACATTTTTAGCTTTCACAGCTTGCGCTATTGATGGCGAGTTGCTACGTCTAATGGAAAAGTTAAGCGATTTTTTAAAGATTATTTGCCCACCATAGTTAAAGTTTTATAAGTTACTAAGTTATCCCACCTGCTGTGATTTTGCTGGTTAAGTTAAAAAACAACAACAATGTAAGCTTCATTTGTGTTTTGCAGACTGTGTCCAACTCATTTGATTTACATGCTTCATTTTACGCGTGTTTTGCGCACATGGTTTCAGTGGCGTGCTGGCTCTAAGTGCGTGCTTTGTGTTCCCGCAGGAGGAGCCACGGTTGGGCAGCACCCCGCTGGCCATGCTGGCCGAAACCTGCAGCAGGATTGGGGAGCCCAGCCCCTCGTGCTCCCCTACTGTTTCCGAGGGAGCCCCCGGACCCGTCAAAGGGTTCCATCCGTGGAGAAGGAGCTCGCAAGTCACCAGCAACTTGGGTACCTGCCTCACATCGTTTGGGGTTTCTTCTGGGACCTCCAGGAGTAGCAGGACCGGACTGAATGACGCCTCTAGCGCTTTCACTGTGACGGCTGCTACTTCTTCTTTAGGGAATGATTTTTCGATGTACCAGCCCGCTGTGCCACCGGACAACTGCGTTCCCAATTCCGCACACGCACAGCGGCCCGTGCTTCTGACCAAATTTCCCTCCTCGGTAGAAAGCATAGCCGGGATATATCCAAGGATGCATGCACATCCCTATGATCCATGGTTCAAACCCGTGGGGGATACTGGTAACGGGCCTCCTGCCTGGTGGGATATGGGCAGCAGCTGGGTGGACGCACAGAACACAGTCGGGTTACCCTCTCCTTTGAGCAGCTACACCAGTGACTACAGCTCTAACTTCAGCCCTGGTGCCTCTCAGCACCTGCTCCCCGCGGCGCAACATCTCTTCGACGGCTTCAGACCACCTGTTCCCGCAGCCTACACAGAGCCTCCGGTCACGGCGGCACCTCCTCTCACAGGTTCCCCAGTCGTTTCTTTGCCCCCATCCTCCCGCTCCTCCTCACGGCGCTACTCCGGTAGAACCACTTGTGACTGTCCAAACTGCCAAGAGGCGGAGAGCCTCGGCCAAGGGCGCACGAGTCCCCGGCGGAGAGGCTTGCACAGCTGCCACATCCCAGGTTGTGGTAAAGTTTACGGCAAAACTTCGCACCTGAAGGCCCACCTGCGCTGGCACACCGGGGAGAGGCCGTTTGTCTGCAACTGGCTTTTCTGCGGGAAACGCTTTACGCGCTCTGACGAGCTCCAGCGGCACCTGCGCACACACACCGGGGAGAAGCGATTCGAGTGCCCCCTCTGCCACAAACGATTCATGCGCTCTGACCATCTCAGCAAGCACGCAAGGACACACAGCCCGGAGGACGGCGGGGAGCCGGGGCTCACGAAGGGCACCAGCGACACGGACAATAGCGGCAGCCCGAGCCCTGGACTGAGACTGCACAGCACCGAGGGACAGAGAGCGGTGCAATAATCCACAGAGCTGAACCCGATGAATCCACACGTGGGTTGTTTGCTTTACAGCGTGCCGTGGACTCTAAAGAACTGAAACAGCACTTTATGGATCACTCTGCTTATACCTCATCTGTTATTTGTACCTTTCTATGAAAAATCTTTTACTCATCTGTCGTTTAGTTTTTGTTTTCTTTTTTAATTTCTCTATTGCCTAATTTATTCTCTTTTTTAATATAAAAAAGGAAGAAAAACGAGCCTTTCATAATCCCCTTTTACTTCATTATTATAGTAATTAAATATATAAATTATAAAAAAGTTTGAGTGACTACATTTCTATAATTTACTCGTGTTTGAAAGTCTGTGTTGCACTGGGATTAATAAATGGGGCAATTTTCAATTAAAAACAAACAAAACAACTATTCACATGCAATAATCTAAGTTTTGTTGTATATTACAATTTGCCTCAGAAACAAAGTCTTAGTTTTCAGTTTGCAGTGATTATATATAAAACCATAAAAAAATACATACATAACAATTCTATTTTTTTTAATTTAACAATTTTATTCTATTTAAGTAGGCACATCTGCACATCTGCACCTTTAGATACAAAGAGTTCTGTAGTCAGTGACGTCAGCTGCTGCTTTATGGGGGGGAAAAATCTGCTTTAAGTTTTTTGTTTCAATGATGAAAAGACGTTGCTATTAAAAAATGCTGTAAAGAGTAGGAGACTTGGAGTGAATACTCACAGTGAGCTTTAAACACAGTTGTGTAGGTGGAGATCTCCACCTAGTGTTCAGTTTATGCAGTCAGCAGCTGCTTGGATCACATGGGCTTGGACTGTAATATTGAATGCAGGTCCTGGTTATGCAGCAATCTTTTGTTGCACCAATAAAATAAATTAAAATGTAAAAATCTTTGGCACATCTACACAAATATATTTAAACAAACAGATATTAAAAACGTGTAGTGAGTTGTATACATGCTTCAATTCTGGTGTTGGTCTTCAGGGACTGTCATGGTTGAATATTAAAAAAGTTTTTGCCTATTTTTCATTAAAAAAAAATGTACATGAAATTTTGGGCCACAGGGCCTAAATAAATACAACTAAATAGAATAACTATAAATTAATAAAACACAGTTCAAGAAACAGTTTAAAAACTCTTGCACATTTTTATTGGAATGAAAACAGTCATGCTACACATTAATCGACAGCAAAACTACAGAGAAAGTGCTGTTGTCACTCCGAACATAATGCCCGGTAAGATGAGATGATTAATACCTTATTGCTGAATTCATTTCAGTTTTAGAAACAGAGACAGCTCACAGTATTCACTACCTATTTACCGCTACTCAAATATAGCATAACAAATCAAATAAACATAAAAAATATAATAGAATCATAATAAATATTCATTAGTGTTCCGAGGTTACAGTAAAACAGAGCAGCTAATGCTGTAAACAACATGTTAAAAAAAAAAGAGGAACAGGAGTGGGCAAGCAAAGTCTCTCAACAAGTCACGAAACTGGCACTCTGGTTTCAGAGGATCTAATCCTTTAAATTTGCTGAAGAGTGAAGTTCCACCTCTGATCTCAGTACCTTTGGAGCAGATTTGTGTATTAGTCTATACTTGTGAAACAGTAGGTAAATGCAGACATTATTCTGATACAGAGTTCACATTCTCAGGCTTTTGATGATACAACTGCCATTATGTCAGTATGTAAAATATAAATCTATATCCATTGTCATTCCAGTGTTCCAGTGGAGCTAATCCACTCCTCCAGTGAATTAGCTTTAAACACACTTAGGTACCTTTAATGCCTAGAGATCCCACACTTTTCAGTAGTAAAATGCAATTGTTCTAGTGCAAGTCTAACCAGATTATTAACAAAAGACAATCAAATGAAAGTATTCTTGCTTGTCATTACACAATGCCATGATATAACACTAATTTGCAATGCAGCCGATGTTAACAGAAATAAAAACATTAAACGACAAGATTCGCCATGCGTGACTAAAATGTAATCGCAATAAAATAAAAGCAAGCTGCTTAGTCACTTGGTGTATGCAAGGCAACACAGCTGAGGTCAGTAATGTGTGTTATTTGAAAGAAAATGTCGTACATTACACTGACCACATGGGGGCAGACTAAGACAGGGAGACAGTACTGTCGGATTATTGTAGTCTGGCACAGTCACATGATTTTTTTTTTTTTATTAATATGTAGTGTTGTCACTATCAAATAAATAGAAAGCATATGTGCACCTGCACCACACACACTCACACATGCACACTCACACATGCACACTTACTCATGCTAGAGTAGTGCATGGCTAAAAAGCGCGGAGTGATCAACTTTCACCCTGTAAAGGTGAAGTAGCTTCCCTGCTCCTACAAAAGGAGGAGAAGAGGTGGGGAATTTGTGCTCTTCGTCTTCATCTCCAGGATTCCCAGGATACTGGCCGCGTCAGTCACACAGTCAATAAAAGTTTGGTCAGTTCGATTAACAAATAAAATCCCGTGGAGGTTTCATAGTTTACTTCGCTTGAGTCTCTACGTACTACGTACCGCTGGTTAAAGTTTTATGAAGGTTAGGAGGCAGAAAAGAAGCCTTGAGTCCAGCTTTGCTTCTATATGTCTCTACTGCCTTTGTTATGACCTTTTATTGCCAGGGGTCACCCAGGGGCATCTTAGGAACCTGAATGTGCATTTCCACAGGGCGATCAGGTGGATGGTCCCTCCTGTAGGTGACAGTCTTCTCATTGGTTGTAGGAATGTATGACAGATCCTGGTGGGGAAGGGGAGGGGGCAACAGAAATATGCAGTCAGTAATATTGGAGTCTGAGATGAACACAGATGCTCACTTCAGAAGACTTCTTCACTATTAGTCCAAAATGCTACATACTACGGTTCCCATAATGCTTTACAAGTTGCCTTTTCCCCCCACATGACTCCTACATGTCATGTGTGACAGATGTTTCCGTGGTTACAGCTTGTGAGTGTTCATATTAGTGGAGAACTCAAAGTGTTAGTCTGTTTAATTGTGATTTATTTCTGGTAAAGATTTGTTGGTAAAGCCAAGATTATGAGTTAAGGGTCATTTTCACAGTCCTTCTGGAGCCTTTACAGGTACACAGAGGATCTTAACCTCTTAACAGCCACCAGGTCACTGGGTTTGGTTAATGTCCTCCCCTTTTTATAGCATTTTCACCTGCTTCAAACACCCACGTGGAAAAGCTTTTAACAGAAACTCTGTGGCTTTATTTGAAATCTAAATGCGTCCCCTATTTACTGAAAGTTCAGCATGTGGCTAAACATGCTAAACTTAACCCTTGGTGGATATTAGGCAGGTAAACTCAAAGTCTATGTGGCCTTTCCCATGACTGAGAAGTGAAGAGTAAGTCTTTGTTACTCAAAAGCAAAACTTCCCCCTGACAGTAAAATGTCATAAAAAAAAAAATCAGCAAAGAACTGTAAATGTTAACCAGACAGATGGTCCTGATTCTTAAACACAGTCCACAATCGTCAGTATCATTAAGATGATCTGCAGCAGTGCCATAAACAGGAACCCCCCTCGCCACCCCTAACCAGTAACCATTGCTAAGAAATTCCCATCTTCCTCTTCTCCAAAGTGCTGTATGTCATTATAAGGTCAGAAAGCTGGAAACTGTAGCTGCTGAGCTGGGAGTTGGGAGGAAATGTAAAACACAGCTGTACCTCTAAGAGCACACTCACATTCCTCACTGCTGGTTTCAGCTGCCGGTACTACTTCACATAAATATCCTAATGAACCTTTGCTGCTCAGGGCTCCAGGGACACTTTGGCTCTCATTTAAAATCAGACAGCACTGAGAAATTCCTCAAGGATATCAGAGAGCTAACCTTTCCAGTGCAATGGTACCCTGCATCTTCAACAGTGCCCCCTGGTGACCACCGCCTCTTCTGCAGCAACAGCCGGGACACGGCCACAACCACCAGCCCGCACAACACGGTCAGGGCGCACACGCTCAAGAAAGTTCTCACCAGCCGAAGGCTGCTGCTGACACAGTCTGTAGACACATACACATAAACGCACTCAGTTTTACTGTGCAGAGCTATAACATTGTATTGTTCACTGATGGGGACAAAAGTTTGGAGTATTTTTGATCAAAATCATCTTTGAGCAACATGAAAGTACAGATTAAATAAAACTAAAAGTACAGATTCAGCAATATGAAACTGTGAAGAGCTAATCAGGTATATTTCAGTGGCTCTAAACCCAGGTGTAGGCTGGGTATGGTATGTTTTGGATGTAAACGTTGGACTTGCATGAATGAATTTGAATAAAAGTTACTAAAAGAGGAAAGAGACTGTCCACTGAAAAACAGGGGAGACAAAAAGGCAGTACAAAGCAGAGCTACTCATTTAAATGACATATGACACACGGCGGCAGCTGTACCACTATTGCGGTACTGAACAGTCAGCTGGCTGTGTATCTGCTGGGGAGCATGTGTGGATGACGGGCTGATTGCTCGACACAAAGAGCCCAAAGATTGCTCTGACATTTTGTAACAGAGTTACCATAGAGACCTGGCTCCTGCTGCACCCGGGAGGAGTGGGTGTGAGCAGGAAGAGAGTGTCCCGTTGGGTGTGGGGGGTGGGGGGGTGGTTGGAGGGAAGCTTGAGGGGATAGGGGGAGATGGGGGGGAGATGCACAATAAGCAGTGCTGTTCCAAAAATTGGAAAAGGGTGGGGTGTAAGGGTGGCGGGGTGATCTGTAACACTTAGATGTGCAATAATAATGTGTGCGAGACTGAGGGCAAATGTGAACTGTGAGGTTTAAAATTGTGTGTTTGTGTGTACGTGTTTGTGCGTGAGGAGGTGTGTGTGTGTGTGTGTTTGTGGATGATTGAAAAGAAAAAATCCATAAAGTGAGATGGAAACTGAGGGGAAATCTAAATTACAGCTGTAACACTGACAGCAGGCTTGCTGACTCAAATACACCAGGGTGCACTAGTGCAGCAGAGGTATCAACGGATATCACCCCAAGTTAAAGCGTGTGTGTGTGAGTTTTGACTTCATACCTGGTCTTGTGCTAATAAGAAGCTGAGCCTGACCAGACTTCGAGCTGGTCTGAAAGCGATAGCTGTTGCGACAGCTGTCGTTACTGATGTACATGCAGTGAATCCACGTCTCCCCTGCTTGACCTGAAAATACAGCCAGAGAGAGAGAGGGAGCAGTGAGACCCAGACATAGATCCAAGATCCAGAACAAATCCTGGAGGGTTAGTTTAAACAAAAAAATTGATCAGAGTGGTGCTGCTGCAGAGCTGCACTGTTTTAAAGCTTCTCTTGTTTCAATCAAATTGAATTCAGGTTTGTTTATATAGTGCCAAATCACACAACAACAGTCGCCTCAAGGTGCTTTACACGGTACCCTACAGAATTCTGCAGAAAACCCCAGCAATCAAGTGACCTGCCTGTGAGCGAGCACTTTGTGGTAGGAAGGAAAAACTCCCTTTTAACAGGAAGAAACCTCCAGCAGAATCAGGCATAGGGAGGGGCAGCCATCTGCCTTGATGGGTGGGGGTTGTGAAGGGAAAGAGAAGAGAAGAAACAGAAGCAAAAAGAAAAAGAGAGCATAGGGAGACAAAACACAGACTAAGGGAGAGAGAAGACACAAATGTGATGAATTTAATGCTGCTGCAGCGGTATATAAACACATGGGGAGTGAAAAGAAGAGAGTGGAGAAGAAGTGCTCAGTGCATAACAATGTATGACATGAAGGCAACCTTATTTTAGTAAAACCAAATTAAGTAATTGAAGATCTGTGTGCAATGAGAATCTGACTATACAAATCCTCTCAGTAATCTGGGGTCTTGATTCTCGAATAGTGACCAACTGTTAGACAAAGCATTTTGAAGCTAAAGAAACTGATTTTTTAGGAGTCAGTGGAGAACAAAACTGAGCTAAAAGGTCAGTGAATAGTAGGCTTACACTCATCAGGTGGTCAGAAATGCAACTCTAACTGTATATGAAAAAGAATGTGATGTAGAGGCAGTCTTTTTAGTGGCCAGCAGGGGGTGGCATCTCTGGTTGCAAAACGAGGTCAGGATACATAGTTATCTATGGGAAACCCAACTTTCCACTTCTTTTATGACTTCAGCAAATGCTTGCCTTGTGAGTTTATGGCCCCTGAAGACAGTTTTAAGTCATACTTAATAAAACATGGTGTTCTTTTTTCATTTCATTCATTTTCAATGATTGTATTATTTAAGGTATAATAGGTGTTAAAACAGGATGTGGTTTAGTTCGGGGCTACCTTGTGATTGACATGTTGCTATCATGCAGTATGCTCAGCTCTCAGTGAAATCCATCTGTCGCTCTGCTTCTAAATAACCAAATGGCTTTGGCTCAAAAATGCAGGCAATAAACTGCCAACATGTGCAACAGCACTTCGTGTAACTTGTCAATGTTGCTTTTATAGATTGCCAAACTTAGCAAAAAAAGATGAATACAAGCAGCTCTAAGGGTTGCTTGTTAAATAGTAAATACAAAGTAATATATTTCAAACCCAAGAGCAAATTCAAACTGAGCCAAGGCTTTTATTAAAAACAGCTAAATCTGTCGTAGCTTCAATTAAAGAAAAAAACCTTTTTAGTGTCCACAAAACTACAAATATGTAAACCTGAACCTGGAGGTTTGTTCCTGTTAAAGGGGAGTTTTTCTTTCCCGCTGTCGCCAAGTGTTCGCTCATATGGGGTCATATGATGGGGTTTTCTCTCTATTATTTACTTCGAGGCAACAGTCGTTGTGATTTGGTGCGATATAAATAAAATTGAATTGAATCACACCAGCTCTACCTGACATGTCATCCATGTAGCCGACCAGCGGTGCACAGGTGTGGTTGCACTGTCCCGCCTCTTCTTGGGTCAGACCATGAGAAAGGTGGCAGCCCACACACGTCCTAAGAGGCAAAGCAACGCAAACAGAAATAACAAATCACTACAGTTTCAACTTCAAGCATACAGCTCGATCTGTCGGAGCTCCCATCGTGCTTTGCGGTACTAAATATAAGTCGCTAATTACCAGTATGATTGGCAGGTGCTTTGGCACGCAGGGCAACGCTCGCAGAAGTCTCCGGAGTGTTGGGGGTCGTCGCACACGCACTTACCACACACACACTTCCCTCTCCCGCTGCAAAGCAAGCCATTTGATGACTGGCAGGTTGCTGTGGAGACGGGACAGTTGCAGCTATCGCCTGTCCATCCATCCTCACACACACATTCACCTAGCACACACACACCCCGACCTGAGAGACAGGAGAGAGATGAGAGGAAAAGGCATTAGAGAAGTTAACGAAGAAAAATCGTGCACTAGTCATCTTGACATTAGCAGTATCACTATGAACTAATTTTCAGAGTGTGCCCCTCTTACTTCCACACAGCAGCCCTCCTTCGTAAGGGCAGGAGAAGTCGTCTAATTCGCAGTATTTCCCGTACACTGCACCGAGCCTGCTCTGCTCACAAACACACTTCCCACATTCGCACACTCCGCGGCCACTGCAGACCACATCAGACCCATCTGCTTTGCAGTTCTTGTTTGAATCCGAGTCCTTCATCATCCCGTAGTTCGGCCTCTCCTCCTGATTGTTGCCATTTTGGGTCTGTTTGCATGGTGACGCGTTGGCATCACGGCACTGTCCCGCCGGTCCACATGTGCACTGACATTTAGAGCGGATCCTCACAACAGTGGATTCGTTGTAACCCACGGGACGGACCATGACTGTCACATCTTCATCTTTACCGTCATCAGGACAGGAGTGCTGGCCAATTGTGATATTGAAGTAGACCTGCGTAAAACAAATATGTTTATAAAGAGCAGCAGGGGATGTTGAAAGAGGGATAGAGCTGTGTTCTAGTTGTATATTTATGTGGGCAGCAAGGTCAGTTGGTCATCTGGTGCACCACCATGGCCCAGTTCAAAAAGAACTACCGTAATATTTTATGCTATGAACCTCATCGATTTAGTGATAGAGTGTCTTGTTTGCCTAGCAACAGCAGGTAGAAATTCCAGTTTCTTCACTACTTTTGTTCACGACTAAATGACCACATCTCATGCCATCCTCATTAGTTAACATGCTAAACTCAGGCCCTCAGTATTGTTGTAAGCATGCTGACATAGACATTTACATCAGAGAGACTATCTTAAACATCCTCTACACTTACACAGCGATGTGGATTATACAGAAATCATTTTTCTGCACCAAACTGAGGCTGTAAATCTAAAAGGTGTGAATAAGCCAAATCTGGCTGCATGATTACAGAAATCCCTAACAGCTCAAACAGTTGGACAGGAAAATGGATTCTTAGGCTGAATTTGAACAATTATTCTGTTGGCTGATGTGGAAAGTTGCGCATGCCAAAGCTTTGAGTTCACAGTCAGCCTTTCTATTGATTTTTATCTCCATTCTGGTAATTGTTTCCATAATTCGTCTCTAATCCACCCACAGATTAAAAGGCCTGAGTTTCTTTGTACTGTGGAGTAACTCTGTAGAGCAGTGATTTAGTATGCCGAGGTTCAATAAAAGTTTAGAACCCCAAAATGTGATGAAAGAAGTCTCGCAGGAAGCTAAGGGGAGTAAAATCATTCCCAAATGCACTGAAGATGCTATAATTAGTGCCAAAGCAAAGGTCTCTTTGGCTGCTACAGCTACAGTAACCTCTGATAAAGTCATGCTGCTTAAGTAGAAAAACTACCGTGCACAGCTGAGAAATATCAAAAAGTGCTCTCGGCACTGGTGAAGGTTTCTTTTTCTCTGCTGGATAACAGAACAGGTATTAAGGAGTACAAGTCCAATGACCTCATTCTAAATATAAATGTCCTATTTGTCTGTATCGAGGCTCTCGTGTTAGGTGAGGTAGGGATTTCTGGAGGAAAAGGTCGCGAAATCACATGGAAATGTTTTCCTCTTAAATACAGTCCGTGTAATCCGCTCAGCTCGGATTATTTACCAAATCTTCTCTGTCACGTAAAGCTCTCAGTGCGAGGGCGTTTGTGTATGTCAGGGTAATCTGATACAACTAATATATGCCTTGTGACATCTCTGGTGGCTCTGACGCTGCTGGGTGTTTACCGTCTGGTCGGGCTGCACCCCCGTGCAACTGTGCTCTGCAGCAGTGGATCCATCGGGGCAGAGAGGAGTTACAGACACCCAGTACCTGCTGACCGCCTTGTCCTCCACCGACACGGACACCACCACCTCTGATAACAACCTCTGGGCACATCGAAAACAGAGAGACAAGCAGCATTACACTGAGAGCCTGATATAAAGAAACTTATCATAGCTTACTGTGCTGACTACAAAGCAATGTAGGTTAAGATAAAAGGGAATGCTAGGAACAGCTTGAAATTTTAATGAACGTAATCTGTGTGAGTGAACAGCAATGACGAAAGAAAGGGGGGGAAAAGAGGCTCATTAATCAAAGTTGTCACATGTTGCCTGAAAGCCCTTACTGTCGCCCTCTCTTTCTTCCTGAAATACAGGGATTTATGGGAACAAGGAGGTGGGGCCGAAAATAGCATCTTTGTGTCCCTCTCTGATTAGGACACATGGTTTCTGTGGGGATCTGATAGCCATTATAATGCCAGCTTCTGTTCAGGCGGCGCTGTTTGTGTATGTGTGTGTGTTTCGGCACGTATGCGTGGCTGCGCACCCGATTCTGTGGATTCGGCAGATTCTCGAAGCAAACAATGGAGCGCTGTGCCTGAGGCAAGATTATACTCTGCCAACAGAATTAACCCCGTGGTGAGTCTCACTCACCCACACACACACATACAAAACCTAACCTTCCGTAACCTCAAGTTCTCGTCCGTGTTGTTTCCTGTTGTTGTTTTTCTTTCTTCAGGCTTTAGGTCTCTCCCCATCATCAATTTTCCCCAAACTTAAGCACTTTAAGTTTGAGATCATTTAAGATTTTTCTTGCATTCCCCGTTTTCAAACTTCAACTTCTGGGGTACACATAAACAGGACGCACTTTTCAAACAGGACATGCGCTATTACTCAGTCCGCATGATTCAACAAGTCAAGGAGAACAGCAAAAGTTTGTGTTGCTTCAGCAGACCGGCAGCAAACTTTGTCTCAACATTTCTGAGCCAGGAATGTGTGGGGTTGTGATTCCAGCTCTCACAGTGCTGCTCTTCTCGTCTCTCCCACCTTTCACTTGTTCCCGTCTTTGTCCAAAGAATGAATAAGACGCTACAAAGAGGACAAAGAGCCTACGAGGGGAGGTGTAGCTGAGTGCTTTGTACCTTGTATGCATCCACCACCAGGTCAATGAGATTCGGAGCCTGGAAGAGGCCTAATTTTCCCAGGTAGGAGCCAGGTAGCAGATGTATCAGCTCCTGGAAAAGGAAAGGGAGACGAGAGTAGAAAAAAACGTAATGCTTTTAAAAATCTTCCCCTCTCAAATGTGCTCCTGAAATGAGCAAGATATGTATGAGTCAGAATCTGTGGCTGATTGTATGCCTTCTCAGTATATTACTAAGTGCACGTGTAGGGGCACATTACCTCATACCACTGGTATTGCTGCTTTTCCACAGCAAAGATGGAGTAGATATGGTTTTCAAGGAGCTTATCAGACAACTGACCCAAACTGGGATGATCCTGAAAAGCAAAGTAAACCTCCTGTCACCTCAAAGCCTGTAGTAATTCATCTGGTCCACATTAAAGTGAGATTATGTGAGCTTAAAGTTTGATGCTTTAGCTTTTGCAAGTTTCCTCACCATCCTGGTGCTGCCTTTGTAGACGTTGTCCTCCAGGTGACACAGACCATCGTGTGGCACGACGATCCCTGCCAGCCGGCTATCCAGGGCGAGGTGAGAAGGCTGGTCGGTCATCAGGAGCAACAGACGCTTTGCCTCTGGTCTCCAACCAACAGCCCTCTAAAATGCAGAAGGAAGGCAACGTGCAATGTTATTTTTGGCCATTAATTTAGCAAAACTTACATATTTTCATCCTAATACCAAAAAAATTCAAACACAAGCAGAGATCTATTGAACGTCTCTACAGCCTGTTTTTGCAGAGTGGTTTTTGTTATTCCTTTAAATCATGACGGAGTGATGTGGAAAAATGTGCATGCATCACATTTTAAGGATTTACAAGTGTGGGAAAAAATGCAAGGCGAAACATTTTACACATGTGAACTGGATTATTTTCGGTGATGATCAGGCTTTTCTGTAATGTCCAATTAAATAAAGAACCGGGAGTCTCGATTTTTATGTCTGTGACTCATACAGTGACTCCTTTCTCTCAGCGTGAGAAAATGGGCCAGTGTGCACGTGTGTGTGTATTTAGGGAAACCTAGTGAGTAGGCCTGGCATAATGGAGTCTATTTCTAGACTGATGACCACTGTGGTGTTTCTCTCCGACATGGCTACTCAGGGGCCCCCTGCATGGTGTGACACATAACCCCCACAGAAGCTATAATGTAAGCAACTGTGAATCTCAGTGTGTGTGTCTGCCATACCCCACATGTGGAGTTAATACTTAGTGGGATTCCTGTGGCAATATGCATTGCTTTCAGGGTGCCACTATTTTTCCAGAAAAGAGTAAACGCTTCTTTTACATTTGCAGATTTAACACCTACTTACAATTAGAAAACACCCCTTACATATACAGCGTCTACTCTACCACTTGGCTGGGATGGAATCAGGGTCAATATAATTTGGCTTTTTAAGAATTCACTAAAGAAACTGTGTAAAGTAGAGGAAATTAATCATCCATTCTCTTCTGTTTATTCTTATCAGAGTCGTGGTGGTGGATAGACTATCTATCTAGTCTATCTACCATAGGGCGAGAGGCGGGATACACCAAGTCGCCAATTCGACACAGGGCTAAATTAATCAACATTAATCAAAAATATATAAATATATAATAAATAAGTCACTGCATAAATATTCAAACCCTTTAAAGTAACTGAACTAATTCAACAGAGCTCCAGCCAATTGTAGTTTCACAGTTAATGAAGTGCAGATTACCAAAGTGCAGTGAATGTGTCTCAAGTGACTGTAGTATAAAGACACCTGTGTGTGAAAGATTCAGTCAAGGTTAATCGGTATTCCTGGCAACAATTACACCATGAGGACAGAAGAACGCTCCAAGCAAGTCGGGGAAAAGATTAGGAAAACTATAGGTCAGCGTACAAGTCACTGAAAATCCCCTGGAGTTCAGTTAAATTCGTCATCACTGGAAGAAAAAACACATGTGTAAATCTGCCTAAAGCAGGCCGTCCTCACAAACAGTGACTGTGTGAGAAGGACACCAGTAAGGTGGGGGCCACGAAGACACCTATGACTACTCTGAAGGAGTTAAAAGCTTCAGCACCTGAGATGTTGCTCAGGCTTTATGGAAGAGAGGGGATAAGTTCATCTAAAAGCATGTGGGAGTCTGGGGTCTCTAGTCTGATGAGACCAAAATCAACTTTTTAAGTCATCACACTAGACACTTTGTTAAGGTAGCAACAGACATTCTATATATTTTGGCAAACACACCATCTCTGGCAAAACATAAAATGAATACAGCAATGATAGATAAATCCTGAAAGACCATCTGATTCAGTCTCCAAGAGAATTCCAACCTAATACGCGAACCTAAGACGCAAAGCATTCAGGCACGAGCTAGACGGAAATGGTTTAAAGTCAACAAGGTGAGTGTTTTGGAGTGGTTGAATCGAAGCCCAGAGCTCAAGCCAATGGAGAATTTGTTGTTGGACTTGAAAAGCACTGTTCATGCCTGACCCTGTGCAACCTGACAGAGCTTGAGGAGTTTTGCAAAGAGGAGTGGTGTACAATTGCAGTGTCCAGATGTGCCACCATGACTCAGACCTGTCCACACAGACTCAGTGCTGTGACAGCATCCAAAGGTGAATTTACCAAATAATGACTTGAATTAAGAGGAGCTTGTTATTAAAACACATTTCAAAAGCCAGAAGTCTCAGTGGTATGTAGTGAGCATTAGGGTAACTTGCACTGTGGAGGCAATATAGACAGGCTATGGAGTGACACATGTTGCCATGTAGATGATATTGTTTTAGGGAAGCCTTTGATTATTTCTGCAACCTAAACTAATACATCTGATGGATTATAGCAACAACAATTATGAGAATGCAGGGTTGAGCCGGCACAATCGAGTAAGGGTGGAAAAACTACATTAATTGGTCCTGTGCTGTTAAAACACATCACTATACGTCACTAACAGCCTCTGAGGGAGTTTTATATGCATTCATGTACGCAAACTACATATGAACAAATGCCCACCTGGCAGACCGCAGCTTGCAGCATGGCATCTAGTCCTCCTTCAGGTGTGTCCATGTTTCCAGAGATGCGCTGGCGCTTGATCACCCGCGTAAACTCGCTCATATTGCTTGTCATGCTAAGGACATGGTGGAAGCCGTGGGCTGGTCGACAGCGTATTTCAAAATCACTTGTGAGAGACAAAAAATAAATAAATTAATTAAAAAATGAGGTCCTGTTTGCAAGATTTGGAACTGCAGAGCTATTTGTTATATGCTCAGCTTATCCTGATGACAATGTTCCCCCAAGCAACTAAAAAGCTAAATTATGCATCTTTGTATATATTTTTTACATGATCACTGAAATGATGACATCCCTCTTCGAGTGTATCATTGTATCTGCCGACTCTAGCTAACAAATGATCTTACCTGCAGGGATTGTGGATCTTCGAAGGATGAACGTTGATGTAAGGAGAAACAGGCTTGTCCACAAATGAGCCAAAACCCAGCCAAAGGTCTGAGGAGTGCTCCGTCATACGAAGGGACAGAGCTACACCCACCGTCTTCAGCTGTGCAGCACGCAGAAAGCAGGTTGGAGAGGTAGAACAAGGACAGGTAAAGAGCAGCAGGCGAGAAGGGAAGAGCAAAAGAAGGAGGCGTGCAAGAGGACATAAAATAAGAAGATTTGGAAGATGATCCAGAATAAATCAGGCACAATAGACAAAAAAAGAAGCTGATTTACTTCCCATTTCCTCTGCTTCATTTAAAAAAAAGTTTAATCTGTAGTAGTTATAAAGTCAGTGTCCATCTCACTGGGCCTACTTACTGTTTATAGATCCTGGTGAGACTTCTCATTTATGCAAGCCTTGACTTAATTATGTTTTTACACAGCAAATAGTCCTTGCAGCTATATTTATATATAGAACCTTCAAGAAGAAGGCGTGGAACAAATCCTCACTGACTCACTGAGCAGCAGAGTGACAGACAAGCATTTTCAAACCTACTTGATCAAGGTTTTCCTGCATAGAAGCCGATACATCCACCAGGTAGTACAGGTCCACGGGATAACGCTCCAGCTGCTTCACCGACACTATGAAACTGGCCGCTGAACCTAGAAACAAACACACACGCACAACATAAACTGCAATGAGCAAAAGTTCAAAAATACTGCATGGTGCACTGCAGCACCAGCATCTACGTGAAGCAGAGATGCAGTGAAACATTTGTTAGGTAGAGGTTGGCTGAACTGTCCGGACTGCAAGGCATCTTCCCTTTACTCTCACTTTGCTGCTCATCTATATATATATGTGTGTAATTACGAGGAAGGACAGCGATTTCAGTGGAAGGGGACTAACTGCACTGCTATTCGCAGCAGCCGAACCAGCTACCAAAAGCTCAGAATACAACACACACACTCACACTGGGACTGTGACTTCATTTAGTGCTTAGGGCACCATTTCTCCACAATGATGCCTTTATTATAGTTTTTTTTCCTGAAGGCTTAAACACTAACAGTGATTCTTGAAGCACCCATCTCGGAAACTGTTAACACTTTTAGTCAGTGGAAATTTGAACACCCACCGCTTGGTGCTGTATGCTCCCATACGGCGCTGCAGGCAGTACTCGCTGTGCTGCTGAGCTACTAAATACAGCACCGCATGTGATGTGGATGAGGTCTTATGGCCTGATCCTTAAAGAAGGTGAGATTTTTCACATTTTGTTCCTTTTCTTTCCCGCAAGAACATTCTTATTTTCTGATATTGCACTGGTGTTCAGCACATTCACAAACTGCCCTGCTGGGCACACAAAATAATACACTATCGCTGCAATGGTGTGTTTTCTGCATACTGAACACATTATTAAGAGAGTCTGATCGTTTTTACGCCCAACCCAAGTTATCACGTCATCTACCTGGTCTGAGGGTGATGCTGATGTCTCTTGGGGAAACTTGTGTGCTGCTGATGGTGGCGTTGACCTCCACCTTAACCTCTGACTGCTCCATGAACTCCAGTGCACAGCCCCTCCTGAGCAGGTTAACTGGCAAGTCACAGCGCTGACTTAGCCCCGCCCCATCTAGAAAGCCCTACAGGTGAAAACATAAAGTTCAAAATGGTCAGTTTGCCCTTCATTCAAAATATGCTGGTTTTAAAATCCAACCCTGTATCTAAAACGAGTTAGGATGATGTAAGGAAGAGGGCTTCCTTACTAGTATAATTTGTATTGTGGTAACTTGCACACTTTAGAAGCACCTTTGCACTTTATTAAAAGCACTTTATTGAGCACTGCACTTTAAGGATAGACTTGCACATCAATAACCATTTGCACACAAGAGGGTTAATTATTTATTGAATATTTATTGAGTTATTTAATAATTAGCAGGTGGCCTTTTGCTCCAGGTCCTGCACAGCTGCTCCTCACTGAGAAGTGTGGTGGTTGTCTGTGAGGAAAGGTTGTTACTGGGAGCAAATAAGGTCTACTGCCAAGTAAAACTTAAGCAAGTGTGTGTGTTTAAAGTCTACAGGTAAAAGTGTTGGTGCAAAGACCTTTTCTGTGTCCTCTCCAGGGTGTTTGGGCAAATATTTCCCCAGTGGTCCGGACATTTAAAGGTTCCAGGAGAGGCCATGGGTTAAGGAGGTGTGAGAAATCTCTATACATGGGTTTTTGGTGGTTTTTTAATAGGGTTAAGGTATAAGGTTAAAATATAACATATTTAATTATCAGAGAATGATAAAATGTATTTATTTATTAACTCAGATTGTGTATTGTATATAGAAGGTGGAATGCTACAATTTGGTAAACTCACCTGGGAGTAAATAATGGTTTAGTCCTAAACAGCTGAGAGTATTTAAAGCTGCCATTTGTCATTAGACAAGAGATTGTTGTTGCTGTTGGAAAGCTTGATCTACCACTAACTGTCATGGCGTTAGATACATGTGGGCAAATAAACACCTCTTGCTTCCACCATACTTTGTCTCAGTCTTCACCTTCACTGTAAATTCATCTGCAAAAGCTTCGTCACAGGTGATGTGGGAATGGACGGATGAGCAAATAATTTAAACGTGTCCTTGAAAACAGCAAAAACATAATACAACCTGAAACGTCATTGTTTTTGTTCCAAAAAGCAAATTCACTTCCAACAAAACGCTAACAACACTTTAGGTAAAAATGTCTCCAAAAGGTGACAGAGGACTCATTTTGCATTATCTTGACGAATTAAGCAAAGCCTTCTTTTATTAAACAACAATGAGAGCACATGTGACTTCAAAGCCTGTAATATTGAATATTAACGGTGCCTTTGCACATGTAAGTCACTCACGCCATGTGCGCTAATGAATACAAATAACAGATGGCGGGGGTTGAGATGGTCTGTCTCTTCTTCAGCCCACAGGAGGCGGCGTCCTTGATTTCCAAAAGGACTTTTGTTTGGTCAATTTTGCACCCTCCTAAATGAGCTTGGGCCCACCCATTGTAACTGTATTTCTGCATCTTGTATAAATCCTTTTTTCTCCTCTTCATTGTGGATAAGTGTGCATACATTGACGGTCTGTTTGTTGGCTGACGTTGGTTTTAAAAGTGCTCCAAAAGCCATTCAGTGATTTCCACTGTGTAATTGAGTGCTGCCTGAGGGCAACAAATCAAGGCCGTTCAATGTTGGATTTCAGCCTTTCTTTCCCCTTTGCTTTCACAGATTTCTCTGGGTTCTACACTATTTTATATACTGCAAATAATAAAAGGTAATAATGGCTTCAGAGTGCTGTTAAAGACGTACTGCCCTTTATCAAAATTACGTAGGATATGTTCCCCAGTTAGTTGGTTACAAGTTCAAATGAAGTGTATGTTTCAAAAAACAACATGTTTGAATTTCATCAATTTTATTTAACATTATAAATTTTAATATAGGAGAGCATTTTTTTCACATGCACAATATCACAAAAGTCTGTAGGGTATAGCTCACTTGCAATTTTAAACTCTATAAACAGAGCATACAAGGAAGCCATGTTTTCGCTGTAATCTCATCTGTATGATGAGCACATCTCCTTCAGCCCGTCTGGAGCAAGAGCGAGAGTAAACAATTTCAAGGTCAGAAGAAAAATTATAGATTTTCTCTACACTTGTGCCGATGTCTCCATCAATTCAAAAATGTATGCCTAACACTGTAAGGCTGTAATCTAGTTAATGTTTAACCCATTAGTTAATTTTTTAACCTTTGCTCACTGTGAAGTATGTAGTGAAAGACTCACACATGCTGCAGACTCCTGCACACTGACAAACATTCAAAAAAAAGGATTTACTTGCAACACTTCTGGAGCCGTTGGGCAACTTTTGATCCGTTTCTCTTTCTCCTGCGCACCTGCCTGATGTCACAGACGTGCAAAGTCTTCCCTCGTTTATTCCACTCAGGGAAACATGCTATACTGAAACCAGTTTCACAATTAATCAGTAGTTTCATTTTTCATTCTGATTGCTTTCAGTGTGCTTGTATTGATTTTTGATGGAGTTACCCCGACATGAGAGCCATGACTGTTTTTTGCTATCGGACCCTTGAAATTACTCATCAGTTTCAAGCACCAGGTGGAGGTGCCTGTTTGGATTTACTCCGGATTTATTCTCCGTGTATTCCAACACGGTGGAAATTTGCTCAGTGTTAGTTTGGACAGTTCAAAATGTGATTAGGCGCCCTTATTGTCTTCAGATTCTTGATTAAGTTCTCCTAATAGTCAGCTGCCACAACGGCAGAATGTAACAGTGTCATGCCTTATAGCTTTGGAGAGGCTTAGTGACCTTTGGTACTGTAGCAAAAAAACTCACAAATACAAAGAAGTGGCACAAACCCCCCCCCCCCCCCCCCCCCCCCCGTAAAATTACACCCCTAAATATGTGTATTTACACTGTAATTAATCTGTCATGGGCCAGACTGAGATCAGTCATTTTTTAAAAAGCATGAGGGGGAAACAGATAAGGGATGAAAGAGTGAATTTTTTTTTTAAAAACACACGGTTGAGGAAAACCGTGGTCTACAATAGAACCTGAAACTGTAGCAAACTATGTGACCAGGACCTGAACCTGAAAGCTGGACTGGATTGTGTGTATTTATGGTGTTCCCTGTGGCTATAATATGCCCTGTAACAACTCTGAATGCCAAAAAGTTTCAGACTGACTTTCTGGGACTTTCCTTACACAGTCTGTCTTTTCACTGGACTCTGAATATTAACAGCCAAATGTGAACATGCATATTAACAAGACCGGCACTGTTTAATACTTATCCAAGCATGGCTCTGTGAGTTTATATGACCTTGTATGTGTGTGTGTGTCTCTGTGTGTGTAGGAGGTAATGTTTGAGGGCTCACACACACACCAGTGAACCCAGCCCCACTTGATGATGTCAAGAAGTGTAGGACTTACAGGGTGGGAAAGCACCTGAAGTCTGTAAATGCACACATGCTGACAGTTTGGTTTGGTATTTTTTATCTGTGTGTTGTTACTGGTGTGGCACCAGAAAGCTTTACAGCTCCTCACGTCTGTTTCGGGGTGGGCTCTTTACGAGACAGACCGACACACAGACAGATAGAGGCATGGGCGGAAGCAGCAATATGTGTAAGTGTGTGGAGACTAAACACATGGATGGAAAAGTGGCTCTGTCTCTGCTTTCTGCCTGAGAAAACGTGCATGGAAACATTCACACGAGCGGCCGGCGCAACTCACATGAGTCATAACGCAGGCCGCCGAGCTCTAACGTTCATATTATATTCACATTTGTGGACTGGATCAAAGCTTTGGTTCGTGTCATCTGAGGAATGCTGTCCAATGCCTGCCACGTTTGTCTCTGACACACACAAACACACGTTCGTACGCATTCCTACCTCTTCGAAACACCAGGCGCACTGTGGCCCACGGCTGAGGCAGTCTGTACAAGAGGTGATGCCAGGAGACCGACACACGCTGTCACCTGCTCAAGGAAGGGAGGACGAAAGGTGGAGGAGGCAGAGAGAGAAAAATGATTGCAGGGAAGAAGAAAAAAGATCGGCAAGAGGAGGAGGGAAGAATCTGAGATTAGCATATGAAAGAATGTGTGTGTCAACACTTATTAGCCATGCAGCTGAACCCCTGTGGACATTAGACACTTCTGATGATAGGAGCACCACTTAGCATCTCATAAGAGGCTGTTCAGCACAAATCAGCCACCATCTGGAAGCAGGTACTGGATTTGCTGGAGTAGTAACCCCTCGCCCAACACCAATACACACATCCATACCACATCTAATTAGTCAATCATTTAGTGAGAATGTGCATATGTAGGGAGTCCATAACTAGGCACTCAAACAGGATATGTCTATGCAAGGTTTGCAGAAAAAAATACAGTAAGGATTCAGACTTTACTGAGTGACAAAGAAAGGCTTTTTGTAGTGGAATTAGTGTAGTGATTTATCTGCTGGAATCTAATTTCCCAGAGTTATTCTCCAGGGAGCTTCAGTGAGGTTGTAATGTAGGACAAAAGGAGAAAAGCTGCAGGTCTGAGCATCACTAACAGCGCACTCTCACCCAGTTAAAAATCTTGGCCTCTGGCAAAAAAGACTGTGAAGGTTAATCGCCTAACTTCTAATTTTAAATGTTCGGTAATGTGCTCAACAAAGAGGGCTGGAGTGTTACCTGCTACTGCAGTGAGGCTGTCATTACTTCTCATCAATAACTAGTTTGTAACTCCTCCACATGAAACAAATGCTCATTACGAGTCTTTTGCGTGACCTCCTGCAGAGACTACAGAGAATGTGGGATGTGGGGGACGCTAATGATCGCTTGACAGTGATAGCTACAAGATGCAGTCTAATTGCTGAGATGGGATGTAATTAGCCCCCAATGAGCCTCCACTCACCGGCACTGAAGGATTCTCCGCTGAAAGCGACCACCAAACAGCAGAGCAGGAGGCACAGACAGGCGCTGTCGTATGTGCGTAGCCAGGAAGTCATATTATTCTGTCCACACCGGGTAGGAGACCGGAGCCAAGCAGCGAGGAGACACGGGAAGCGGAGCTGTACGGCTACTGGAGATGAACCGGGGGAGACCGGACACCGTGCGTTCGCCGGCGCATGAACAATAACCGTGAGTGCTGGCCCAAGCCGCGGGACATCGTGGTTCACCCAAATAGCCCTCTAATCCCGGAGAGGCATTCACATCGACCGGTCAAATCAGCTTACAAGCGCGCTCCCCCGTGGGCCACGAGAGGAGGTGAAGCAATCGGCGGAGTGCGAGTCACCTCCATCTAGTTCCACCCAGCCGCAGGTGTGCGACGCGTCTCCGAGAGCTTCTCACAGCTTCGCCTCACAGCTGATGGTAAAAGTCTCATCCCGGGACAGAGCACACGCAGGAGTTACACACGGGAGAGCCAATCAGAGCTCAGCCGGCGCGCAACCAACATCATGCTGAGTGAACATCATACGCCGAGAGCAGGAGAATAACCGTGTTTTAACCACTGCCATGGTAACCACGCCGCTGTACGTATGAGAGAGAGAGAGAGAGAGAGAGAGAGAGAGAGAGAGAGAGAGAGAGCTCAGAAGGGGAGGGGGCGTGCGTGTGTGTGTGTGTGTGTGTGGGGGGGGGCTGACAAATAAGGAGAGGAGGAAGAGAGGTGAACAAGGAGGAGTTGCGGTGGATTCCGAGTGTAGCGCTGGTCTTTTTGTTGTTTCTTAAGGGAGCCGTAAGGGGGACCGCTGAGCGCGAGGACCTGCGTGGATGGATGATAGTGTGGGGTAGTTGGGGGGGGGTCAGTAAAAACCAGAGCTCTCGCAGAGGGGTTCACAGGCTGGTGCTGCAGGGGGAGGTGACGGGGTGCGGGGGTCTGACTCCATTGTGCGCAGATTCCAGTGACATAGAGTAACCTCCTCGCCGGCTGCTTCGCTGAAGAGAGCCAAAAGTACTTAGTAAATAACTGAACGTTTTATCCACGAGGAAAACAGCCACGGAGCAAGAAAACACTAGCAACCCAGACCATCTTTGGCCTGCTCGTATCTGGTGGGGGTCTTCAAGGTAAAAGAAAGAAAGAAAGAAAGAAAGAAAGAAAGAGATTCCAGTCTTGTCTTGGCTCCTGGCCTCAACAGCGACGGTGAATGCGCCAACGCGCAGCAATAAGATCGCGCTTATCTGCTCTTCTTTGGCCTCCATCTGTTGCTCAGGAGCCTGGAGCAGACCCAGCCGGCCTCTCCTCTCATTCATTCATCCATTCATTCACATAATTTGTCCAATGGGAATTTTTGGAGTGCTGACACCTCCCCGTCCACACTCCAAGCAGTCACCCCCAATTATGATAATGATGCAAACACACACCCCACTGTTTTCTAAGTGTGTGAAACATCCCTGAAAAGCAGCTTCCACGCAGTCTCTTTCTTTCTCTCTCTCTCTGCCCAGGCTCAAGTCTCTCCTCTCTGCAGGCTGAAGGTGACAGCGACGGTTTCGTGGTGACCAGAGGGCATAAAAAATAGAGGTATTCACTGCTGAGCAAACTTGATAATGGACTCCAGTGTAAACAGGTCCTCTGCCCTGGTCATCAGCACTGGCCTACATCACTATCTTAATGACAGCTGTCATTGTTGTTAACCCGACACAAGCCACTCTTCCTCTGAGTCATTCCTCCCCCAACTTTTCCCACCTCCACACCCTCCTCCCCCTTCTCTTCCCTTTCTTCTCCCCCTGCTATGTTTGTGTTAGCAGTCGGCTGGGCTTTCCATCACGCTGGTCTGGCCTCATCGTTCTCCAAACACACACACACACACACACACACACACACACACACACACACACACACACACACACACACACACACACACACACACACACACACACACACACACACATGCATGTGTGCACAAACACATACATACCATACTCTACTTTGAAGCATCTCAAACACCTGCCCAACTTTCTTTCTTTCTTTCTTTCTTTCTTTCTTTCTTTCTTTCTTTCTTTCTAAGTGGTCATTCAGAGAGTTCTCAGTGATTTTCTCTCTGAAGCCTCGCCCTCACTCTCCATTCAGCCTCCCATTCTTTGGATAAGCTGATGCGAGGACAAAGTAAGGGGTCAAATGTGAGAGGGGAGCAGAATGGGGATTCTCATGCATGGATCCAAACCAACCACCACAAGTGCACAGACTGACTGACGTTTGGGGAGATTTGGCACAAATTTTTCTTTGTGTTTCTAAATGTCAGCATTTTTGAGCCTTTTGTTATCGAGTGGAACCGAACAGCCACACAGTCATAACAAATTTGCATTTCATCATGATTTAACACTCGACAGTCTAATCTGAAATCCCCTCTCACATTTATATGTCAGCATTTGGCCTTTGGTGAAATGAATTCCCCCTCAAAAATCAGAATCACCTATCATCGCCTTCCTACTCATTTTTTTTCTTCTGATGCTGAATTGTTTTTTTGTTTTGTTCAATTTTATGTTAAGGAGGTGGAGGAGGAGTTGAATCTCAAATTTCCGCTTCTATCAAAATGTCAGTCTAAATAAGGTATTATGTAAAGCAGAATCAAATGTGCCTACTGCTATTATTAACACGCTGACAGCAGCCACGTTTCAGTTTACGTCTGGGAGGTCTAAAAATAGGAAGACCTACTTCTGTTCCTGTTTTGAGTGAATCAGGAAATTTGACATAGAACTGAAATTTTTTGAAGTCATAAAAAAACGGTGTTTTTATTTCACTGTCACACTCTGATCTAGTCTTTTGTTGTGGGTAACCACTAGATTATTTTTAATATGAACAGGAAGCTGCTATGTGAACTGATCCATATTTGGTCAATGTGAGAAGGTAGTGATCAGGTGGTCTAATTTTCTTTTGCGTAAGGTTCAGATGATGTAAAGTTCAGAGTATTTTAATATTTTTAACGATAACATCGGAAAAGTCATTTTGACTCAGAGAAATGTCAACATGGGGGGAAAAAACAGCATCGCCATGGATACAATAAATTTAGCTGTGAAATCATTTTTTCTAAAGAAATTATAAGAATAGATTTTTTTTTATATGAAAACCTGGGCTTTTAGGAAATAGTACTCTTATAGTAAATAAATGATAGTAAATAAATAGCAGACGTATTTGGCATGTTCACCTGAATATCTGGTGCTCAGTGAGTGGATGTAGTGCTGAATGGCATAACAAAAAAAATAACTATGAAACAGTGTGACTTTATAAGTTTGAGTTGTTGTTGAAGTGAAAACTTAAACATATCAGTCACAGTGTCATACAGCACTGACTGGCAACGTGAGTAACACTGACCTCGTTGTTACAATGTTACTTTGATTCACCCACCCCTTGCCACAATCTTGCCTCTCTCCATCAAGACCAAGAAGAGCCCACGAGTCCAAATGACCCCCAGGTTTCAATTTCAAATCCCCAAAGGATTTGGTGGACTCCCAGATTTCCACTCAGAATTATTTTAGTGGCACAATGGAAATCTACACTGCATTAAGGAGCTGGTTTTGTTCCTGACTGTTATGATTTCAAGGAAAGATCTATTGAGTATTAGGCTGCTAGCAAGATAAAATCTGTCCTCAGTTCATTGTTGATTTTGGCCTTTAATTTCTTGTTTCTTCAGCTGATAGCCTCGAACTCAAAAACCATTCTACCGCTTACATCCGGCTGTGACTTTTATGCTTACGTGGTGGAGACAGCAACACTGATATCAAAGTTGCTTTTCAATATAAAAAGAAATCTGTCTTTGAAAAAAAAAAAACCAAAACACATCATGTGGTTGACGTGTGGAGGACATGATGAGTCTTCAGGAAACATAAATGAGAACAAACATTCAAAATAAAGTAGGATGCTGCTTTAACAAAGACATCCTGAAGAAACGAGGCAGCATTTGTTACATAAACAGTAAAATCATTCAGCATAATTTAAACACCTAAAACACAGAGTAATTATCCAAATGTTTTTATTCAGATTAAGATGTCTCTGCTACGCAGTAATCATTTTATCATATTCAGTCTTCTGGTTCGTTAGCGCATGTGACAGTAATACCCTCACTGGCCACTTTATTAGGCACACCTGTCCAACGGGTTGTTAATTACAAATGTCTAATCAAAAACCATATAGTAGCAACTGGATGCATTTAGGCACATAGACGTGTTCAAGGCGACGTGCTGATTTTCAAACTGAGCATCAGATAATGAAGTGACCTTAAATGTAGCAGGGATGCTGGTGCCAGATGGGCTGGTCTGAATACTTCAGAAACTGCTGATCTGTTGGGTTTTTCCCACACAATCATCTCCAGAGTTTACAGAAAATGTTGCAAGAAAAGAAAAAATGTCCAGTGAGGGACAGTTCTCTGAGTGAAAATGACTTGTTGATGCCAGAGGTCAGAGGAATAGCCAGACGGCTTGGAGCAGATGGGAAGGTGACAGCAACTCAAACAGCCAGTCATTACCTCTGAGTTACGCAGAAAAGCATCTCTAAAAGTAAAATATGCTGAACCTTGTGTACCCATCTACTGATGGCTGCTTCTAACAGGAAAACTTCCCATGTCACAAAGCTCAGATCACCTCAACTGGTTTCTTGAACATGACAATGAGTTCACTGTACTCTGATGTCCTCCAGAGATCTCAACTGTTTGGGTAGAAAACAAGAGTCACGTCATGCATGTATAGCTGACCAATCTGTAGCAGCTGTGTTATGCTATTGCACCAACATGGACCAAAATCTCCAAAGAATGTTTCCAGGACCTTGTTGAATCTGTGCCATGATAAATTAAAGCAGTTCTGAAGGCAAATGGGATCCAACTGCAACGTGTGTACGTTTAACTCAATTTAAACTCTGAATTGTGTTTATAAAGGTGAAAATTCAGAACACTTAATTTTTTATGTCACTAGCAGTGTGGGCAGTGGGCCCACACAAAGACTTTGTTCCCCTACAGCAGACCAGCTTCTGTGTAAGTAGTGTCTATACATATCAATACAGCCTGTCAGATACCATTTGAAGTAACTGTAATAGAAGCAACATGAAACATCTTTAACCCGTGGTATAGTTTGCGTGAGAGTTTTTCCATATTAAAACCACAGTACCCATAAACCCCATCGCAGCTGTTTCAAAAACGATGCAGCTACCAGACAAAGTTCCTCCTCGATCTTTCACTTTCATGAAGACTTCAAGCCTGATGCTCTAGACGGGAATTTCAACGGAAGCACTTCGCCTTTATCAGTAGCATTGAATTTCCTCCTTTGAAGCAACTTATTTAGCATTCGTATACAATAACACCAAGAAGGTTTTGCATGTATTTCTTCGAATTGAGTCTGAATTCCTGTGAGGTTTCACGGTTGGAATGATGGCATGTGCTAAGATTTCAGAAAACATCCGTTTACTCTCCGCTGGACATACCCAAGGAAACCCCGTGGTCACTGCGATGTCACAGCTGATATTTATGGTGACTATCAGTGGCCTTGTGGCTGAATGCAGACGCAGACAATAGTACAGAAACATGCAGACACCTCCACTTCACTCAACCACGAGCATGACTGTCAGCACATACAAGAACTTCCACAGCAACCCACGTTTTTTTGTCATTGTTTTTTCAAAGAAACTGTGGTTTCAGTAAACGATTACAAAAGAAATGATCCCAAATGACTCACTGCTGCTTTCTTGGGCTACATTATCATGATCTGGGATCAGAACTGGTAGTTCTTACCAGTCTCTAAAACAGCAGTGTGAACATTTAATCTGTGTATCTTAGCGTCATTTCATAGAATCAGTTTCTAAGGTCAGATGGAGAGTTTACTTGGGTGGCCTAAAACTCTACTATTGTATTTGTGGGGTTTTAGATTATCCAACTAGAGCAATCAAATCGAACGGAGGCAGCTGCTTCTGGCAAACTATTCGTAGGCAAGACTAGAGCGAAAGACCTGTAATCAGCAAGGATCCTGTAACCAAATGGATGCTGTTTAGTGGTTGTAGAGTAGACAAGGAATAGGTCAGATGACTAAGCAGTCCTCAAACTACACATGAAACGAGAAGCAGTCAGAGTGCACAAACATCCGCCAAGACATACTTTTAAGGGAATACTGTTGTATTTTCTATATATTCCTTTTTATTTTTTTGGTCCTTTGAAATTCACTTTAAGGAGTGTGTAGCACAGTTGTTTGTCTCTCTGTGTTAGTCCTGCGACAGACTGCTTCACGGTGTACCTCTCACCCTATGGAAGCTGGAATAGGCTCCAGTGCCCCCGCAACCCTGATAAGGATAAATGGAAGAGAATGATAAATGGATGAATGATTAGCAAGAAATAGGAAGTGAAAAACAGTTTAGAAAACATGTTTTTAAAAAAAAAAAAAGCATTAAATTCAATAATAATAATGGATTGGATTTATATAGCGCTTTTCAAGGTACCCAAAGCGCTTTACAATGCCACTATTCATTCACTCTCACAGTCACACCCTGGTTGTAGCCACAGCTGCCCTGGGGCAGACTGACAGAAGCGAGGCTGCCATATCGCGCCATCGGCCCCTCTGGCCAACACCAGTAGGTGGTAGGGTAAAGTGTCTTGCCCAAGGACACAACGACCAGGACAGAGAGCCCGGGGATCGAACCGGCGACCTTCCGGTTACAGATACGCTTCCCAACTCCCCGAGCCACGGTCTGTTTGTAATGTCCCCTATACAAACAGAGGCAGTAGAATTTTAAGCATAGTTTGAAACTTTTAAAGATAAAAGACAATAAAAGACATTTTAAGACAGTTTGACATTAAAGATGAGGTCAGAGGTCCAAACTATGATAGTTAGATTTCCCATATGTTATTCCCTATATGTGCTGTCATACAACTAATGGCATTATAGGAAACACCATTTTAAATAGGTCTTTATACAGTAGCATTATTATCATTTTAACCTTCAGATCAGGTTAATGAGCAGGAAAGGTTAGAGGTCAAATGTGTTAGGATATTTTAAACCTTTATATGGTGCTTAAAAATCATCACCACACTTATTGGAGATTAAGTATCAGAATTTCAGGAGCAGGACCACGCCTCCAAACACGCTCCTTCCTGTTCTCATCTATATATGTTCCCCGAGTCCTACAAGCTGTTCATTCTCATTTACGTGCCCCACCCTCCCGCCCCTTTTCAATTCTTTAACTTCTTCACTTCTATTTAGTACATGGCGATCTGCCAGGCCCGGGAGCCGCCGCCAGTCCCCTTTGAGGCCTTTCCCAAACCGCAGCTCAATTCATGTCCAAGCCAACCTTTACCTGCTAAAATGCTGTCAAACATAAATGAGGACGTGGGCCCCGCTAGTGAAAGACTCATAGTTTCTTAAGTTACAAGCCTTTTTGGCCTTCTTTCATCCAATAAATCATCAAGCTGACCTTGAAGATCTTGATGGATGTGAGCCTAATTTTAAGGGATGACCTCATTCTACATTCCTACAAAGTTTTATCATCATACATTCAAATTTTTCAATGAAAACTTTACAGACAGGACGACATGCACACAAGCAAACCCTACACTGGCAGAGGGAGAAAAGCTATGAAGACTGTGAGATACAAACAACAGCTCGGCCAAAAATTTTTATTTCAGGCTCGCAATATAAAGTTGTTTTTCTGTATAATTAAGGACAAAATCTGCATAGCTGAGACAGACATCCTGAATTTCCCATGATTGGGTCAAACACATAAACACTCCCTTTATTACAGGCTCTTGAGTCGGCAATAAAAATTACCTATAATCTAACTCAGTTTGTCCTCTCCCAGGTCTCCTGTCTGGTAAATGCCCACATCCATCCTTGTAATTTATTTGCAGAAATAATAGTATCAGGTGCTCAGGGCACCTGTCAGACATGCACACTCACTGTCCCCTGAATGTGAAAGTGAAACCCAATAATAGGGAGAGCTTGGTTATCTATGCTCCTCATTGTGCCCACTTCCACTTAACAAGGAGCTGGAATGCCCCTGATTTTCACACACACATCATGGGTGCCGGCTGCACTTTGCACTTTGTTACTGTATTTCTATGAAGGCCAGCAGAGCAGGAGCTCTCTGGCTCAGCGCCATGAGAAAGAAAGGGAGCGTCAGGGAAAGCGAGGAGGGAGGGAAGGAGGGAGGGAATGAGCGAGGTCACAGCTCTGAAGGACTTTCAGTTATATTCAGGGGAATAACACAATCTGGCCTGCAGGGCTGCAACATGAAGGCGTAATGGTGATATGCCACTCTGTGGTTTACGCATACACATCCAGACTCACCGCCTGTTCCTCTAAATCTCCACCCAGGTTGTATTTCCCTGACACAACTGCACTGCTGTGTAATGTGAAGTCACCCAGGAGTCATGTGGGAATCAGATCCGATTCCCAGGTGAATGTCCGGTGATTCAAGGCCAACACAAACACAGATCAAATCTGCAAAATTACATGGCAAAATCAGTGAAAACTAATGAAAGAGACAAAAGGAAAGCCTTTTTTTAAAAAAAAAAAAAAGCTTTTGATCTGTGTGTTCTGCTTATTAATGTTACTACAAGGTCAGAGGAAATGAGGAATCACTTTTCACTATTTGACTGAGAAGTCAAGTGTAGAAAGGAAATCTACTTTGTACCAGCGGCAGACTGAGCTAAAGGAGAGGAGAAAATAGGATGGGCAGTGATGCTCAAAGATAAGGAAGAAAAGCTCAAACAAGCCGACACAAAAGAATCGTTTGTTTTCATCACCCACAGAGAGACGTTTAAAACAGTGTCACCACCGGGGACAGTTCTGGTAAAATCCACCAAATCACATGAAGCATGTCAGTTTTCTGCTTCACCTCCCAGTATTTTTCCTCCTTCTTTCCAAGTAAGTCATAACAGCTAAGACACATTGTAGCCAGCAGATACCAAGGACAGCCAGTACTGTAAACAATAAGTAGAGAAAGATAAGCAGCTTCACACAGTCTCACATCTTTACCAAAGAACTCATGAATCCATTGCCAGGATGTTCTAGAATGAAACAGATAGTAAGATCAAATGCATTCGTTAAATAAATGATTACAGTAAATGTCATGTCAGAGCGTGGCTCATAGAGCAGGAATGCTAAAAAGAGACGGCAGGCTCTTTTTATCCTCAAACTGCATGGAAAAGAAAAATAATTCAATGATAAATTATTAAGATCTGAAAGTCATTGTTATCTTTTAATTATTCAGGAACTGAATATCCATTAGCTAGTCTAACCCCACTAACTGCATGTCTTTGGGAGGCTGGAGTACATGAGGAGAACATGCAAGCTCTACACAGAAAGGCCTCAGCCAGATGGAGGATTCAAACCCTGGTCCTTCTTGTTGTGAGGCAACTGCCCTAACCACTGTGCCACCATGCCAGCTATGCCACCATGAGACTGTTGTCTCACATTGACCACACTGACCACCATTGTGGTTAATGGCTCAGTCATGTTAAACACGAATAATCAATTACATCACTGCAGTTCTTACAATGACTACAGAGCCTATATTTAGAACATGGGTAAACTATTCCACTAATTCAAAGAGGAAAATGTGCTCAAACAAAATCTTCAAGATCTGCTGAAAACTTCTGCGTAGCTTTAAGGTTTTTTTTTCCCCGATTCAACAGAAGGCTACGGTGCAGGAGATCTCAGAAGCACGCTGCTCCTGTTCTGGTACAAACAAAACCGAATGAGTAAAGAGAAAGAAAGGAGCCTTTTTATGTCAGGGTTGTGGAAAACAACTCGCAGCAGTGATTTCTAGACAGAGGCCAAGCTTTTGCATTGTTATTTTTGTTTAAGCGTAATATAACACAGACATACAGGTTAGGAAGGTGAATCCGATAACCCAGAGTGCTTGGAGCATACTGGAAGTCTTTTTAATGCATCCATTGTAAGTACTGTCTTACAGTTGGCTGAGGCCTGAAGAGGTTTTTCGCCAGTAACTCCAGGAAGCTATTACATCACCTCTACAACTGTGTGGGTGTGCGTGTGTGTGTTTCGTCGGTTAATTATTTCTCCAAGCATGGCCAGTGTCCCATGTCCCTCCTCCTCCCAAAGCGTGATTCATGAATTTGTCATAATACAATAGAACTTATTATCCATAGTTTACATTTCACTGTGCTCTGATCTCCTTCATACTGGCAGCGGATATTAAAGAGGACTAAAGTGCTTTGAGAACATATGAGGTGGGATGGGATTGTTTTTACAAGTTAAAACAAGCTGCGAGTATCAGTATGAGGCTCTCCGATGGTTTACGGTACACTTGAATGAACTGGCTATTGACACAGCTCGCCCCCCTTTCCTCTTTCTGTTTCAGAAACACAAACAAACACACACACTCACACACAGCTGTAAATCCTGTGCTGACGTCCTTTGGGAAAACAGGGAGTTTCCTTCCTGGGTGAACAAGCTTCGTCGTCATTCAGTGCACTGCTGCCTCTGTGGCCAGGAGTGAGGTGGAGAATGAAAGCATCAAAGCGGCACTTTTCACCCTCAGGGTGGATGTGAACTCCACTCCTGCCTTATACAGAACAAATGTAAGCCTTCCTTTACTTGCTTTCTTTGGAATATAATCCCACTTCCTTTCAACTTGGCATATAAATAAAACCACTGGTTTGGTCACAAAGTAGGCTTGTTTACAAAAATGTGTTTTATATAATTGCGTTAATTGTAATTTACATAATTTCAAATTAAATCTGGTTGAATGTGATGAGGTTTATGACTCTTGAACAAAGAAACATATTTGAGGAAGCTGGACACTGTTATTACTTACTTATTAGAAGTACAAGGATTAAATCAAGCAGTGTAATGGCTGATTTCAGGAACATCAGTCCCACAGTACATAATGATCTTCACTAACTTGCTGTGATGTTGCTGTATTTAAGTAACCAGTCATTTTTGGGCTTTAACGGTGTGACAGAGCCGCCTAGTGGTGAAACCTTGCAATCATAAATAAAGATATGAGATATGCAGCTGAGAGAAATATCCAAGATCTTACATTTTTGTCTCCTTCTAGCATTCCTAGTTCAACCTTACTGCTCAGAAACAAGCATAAAGAGGTGAGTGTCGTGTGAGTGTGAGAGTAATCTCCGGAGTTTCAGGGCACATCTGTCCTTAATTTAACTTCAGGATGGTATCTGGTGGTTACTCACATGGCGTACTCGCTAGGGAGAAAGAGAGAGAGCGTGTTTCAATCTCCCAGGAGTGAATGGTAGAGCTGAATCAGACTGGCAAGCACTCTGCTTACTAAGTCATTCATGCCTCTCGCCCAATAGAGGGCGAGAGGGGACGTGGACAGCCTGACGTTAGAGCGTACAACCTCCTCAAAGAGGATGGAGAGAGACGGAGCGATCTAATTTCACTGTGACTGAAGGAAAAAAAAGAAGCTACTGACTCTGCACATTTACCTACTCTTCAAACGTACTTGCATTTGTGCAACTTTGTGTTAATGTGCAAAGCTGTATGTGTGTGCGTGGCTGCTTTGCGGTCCCTGCTGTGAAGTGTTTAATAGTTAATAAGAGCCTTGTTTACTTGGCAGGGCTGCGGCCCACACAGCAGATGCTGCTCAAATGCTGAGAGACACAACTTACGCAATACGGGAAACAGATCCAGAATGTAGTTTGGATATTTTAACAGTTTGAAAACAAAGCGATGCTCATTGTTTGAGAGTTTGTTCCAGTCTTCAGATTTATGTGGTGTTGTTTTTTGTGTTTTTAAAGAGGAAAATGTTGGGAAGCCTAACAGAAAGCGCCGTGTATTTCTTCTTCTGCGTAAACATTTTAACAAAATGAAATGTTGTCAGCATTTGAAATTGAGTGTAATTCAAACCCCCACGACCAAAGACGCACTCCACCGTTTCTCATCTGCGCTGTTTTATTTTTCTGTAAACAAAAATCGCGTGAAATATTTATGAACCACAATTAAAACACGCTCACACACACTCACAGCCTGGCTCCAGACACTACACAAAGGACACACAATAAATCACCCTTCATCGCTTGTTACACAAACACATATTTGCTTCATTTCACTCTGGTACAAACACACTCTTGTGATGATAAATCCTACCACGTTTCAAGTACTGTCAACTTTCCCCTCTTTACAATAAGAGAAGGAAAAAACAACACAAATAAGAGAGATTTGTATCTCAGGACCTTGAACAACCACCAGAGGTGGGAGGGAGAACCTTATGGTACCCTGTGCGGCTGTTTGTGTGTGTACTCTATAGTGATGGATAATGCATGAACCGTAGTTTAAAATTTAAGGGTGATAATGTAACCGTGGCAAAACAAATAACCTTACTGACAGGTGAGCCAGGCCACATCGGGACAGAGAACGAAGGAACACTTAAAAGGCCAAAAAGTGCCTGAAGAACAAAAGCACTGAGGCAGACCTGCAGAGAGAGTCAGCAGCAGGCGTTCATATATAAGCAGGTGAGGAGTTTCTCTCCGTGCTTGTGGTCTTTTTTTTTATTACACTGTCTGTCTGTGAGTAATGACAGTGGATGTCATGTCATCTTCTGCAGGAAGGAATCATTTATTTTACATGCACTGATGGTTTTAAGAGGCTTCTATATTTTATTGTCTGCTATTTTTTGGTCTATTTCAAACAGCTGCAATAAAGAAACACAAGTTTATAGTCAGCTGACAGCTGATAAGTTACTGCTGCTGCAGTAAATAATATCTCTCTGCAGCTGGATGAAGATTTTTTCTTATCATAGATCTCTGTTTATCTTTTTTTCCCGCGCCAGTGGAAGTCATTTCCAAGTTTTTTGCACAGCTTTCCACATTATTTGCAGAGCGTTGGGGGGGGGGGGCTGAGTGAAAATGTATTTTTTGCAAACCTGAATACATGATGTTTCTTGGTGACATCACTTCTGACATTATGTCTATCCATCTGCACCTTCCCTCGTTTCAGCAAAAAAATGGAATTTGATCCACGTGATATGGGATATCACACATCGGCCTGGGAGTTGTGGACATGTTTATAGGGCACATCATCCTTTCCTTCCCCCTGAAGCAACAGTCTGTTGAGACCTGGTATTTCCAGCTTTTGATAAATGAAGAGTTGATTAGATGAAAATCTTCGATTGCAGGCAGAGACCGCAGAGACTGAACGTGTCATTATCCAAGATTTCCATTGGCTGTGCCAAATCATACGCACATACAGCTCACTGACAGCAAACGACCCAAACCCCCTTTGCTCTTAGAGAAACTGTGCTTAGTGTCTTAGTGTGTGGGCATGCTTTATTTAGTCTGTCTGAATTATAATAGTTTGAATGGTCTGACATGGGATGATTCACTCTCATATACTACCCAAAACTACAGCCGGCCAATGACAAGGCTAAGGAATTACACTGTACAAAGCAACAACTTTGTCCTTATAATCAGTGTTGTAACTATAACTAATTTTAATATCTTATTTTGAGGCAACGTCAGCAGCGATTTTAAGTGACATGCAGTTTTTATACTCTGGTGACCACTGAAATCAAACTTAATTCTGTTGCAAGCTTTAAAATTCCTAAATATTTTAATTCCCATAATATCTGAAGAGTGACTTTTTCTATAAGGCTGTGGCTATAGTCATTATTTTCTGGGTCACATATTTTTAAGGCTCAGCATGAACGTTTTTGGCTTCCATCAAGTTGTGTTTTTGGGTCCATAAGTGACAATAATTGGAGAAGAGGTCTGAGTACGTTATCCTAAGTTATCCTAAACACTAGCATGTTGGGTTATCATCATGCATCATCTTGGTTATCAGCTGTATGAATGCATGGCACAGACACAGATACCTGCTAATTAATGCTAATTATAAGCCCAGAATGTCACTCACCATACTGGAGCACAGTCTTCTTGGCTGGGCTGTGCCAAACAGCAGGTCTGGCAGTTCCTATGCTATTAGCTGATCTTCTCATTAAAAAAACAAAAAATCCTTTGGACCACATTAAGATAAAATAGAGCACTCCACTTCTGTGACATCAGTTACCTGAGGTAAACTGCCATGTTAGCACCTGTTAGTCAAAGTGTCCCCCTCACTTTGATCCTCTTTAGAAATCCAACAGCATCTGTACATGCTGTGCATCTGTACAGTTCTTATGATTGGAGAAACAGATCATATCGATAGGAACCTGTTTAGTTTGCACAAGAATATAAAATCATAGCTTTTTAAAAATATTTTTAACCTGGAGGAGTTTGGGTCTGATTCACATTTTGCGTTAACCTCAGGTGGAGGTTATGACACCTCCTGTATTATTTATTTTAGCTAACCTGATGTCGTGCTGGTTGTAGCTTACGTCTGAGAGAAGTAATGTGAAAATGCCTGTTGAATTAGCGAGCTCTAGAAGTGCTTTCATGAATTAGTTTAACTGCTTGACAAAGACCCTAAATGTTTTAATTACTTGTGCTATGTGCTATGCTAGGTGCTGCTCAGACATCAGCCTAATGGGGAAGTTATGGTTCAAAGGTGGCAGCTCTTCAGCAGTCCGCAGGCAACTTAAGACTGCCTGTAGACAGCGTCTGCTGTCAGAGATGGAGCACTCTGCGGGCTACTCTTGCTTGTGTTGTTGTAAGTACATCACCTAGCCATGGAGAAGAGCCCAGTTATAACACAAGAGCAGCCATTGTCTGTGCTTTTCATGCTGTATTTTTCATCCTTATTAAAGTCTTTTCTTTTTTTCCTGGTGAGCTCTGTTGTTGCTTCGTTCCCTTTTTTGCCCACGGAAAATCAGCTTTGACCCAGCTTTGCACAACGTCATTCACGTCAACAGGAAACAAGAAAAGACAAAAACAGAAATCTCATATGTGGTAGGAGTCTCTGTGAGTGGCAATTAGAGGTTTTCTTGCTCTATTTCTTTTTTGGGGGGGGGACACCAAAACAATAGCCAACTCCCGTGTCTCTCTCTGTCTCTCTGTGTGTATGTGTGTGTGAGTGTGTCTGTCCTGTGTTCAAGGGCATACCCCACCAGTCTCCTGGCTCTGACTACAGTAACATGCCCTGAAGTTGGAAGAAATGCACATTTTCACGCTGCATGCCCATCACTCGAAGCCAGCACGCATATGCAGAATGAAAAAGCACTTTGCTTGTGTTATGAAACAGGAAATGGGTACTTTGCTTCATGGTTTTTGACCTGATGTGACAGGTGATTTGAAGCCTACGTCCCCTCAGGATGAAGGAGCAAAATGACTTAGTGACTTCACATGCTTGCTAACAGACACACAGAAGTTACTTTACACTCAGGGTGGTGTCACCTTTTCATGTGAGCAAGCTGACCCTTTTTTATTGACCTTTCCCACTGCAAAGGCATTCATTAAGCAAGCCATCGATGTGACCTTTGATCTCCAGTGGCTGGTGCTATCTCGTTGTCAGGAGCTGATGGAGGCGAGGGTGGATATTTGAGCACTGCTAATGTATATAGATTCAACAGCGTACATTGAAAAAGTCATTAGAAGAGCAAAATCGAGAGGCAGTAAGGGAGAAAGGGAGAGCGTTACCTCTTTGCTATGAGCCTCAGAGAGGGAATTGATTTTAGAATTGGTTGTTCTGGTCAGAGCACACACAGTAAGAATCTATTGATTGATTGCACAATCTCTCTTCATCTCCTCCTCCTCCCTCGGCTTACATCCTCAGTTCCTCTCTCCTTCATTCCCCTGTACCCATGTCCTCACTTATCCATTTATTCATTTACCACAGTTTCTGGATGGCTTTTTTATTCTCCTTTCATTTCTCCTTTTCCTAACAGTCCCACTCCAGACACATTCAGACGCACACACAGAGGCTGACGTTAATCTCTCAGGTAGATTCTTGTATGTAAAACACTGACCTTCTCATATCTTACTCCTTAAGAGAAAGAATGAATGAATTGCAAAGCTCCAGTTTGAATGGAGTTGTGTGTCTGAACGTGTGGGTGGTTGGCAGCAACTGCAGAATAGGATAGTGACAGCTGACCAGCTCTCCATATCTGCTCGAATTAATTAGAGTGGAACAGAATGAGACGTTTCTGCACATTATGGAGCTCACCAGCGGGTCCAATCCGGCCCACAGCATGGTTTTAAAAAGAGTGAAACTTGAAGAAAAGGAATGACGTCAAGCACAGTGTTGGGTTTAACTTGCTACAAAGTAATGGATTACTGTAACGTAATGCATTGCTGTACTAAACAGGGATCGTATCACAGTTAAAATTATTTCATTACTAGCGTTACAAAGATTCCTCAGTTATCTGTGCATTAGGTGGATGGAAAGAAGAAGGGAGGAGAATGGTGAAGCAGTACAGCGATGAAGCTTTTAAGGAGCGGAGATGGGCATTACTTTTACTTTTATTGCGCAAAAGGACGAAAGCGCAATGGGGAAGCAGAAAATGCATTACATTGCTAACAGGAATACTGCTCTCTGCAAGCATTTGCACAAACAGCATGCTAACACTAAGCTAGCAAAGAACCTAAGGTGATGTTAAAGCTGAGTGAATGCTGACCCCAGCCCAGCAGCCAGACGCTGAACCTCAACAGGTAACCAAAGCAGTGATGAGCAGTCAGCCTGCAGTTTCTACCTGTTCATGTCTCTAAAGTAGAATCTACGTGCTGCGAAGTCGCTTTTGGCTGGTTTTCATCTTTGCTTCATGTTGTCGGCTTTGTGTTCAAACGTAAAAACTAAAAGAACGACAGTACGTGTGTCCTCATTACACTGTGTGCACAATTATTAGGCAAGTTGTATTTTTGAGGATTAATTTCATTATGGATCAAGGACAGTGCTCTCGGTCAATCCAAAATGTTAATGAGCCTAAACCTAAATGTTTAAGAATGTAAAAGTGAGGTTTTGTCTTTAAGAGAATATATATATTTATGTGCAGAATTACTACGCAACTAATTGAAAAAACAAACATTTCCCCATCTCACTAGTTTATTTGCAAATATTAAACTGGGAATAATAAAACAACTCAAAATGTACATATAAACATTTCTGACATGTCAAAATAAAAAATAAATAAAAATCAGTGACCAGTATAGCCTGGTCACAAGCCTTCCATTCATGGGGTCTGTCAGTTTCTTGATCTGATGACGATCAACTTTTTGTGCAGCAGCAACCACAGCCTCCCACACACTGTTCAGAGAGGTGTACTGTTTCCCTACACTGTAAATCTCCCATTTAAGCAAGGCCCACAGGTTCTCAATAGGGTTTAGGTCAGGGGAGGAAGGGGGCCATGTCATTATCTTTTCATCCTTAAGGCCGTTCCTGGCTAGCCATGCAGTGGAGTACTTCGATGCATGCGAGGGAGCATTGTCCTGCATAAAAATCATGGTCTTCTTAAAAGATGCAGACTTTATCCTGTACCACTGCTTGAAGAAAGTGTCTTCTAAAAACTGGCAGTAGCTTTTGGAGTTGATTTTCAGGCCATCTTCAACCCGAAAAGGTCCAACCAGCTCATCTTTAATAATCCCAGCCCATACCAGTACCCCACCTCCACCTTGCTGCCGTCTGAGTCGAAGTGGGGCTCTGTGTCCATTACTGATCCAGCGACTGGCCCATCCATCTGGTCCATCAAGAGTCACTCTCATCTCATCAGTCCATCAAACCTTTGAAAAATCTGTCTTCAGATATTTCTTGGCCCAGTCTTGTCGTTTCAACTAGTGTGCTTTGCTCAGTGGTGGTCGGGTTTCAGCCTTCCTTACCTTGGCCATGTCTCTAAGCACTGAACACCTTGTACTTCTGGACACTCCGGGTAGGTTGCAGTTCAGGAATATGGCAGCACTGGAGGATAATGGGTTCCTGGTAGCTTCACATTTGATTCTTCTCAAATCTTTGGCAGTTAACTTGCGTCTTTTTTCTCAACACGTTTCTTGCAACCCTGTTGGCTATTTGCAACAAAACGTTTGATGGTTCTGTGGTCAAGCGTCATATCGTCGTAATTTTAAGAGTGCTGCATCTTTGTGAAAGACTTTTTACAATTTTTGACTTTTCAGAGTCCATTAAATCTCTTTTTTTGCCCATTTTGCTTGAGGGAGAGAAGCTGCCTAATTATAATGCACACCTTTATATAGAGTGTTGATCTCCTTAAGCCACACCCTCACTCATTATTCAAATACAGATCACCTGATATACTTAAATCCAATAAGCACTAAAGTTTATACAGCTTGAAGTTGAAAAATATGCGTAAAAATTATGATATGGCCAAAATACCCACTTGCCTAATAATTGTGCACACAGTGTAGGACAGAAATTTGTATTGTTGTGTGGGACTGTAGCCTCAGGTTTTTGTTGTTAACTCGTAATTATCAGACAATACGTTTCATTTTATAGTGTAACAAGAGAGTAATTTAGTGTCACACATTACTTTCTACAGTGAGTAATTAAGTAACATACTGCATTACCTTTAAGAGAAGTAATGAGTATACGTAATACATTATGCTGATGTCAAGAAGCTGTACTGACGCGTTTCTTTGATTTACAGAGCTAACGTTTCTTTGTAATGACAGCAGGTTGAGTGTAGCACATCTTTTTTTATTGTTTTTATGGAGTCGGTTAACTGGTCCTGCTTGAGATCGAATTACAAATGACTTTGACACCCTTTGTGTGTTTGGAGTGATATAATCGATGCAGTCGGATTACTTGGTAATGCTTGGCAGTGTATTTTTTTTTCTTGTACTGCATATATAATACAATGCTCTTTAAAAATATTTATGCCTGAAACTGTGAAGGTGAGTCTTTGTGTATTTGACATTTGAGTTAATGATGCCTGGTCGTCTCATTTCTCTCATATTAACACTTTTTTTCCAAATTGAGAGAAGCGGATGTTTAAGCAGCTTGAATAAACAGCACAGAAAGACGTCCCTGAGGGGAAAGACCTTTAAAACCAGGTTTCTCTGCCAGGTTGAGCACAGCTGCAGACTTTAAGTACAGTTGCTCTTTAATCAGTGTCTCTCAACTGTAGAGCAAACAAATCAGTGTAACCTACTGCCAGATGTGACAGCCCAGTACCAAAAAAAGGTGGTCTTACAGTGATTCATTATTCCTCGTTGCTATCAGTATATCTCAACAGCTCTTGAAATCTGCAGGAGGCAATAAAACAGTAAATTTGCTGTCACAGCTACGGTGAAGCATCTGGGGTACAAAGGCAGTCTCCAAGTGGCCTGTGGTATCTTCGATTTCCTTCACTTATCTCGTATCCTGGGAGCAATGACAGATAGACATTTGCCCACTGCTACACTAATTATGTGCCGGCAGCCATATATCTCCTAGTGATTCTTAGTCACCCAGAGAAGCAGTATAATGGGCCTCTGGGGACGCCGTACTTCCAGGCTCTTCAGGAGATCTCGCATCTTTATCCACTTAGCTGGATAGGAGTACATATGTCTTCTATATCTGCACTCTGCTGCTGCATTGGTTCACTAAAATGGAAGAGTTTGCGGAAAAGCAGGATTTTATGATTGTTTTACTGGAGTTTCAGCTTCGTTCAGTGTAGCAATTCAGTACTACGGGGCTAAATGTTTTTTCAGAACTGAAAAGAACACCTTAAACATCTTCAAACTCGTAGAAGGCAGTTATTGTATTTGTTGTTTGTAACGAGTTGTTATTTGACTTGCTGTTGCTTTCCTACTGGCTTGAAGCACTCTGGCTATTTTCCCTGTTTAAGATTATTCTGTGTGAACCTTGTTGGAAAATCACAGCAGATCAACAGTTTCTGAAATATTCAGACCGGCCTGTGTGGCTCACAACCATGCCACGTTTAAAGTTACATAAATCACCTTTCTTCATATTAACTCAACCTTGCTTTTCTCCATGTTTCTTCCCCTGCAGTGGCTCCCGCCCCACAGTTTGAGAACCACTGCTGTAGATCACCACACAGAAATTTACATGCACTCTTAAAATGCACACGGGAACACAAATAAATCCACAAGTGTTTTGACTTTTGGCTGAGAACACGGGAAAAGAACAAAGAAAGGGAAAGAAAGAAAGGACGATACAATGAGATATTAAATTCTGCTGAGATGGTGGAGACAAAATAATTAATTGGGTGGTGTCTGTTGGTTTGAAAACCAAAGCAATAAGAGAGAAATCTAGAGTGTCATCAAGTCTGCCATTGATCAGAAGTTTATTGGTTCACAGGCAGCAGGCCAAAAGCAGCATCTTATCCCAAACTAATAGCAGCCTGCTGGACCAAGACAACAGCAATTCACTACTGTGAAACATTCTTACATAACCAAAGGTTTCACAAACATGGCAGAAAGTATTCCACTAATGTTTATTTAATCGTTTTTATTTTATTCTGAAAAAGTGAAAGTTTGTGGTTTAGCATGTCTACATTATGAGACTCACTCAGACAGACAGCTAACAGAGGGAGAGACAAGACTATACTCACACTGAGCTGAATGGACACAGGCGGAAGTAAAGAGGGAAATGCAAAGACAGCAAAGACCCAAACACAGAAAGTTATCATCACAATAAAACAGGAAGTGAATATTTCTGAGAAGCACGTAGGCAACACCAGGGAAGAGAAATTCACAGAAACAAAGATGTGAAACAAAAACAAAACAGGAACCAAAAATCCATTTGTAAAAATTCATTATTAACGATGGACAAAAAAAAAACAGAACAATCTCACGTGAGGGACTTTATGAGCTATATATAGTGTGTGGCCAGGGTTTTAAACATAAGGCACGTGGACCAGAATTAGCCCAGCAAAAACTCCAATCTGGCCCACTAGATTTCTTTGGAAAATGTGAAGGAAGCCATACATTTGTGGACTTTTAAATGTATTTTAGTAAGTTTTGGATCTTTTCCTTCTGATAAAGACTCTCCCCATCGCTAGTCATACTACAGTAATAGATTACATTAAATAACAGAAAATTTCCCTTTTTTCACTACAGACTTTTTTCTTCTGTTTTTTCTACAGTGGGCCACCAAAAAGCACATTTGCTATTCGGCTTTGTAATTACAGCACCATCTGTGTGAGTGCAATGAGGTATCGGGATGATTTTTTCTGTAATTTTACACATTTATTTCTTACAATTTAAACCCAAAGATTAATTCTGAAAGATGTTTTTCCATTTATTACAGCAGCATTTCTGTGCTGCTGATATTGCACTTATTTTCTAATATTAATATATCTATATGTTATGTGTCTTTATGTGGCCCACGATGTAAAATTTGTTTCACATCCCTGGTGTATCGTCTCCTATAGCCTTTCATAACACAGTAACATAGTTACAAAAAATAATTTCCAATAATTCAAGCAATCATAGCATATATGGATTTCCAGCTTTATAGCTGGCTGTCCAACACATTTCAGCTGGTCTCCCCCCTGGTTCAGTACATCTACAACTTCTGCATCTATCAACTCAGCTTCATCAAGAATTCAATCAACAGCTTGACAAATTTGTAAGGAACACTCAGTGCTTAGTCCATATCTGTCTCTGTGACCTTTTCAAAACAAAGCACCTCACTGAAAGATTCTGCTAAATTAGTCCTTTTGATAATCTGTCTTAACCCAGCTGTCACTAGAGTCTTAGTCTAACATGTTGTCATCAACAAAGTACATTTCTGCCTGTCCCATGTCAGAGCACCTAACATTTACACATGGCTCTTCATCTGCAACAAAAGCATCTACACACACAAACCAAGACAAAACACCTTTGTCAACACATGACACGTGACATGTTAGTACTCAACAAATACTAAACCAAAAAGCAGAAGCAGTGTGTGAAACGCTAAGTACATGCTAGCTGCCTCTATAGGAATCAACAGGGTAGGTATCAGTGAGCTGCTACTAATCGAATGCACTTAATTAACTGGTCATCAGCAAGTGTGAGCAACTCTGTAAAAGTAGAAGGTTTGGCATTCAGGTGTGTGTTCACACAATGCCAAGGAGGAAAAACACCAGCAATGATCTCAGTATATATTTTGCTCTGTATCTCTAGTAATACAGAGCAAAGGCTCTTCTATAGAATCTCTATTTAAATATTTCCCAGACTTACTTCACTTGTTCTTTGTTTTCTGTGTCTGCTCGAAGCATTCACTTTGAACTCACTCACCTGTCCCTAGAGTCCCCTCTGGCTTGTGAGGACACTCACCTCACTTATGCTGCTCTGTGAATAAAGTCTGCAAAGCTAGTGTCACACTGTCACGGTGTCTGTGTTCAGGTCCACAGTTCTTGTGAAGCCATGACAGTGTTGTTGAGAAAACAGTTCCCCAACAAAGTCTACTGAGAGCCGAATAATCGTGATAAGCAGGCACATTATGATATATTAGCAAACCAAATGTCCAATTTTCTTCTCAAGCAGAAAATAATCATCGAAGACAAAAGCTGAGTTTTGGCCCCTGTTTCCTCGGATCTGTGGTATTCTAAAATAAGAAGATAAAAAATTGGCCAAACTGGATGTGCAGCAACGGGGAAGAAAGGCAGCCAAAAAAACTTTTTAGCCTTGTAATAATCAGAACTTGATTACATGCACACTACAGGCTAAAGTAAACTCAAGGACTGTGTGTGTTCACCATGTAGTTCATCTGCAGCAGCTGATACTGAAAGTGAACTCATGTTGAGCTCCGAGTAAACACTCCCCTGAAACAGCACAGCGTACAGTAACACAGCTCGATGATGCTGTATCCCACAGCAGCTGCTTAGCCTCTGTCAATCCATCATCGATCAGTTAGAAACCTTTACGTGCAGAAAACACATTTAAAAAGCCAGAATCAGTTAATTATCTTTATGCTTCTTGGCTAGCTCTACCATCTCCTGGAGGTGAGTTCAAATGTTTTGATTTTATGTAGTGGGAAAGGCGGTATGTGGGATTACTGAATATTTAGGCAATGTTGAAAAGGCTGGGAGCAGATCAATAACCAACAAGTCCAAAGGTGTTTTTCTGTTTTCTGCCTGTGTCTGGCACTTTTAAATCGCAGATCACTGATGTTCTGAATGCATCCACCCTGAATATTAACCCTTTATCTCAGAATTTTATCTCTGATAAAGCATTAGCGTGACTAATGAGTAGGCGGGGCATTGGCCAAATGTAAAAGAAAAACCCCAAAACATGGTGTCTTGAAACCTCTACTTTGATTTTCACTCAAATCTGTGCAGTTCTATGGTGGCTCACAAAGAAAGTACCGGTATCAGGTTGTCTCTGTAAGTTTTATTTACCTTTGCAAAGGCGTCAAACAACAATAAACAGAACGACAGCAGTATCTTTGACCAAAGAGCGATTGTAAACCTACAATATTTATACACACAAGTCATCAATCTGCCACGGTCACAGGATGCTGTTAGAACACCGTGTGATAAACATTAACTCGTACATCAGCATGTGGTGTAGCTGAAATATGACATGTAGACACAATAAGGCAATGCGGAGCTTGTTGTTCAGTTAGGACAGTTTGACACAGAGAAGTAGTTTAGTTATAAAATCTTCCACAGCACTTTGAAATCGTCACCAGTTGTCTTTCACCGAAAGGTATTATGAGAATTTTCCCCAGCGTTGCCCCTGAGTCCCTCCTCGGTTTGAATAAGGTAAATGAGGCTTATATGAGTTATTTTAATTGGTGTGGATTCTGCACTGAATGACTGATGGAGTTCACATCTGTAACCCTTGTTTCATAACAGTGTGAACTGTGCTTAAAATAAATCAATAAATTACAGTGGTTAAGTTTTTATTTAGAGAACAGCTCTGACATGAATTTCTACCCAACGTCCATTATTAGCATCATGATTGCAAAGCTTTGCTGTCCTTCAGCTTAAACAATCTATTTAATTCAATATAGCACACACGAAACAACTAATACACCACTGGATTGGTTCTTTCTTGACCCAGAAGCTGTAATTTTTAGTTTGCAGAACTAACACATGCTCAATTTCATGATAAGTACATATTATTTAAAAAAAAATTTGTCACATTTTCACAAATAACAGCGAGTCACCTGCCTCTAGAGTCTTGTTTTCCACATCAGCTTCAGATTACGTCACTCAAAATGTCCCATGTTGCTTAAATATTTATGAGTTGATAGAGAGCAGAGATCACAGCAGATGCTCACGATCTAAACTAACATTCACTGTTATTGAGTTAACTATATTAAATGCAACTTCCTTCAGGTGAAACTCTTAGAAAAGCGAATTAAATCCAGGAATAGAAGAGCGCAGAAGTGTGAAAACATGGTTAATCATTTCTGGTTGTAGACATGCACATGCTGGAAAAGCAGAGTCACGAGCTGTCACCTTCTTAATCAAAGACTGTAAATATCACTAAAGAATAAATAAATCTACTACCCAAAGCTGGAACTAATATATAAAGAGAACAAACATCGAGTTCCAGAATGTTTGAAGAAAACAAAAAAACCCCAAAAAAACCCAAAAAACCAAGAACTAAACAAGTTTTTTCAGTTTTTGATAAAATAATCGCTGTTCTGTTTTATCTATTTATAAAACGTACATATCAGTGTAGCTTTTATATTTATATTTAAGTGACAGGTGTTTCCTGTCTGTGGTTCCGTTTAACGAACGTTACGCTTCATCGCTGTGGGCGGAGGCTGAGACTCACGAACTCCTAGTAACGGCCCTGGATGTGCGCGCGTGCACTGTTTGTGTGTGTATATGGGTGCATGCTTGCGCGCGCGCCATGGCGTTTAAGTACCCTGGACAGCGCCGTGCGTTGTGCACAGAGGAACTTCAGCCGAACGCTCCTTTACCACAATAATCTCCAACCAGAGAGCCAACGCTTCCCCCACCTCCTTGTTTAAATAGTTTGTTAGCCGCTTCTGTAAGTTCGCTCCTCTTCTCTTTACGCTTGGATACACGTTTTTCGCCTCTTCCAGTCGGATATGAAGCAGTAGAGCAGCGCCGCCCTCGGAGCATCGAGAAGCGGACTCCCGCCTCAGCGCCTCCCTCCTGCTGGAGCTGGAGAGATGCCCGGGGCAGGATGTGCTCCAGCCGCAAGATTCTGTGGAGCCTGCTCCTGCTGTCCTTGGTGGAGGTGGGCCTGGGTGTGGCGAGCATCGTCCTGGGAGCGGTGGGCATCAGCTGGGTCCGGGGCGATCATAAACCGCAGCAGGGAGACGCTTCTCCGGTCTGGAGTGGACTCTGTGTACGTCCTTGGAGCAACTCTTGTCGCTACTTTTTGTCTTTGTCTCACTTTCCCAGAGGATAAGTATCTCCAGGGATCGTGCTGAAAGATGAGACCGTTAAAACTCGAGGGAATTACCTTGCTCTTTATAGAGCCTGCTAGAGACAGCATGCGCTGCATGTCTGTAAGCATTAGAATATCAAAATAAGGGAAACATATTCTGGTCATATAAGGGCTAAAGGACTAGACTAGAACTTTAATATATTTATACACCATAAATTACAGCACCTAGGTTAACACTGATATTTAAAATGTGCAGAAAATCAAAGAAAAATCTGAAAGATTTTTGTATTTTTCCCTCTAAAACTTCTCAAAAAACTAATTGACTTCAAATATTTTTGTCTTATTTAAGCTCCTATCAAATAAATCCATTCTGCTTACAGAAATTCTTTGTTTGAAAAAGTGGAATTTCTGTTCATATTTGTGGTTGTTTTCAAACTTTCAATACCTGGTGTGGTTTTGCTGACACAGCTTCATATGGTATTTGCCTATAAAAGCCTGGCAGACACACAGCCATTTGGCCTGGCGCACTGGAGCTAAAGATTGGCTTTATTAATTGATGCTTGATTTACTGCTCATTGCTTGGAAGGGTCGGAGCTTTTAGACCCATCTACATCCTCTCAGTCTATTGAATGTGTCTGCTCCTGTTTCTGTGCTGCTCTGAGCCTCATTGTCTCGATTTTGCCACAGAACATTTAAAAAGTTTGTTCCTGGCATCTTAAGCAGCCACATACCTTGAATCATCTACTTTACTGTGACAGTCGCTCCAGCGGGGGATATATAGTCTATCTGTCAGCAGTTATAGCTGAGAATTACTATAAATGCCAGGAGCTGAAGCACTATGAGTCATACAGAGTCATCTATAACATTATCATCGGTGTGAGACGGCTGCTTTGAAAGACTGCTTAAGTGTAAATATGTGGGTGTGCATCAGACAGAGGGGAAAAAAAGCATTTACTGATATATCACAGTATATAGGTTCCATATCTGGGCGTGAGTGCACTTAAAGTGCGCGTGATTCCAGCAGTGTAGATGAAGTTCCTGCAAAGATGTTATGCAACGGGTCGTCTGTGAGTTCAACCACGCAGCTGTTGAGCTCTGTCTGCTGAGTCAGCCACCCAGCTGTCCAAGAGTTTCAGTCTTCTTTCGGGACCTGGAAATTATTGTAACCCACTGACCAGTGACTTTAGAGGACACTGACTCTCCAACCTTTGGTGCCTTATTGTGTTGAAACATTGTGATTAATAATTTATCATTTCTGCAACTTTGGATTAAGTTTCAGAACAGTGGAGCAGTTTGGGTTTTGGTTTGTTTTCTTTGCAATGAACAGCAAACCTGAATCGTGAGAGTTTTTGTGAAACAGGAGAATTGTCTATTTAAAAGATCTCCAGTTTTGAAAGCAGGCAGAGCCCTAAAATGATAAAATCATATATTCTAATCTATCTACTGTCTAATTACCTGATTAGGTGAATAGGGCAGTATAGTTATAAAATTGTAAGAATGTTTTTACAGTGAAACAATTTAATGACCTAAAGTACACATGAAGATGTGTGTGTGTGTGTGTGTGTGTGTGTGTGTGTGTGTGTGTGTGTGTGTGTGTGTGTGTGTGTGTGTGTGTGTGGGTGTGTGTGTGTGTGTCAGCTCAACAACTTGATCCATAGGTAGGAGACTTTATAAAGAGCTGAAAGCTCTTGAGGGACTCTAATAAGTGCACCTGGCTCTTAGAAATATTTATCCATCCATTTTCTTCTCCTTATCCAATTATCTAAGGTTGGGGTGGGGCTGGTGTTTATCCCAGCTGCCATAGGGCGAGAGGCGAGGCTAACACGGAGAGGCTGTCTAGAAACATTTATATATTAAATAATAATAACCAGACAGTGTAAATTATCCTGAAATAAAAAATAAGAGGACGTGTCTCCTTTTTCCACCAACATCCCTCTGGAAATGTTATTTTTAGAGGGAGAAAACCACACGTGGATAACTGATTTCAATGACTGTTATTTTCAGCATTTCCCATTGTTGCATCAGGGACGGGTGCCATAAAAAAAAGAAACAGCTAAAAATTTCTCATGACAAACTAACTTGAACTCACAGAGGTGTTAATTTACTTGCTGTCTTTCTTTGTTTCCAGTTTCTGGTCTGCGGGATGTGCGGCGTGCTGTGTGCTCGAAAGAGGACTGGCCTTATTGTAAGTACATACATACTGAATGAGCTCAGTTTATTTCTCCAAGTAATTTCCTTTTAGTTTAGTTAGTGATTCACATTTCAGCAGTTTGTACTGAGCTATTTCCAGGATGGTACCAGTTTCTAGGAATTAGGCAGAGACACCAGGAAATAGTTCAAGAAGGCCTGTAGCCTTTGCTAGAGGTAGAAGGTAGATTTTGTTTTTTTTAGCTTTGAACTGAGCCAGGTTGTTTTCTTGTTTCTACCTTTTATACTGAGCTCAGTCAAGCTAACTGTCACGTGCCTGGGAGCCTTTTTCATTCAGTATTTGCTGGAATTATGATGCAGATGTCTTCTGTTGTGGATGTCAGATGCAAAGTCATCTGTATCAGGAATACTGAACGCAAAGCATACACAGAGTCTGCATATTCGACAACGAAAGAACACCTAAAGGTGGGGGTGTGTGTGTGTGTGTGTGTGTGTGTGTGTGTGTGTGTGTGTGTGTGTGTTGCAGCAGGTGCAGTCAGTATGCTCTGAGAGAGACATCTGAGGAAATAAGAGGAGACAAGCAGTCACCTCTCTTCCCTTTCTGTCACTCTTTCTGTCTTTTTTACAGTCTCTCAGTGTCTCCCAGTCCTGGTGTTTCTCTCTGACTCCCTGTCTCCTGCAGGGAGGAGACTAATGATGGATCAATGTCAGCGCAATCTGCTGTAACAGAGACATCCCTCAACCTTTCTTTCCCCCCATCTCACCCTGTCCAACTTTTGTCTCCCTGTCTATCTCCTCCTACTCATGCTTTTCCTTTTTTTCATCACTATATCTATCCATCTGCCTCTTCCATTCACTCTGTCCCAGCCGTTATGTCGACGCTGCGACTCTCTCCATTTTTCTCTCCATCTTCCTCCAGCGCCCTCCCCATGTCTGCCTGTGGGGTGATGATTGCATTAGGTTGGTTTGGCTCCGGACCCCTGCCAGCCACTTTCCACACTTCCCTGGGTAACGACTGAAATACGAGATGCCGTTTTCCATGTGGTTAAAGGCACTAACGGCATCTGCACAGGGAGCGGTGAAAGAGGGCTTGCACTCCAGATGGAATACAAACACATTCACAATTAGTGGGAAGTATATGAATCATCTGGATTTTATTATCTTGATAAGAAGGTGATGGAAGTCTAACTGTTTTCTCATCAGATTCTACCCAGAAACAAATAAATAAAAAGATGAAAAAATCAGATTCTGAAACTGGGATTTAGTTTTCCTGGTCCCGATCACAATTTCCGGAGAAGTAATCTGTAAAATGCGATTCATTAAACACACAAATCAGACACACACTTTAACACAGACACGCACACACAAATACAGCAAGTGAGTGATGCAAGCATATTTACAAGCCGCACATCGCTCCTGGAACAGGCAGTCGGCTTTGAGAGTGATCCTATTTTATAATGGCGAATGAGATTTATTTTGACTGATAGGCATTACTCATCGCCGCAGCCTCGTTCCAAAACAGCAGAATGATGGAGATGGAAGCTCAGTAGTAATTTGTATATCTCCAGTCTCATCGCATTTTGTCACTTGGTTTACAGATTGGTTGATAAGGTCTCAATTTTGCGGCTCACCCCCCTTGTCTTTCAGATGATCCTCTTTTCAGCGTGCTGCATCTGTGGTCTCATTGCCGGGATCTTAAACGTCCAGTTTGTTCGGGCACTGAACAAACGGCCGGACAAGATGCAAACAATTCACCTGGCTGCAATGACTCTGGCTTGTCTAGGTAAAGATAATAACAAGGACGCAAGACGTAACACAATCTGATGTGACGCAATTGAAAACAACTCATGTCTTTGTCTATTTTTCATCGTAAGATAAGAACGTTATTAGTCTCTGTTCAAGTATTTGAAAGGGACTAAATGTGGGGGTAAAGATAAAGCATTTCTTTATTAGTCACCTGTCAATACTAACAGTATACCAAGCATTTCTTATTACTGCTAATCACTTTTATCTCAACACTATCTCAACAACTCTCCAGTGCTCCTCCACCCTCCCCAAAAAAGCTTTGTCAGTTTTATTCAGAGAAGAAGTGCCTCTTCATTTCTTTTCTGAAGGTCTGCCAGCGTACTAGTCGCTCCATGAGGTTGTGCTTGTGGCTAAATGTTGATGCCAGTGTTAAAATGGATCCTTTAGTAGGTATGTAACAGTTTTAGCATGCAAACCACATTAGGGACATAATATTTGCTAGTTAGCGATACATCAAAGTCATTTTGGCTTAAAGAAATTGTCAGGGATTAAATGCCCTAGAAGTCTCTGAATGGGGCCATAATTTCAAAAGTAATCAACCAGCAACTGAGTCCATAAGCCCATTAGGAGAGAATTTACCGAGGACATAAATCAAGAGCGAGGTAGTTTAATTTTCTCATAGATATTATTACACACACACACACACACACACACACACTCACAACTCTGAATTGGATAAGTGGAAGAAAATGGATGGCTTGATAACTAAATAACTGAAATCAAACGAGGCATTGCAGCGTCGGCTTTACTTGTACCCGAAGGCTACGTCCATCTTTTATGCAGTCCATATACAGACTTTGGCTGAGACATAGGACTTCATAAGTGAAACTCTTTCCATACTAGCACTAAAAAATAGAAATCAGACGATCATCCAGTACAGTATGTTTTATCCTCTGGGGACTGAGTGTTTTTCTGTTCACTTCTGTGTAAAATTTCCTTTTCCGGTCTTATCCAGGGATCTCGACCTGTACCTTATCCACGTGGCTGACTTGTCGTCTGGCAAGCTCGGAGCAGCAAAGGATGTTCTTGGAGAGGGAACACTCGCTACATCATTCCCATGAGATGACAGAGAAGGTAGTAAACTGCATGACTCATCTTTAGCTGCTGTCGGAAGTTTTTTTCCTAAGCAGGTTTGTGTTTGTGTGTCTCTAACAGGAGGTCCTGGACAACTCCAGTAATGGTATTCCTCAGATCTCCTATAATGGACACACCGCGGCATCTCCTTGAGGAAGTTTCAGCAGGAGGTGACTTGCAGACTTAAACAGAAGCAGTTACTAAAACTCGTGCTGTCACGCAGCTAATGCAGCTTGTAGTAGACTGCATTTAACTGTATCCTGACTGCAGGAACTGAACCAAATTTGTCGCCTTGGAACCCGTTTACCTGCTGCCTGATGAAACGGAGAGCATGAAGGAGCCGTTTGTGCTTCTGAATATTATGCAAACATGGGTTCAAATACCTTCGGTTTAAATCTCACCAAAGCCGGGATGGTGAGCTGCGGATTGGATGACAAATGAAGCGACAGACATCTGCGTGAAATCCTCCAATTTGTGAGCGTGAAGGATACATTTCATCCAGTCAGATCAAAGCGATGAGCACAAACCAAGCATGCAACTGATTCACTTGTTTAGAAGAGCTATTTCAGTCTCATCGTCCTTATTCTCTCTCTCTCTGTCATGTTATTGGTTTATGGAAACCAGATCTTGAGATAGCCTTTGGTAAACTGTATGTATCATCTGATAATGGAATGCTTTGAGAGAAAAGTTACAGTGATGCACAATGTACTGTATGTATCCATGCTTGTAAATCAAACATATTTTTATAATGCTTCTTATAAAGTTCATTCAATTAAAGTACGACTAATAAAAGAATTGCACAGTCTTGCATGTTGTTTTACTGTTGCTGTGTTAAATACGTGTTAAGATGAATCTGGTTTTATGATCACAGTTTATGCAGATTAGCCTTTTTTTTAATTATACAGTTGCCAATTTGTGTGTTTATAGTACATGAACACACATGTTTGTGGAAGTGTGTTTGTGTTTGTGAAGTATGTGAGGTTTGAGTAAAAATGTGATGGGAGTGACTTTTCAGTTTGTAAGCCAGATTACAGCATTTTAATCAATACACTACATCATTGTAGGTGATAGTAAGACCCAAAGGTTAAAATAACACACTGAAAAATCGCACACTATGAAGAACCGTATTTAAATGACTTAGTCATATTAACGAGATCCAGGTGTTTTTTAAAAACAAAAAAAAACAAAAACACACACAGAGCAACCATCTCACACCTTGCGGGCTGTCTTCAAGCTCAGGTCCTCTTGAGCTTGAGGGTCCTGCGCAGTATCTTTGCTGTTTCTAGGACTGTGCTCTTCTGTACACAGATCTCGGGTGTTGTTCCTGGGATCTGCTGGAGCTACTTGCCCTGTTCAGAGAGTCACTGCACAGAGTAATCCGATTACCACTGGGACCACTGTTACCTTCACCCTCCACACCCTCCGAGTTCCTCTCTCAGCCAGTGGTACTTCTCAAGCTTCTCATGATCCTTCTTCCTAATTGCTATCGGTATACAGCCGTCTTCCTCTGTTTGTCCACTACTACTGGTTGGTTAGCCGTCACCAGTTTGTCTGTCTGTATCTGGAAGTCCCACAGGATCTTAGCTTGGTCATTCTCGACAACCCAGGGGGTGGGTCCCATTTTGATCTTGGGACTTCAAGGTGATACTCAGCACGGATGTTTCTGTATCCTATGTCGGCCACTTGGTTATGGCATTCCACGTGTGCCATGCCTGTTAGCATCTTGCATCCTGCTGTTATGTGTTGGATTGTCTCAGGGGCATCTTTATACAGCCTGCACCTGTGGTCTTACCTGGTGTGGTAGACCCCCTCTATGGATCTTGTACTTAGAGCTTGTTCCTGTGCTGCCATTGTTGGTGCCTCTGTGCTGTTGCGGTCTTTCAGTCCAGCTTTGTCTACCACTTGTATGATTTCTGGATTTCAGCCACTTCCTCTATCTGTGCATATGCAGTGCCTGTCCTTCCATGATGGTCCTTATTTTTTGTGTTATACCTCATCAGTCACTTATTGCAATAGTAGTTGTATCTTGTGGATGTTGGAGCACTGAAGTTCAAGTTTTGATGTTAGTCTAAATGCTGGGTGTCAAAGAACCCATAGGTCCCACATCTTCATGTAATCCCTGTGTAATACCATCCACCAGTTATCTATTTTCTCTTGTAAACACATGCCTTATACTTGTTCTTCTTTCATTTTATGTGCCATTTTATTTATTGAGTTATTTACAAACTATGTACTTATGCACTATTTCCTCTACCATATTTGTCCCCAATATATTTAACATTTTTAATTTCTTTATCCAGTATGGTTCTTTTATAACTAAGCTATTAAATAATGATACAATCAGTAAATAACAAGGGAAGTTATATTGAAAAATACATAACAGGGGAATTTATAGAGATTGAATTAAATACAAAGAAAATCACAATATCCATGTTGATATCCATGGATATAATGACAATAATATATTTGTTGGGTTGAATTTTAGATTTTAGCAGTTTCAGTCCTTCATAGCATCATCAATTCAGAAAGCCACTGCATTCTTATGAGACCACAGTTTAAGGCAATGATGATGCTGTTCAGGGTTCCCACACTTGTCGTAAAGTTAAGTAACAAAGTAAAGCAGTTTCATAGCACCCGTCAGACCTGCAAGCTTAAAATGCTTCACAGAGGAGGAAGAGCAATAAAAACCTGTTTCCTCCACACACACATGCTTGCACACAAACACAGCTGTGACCTGCTATGAAGATAAGCTCTGACAACGTCATTGCTGCTCAGCACCTCATTACAGTGTTTGCCAACTCCTGAGAGAAGCTCCAAACAGAGATGTGTGTGCATCTGCGTGCATTTATGCATGTTTGTGTGTTGACTGGGGCCCACAGCAGCAGAAGCCACAGGGAGCTAAGAAACCATGCACTATTTATCACCGTGACAACAGACAGGAAAGGGCCATGGCTCCTAACAGAGCACCGGGTCTGCGATTCCTGTGAGAGTGTGTGTGATAAAGAGAGAAACGCTGAATCATGTGACCTCCTGCGGTGCTGCCCTGTCAGAAAACAGTAACACTAGATTCATCTGTGCATGTGTCAGGATATTTTCAGTGCATGCCTGTGTGTATGGCTGGACACGCTGCACTAGTTGCACTAATTGACACCTCAGGTCACCCTAATGATCTTAATGTGGCTCTGCAGGTGAGAATGGGATACAGAATCAATGATCATCTCCTACCCCACGAGCTCCCTAACAGCATCCCTGCTAGGACTATCAGGGCCGAACTTGTAGATTACATAACAAAGGGCATCAGGTAACTTACGTAAGCATCATAACAGCTATATACAACAGCAAAGCTGCATGGTGTTCATTTTAATTTGCTAAAATTTTGTCATTTTGTCTAAAGTTAAAAGTGATGCTGGCAAATGTCTGAGCCTACTTCTGCAGGAGGTTTCTTCCTGTTAAAGAGGAGTTCTTCCTTCCCACTGCCGCCAGGTGTTTGCTCAAATGAAACACATTTATCTGTGGCTGCAGTTACTTTGCAGGGCTAAATTTTATTTATAAATTTAAAATGTGAAAATGAAATAGCCACTCAGAATAAGTTCACCATGTTACACAGGACATTCATTATTTAAACTAACAGACAGTTTGGCCACATGCAACATTTAAATCCATCAACATGTTATGCCAGGAAACATTAAAGCATTACTGCACGCAGACTAGCCATGTACAGCCATTAAGTCTGCAGTCGCTCATTTATAATCGTTAAAGAGTGTAAAAGTGTTTTGATGATGATTCAGTCTGTGCTCTGCAGACAAAAGGGGCAGTGAGTCATACAATTCTTCATATCTTCTAATGCTTTCAAGGATTTTACAATATTTCTGTGTCTAAAAAAACAATTAAACTTATACTTTTTGACAACCATTACTTAAAGATAGTGAATGGGACCTAAAATAAACTATTAAATAAGCTTGCAGTATGAAGTTTGTGGAGGGCGCTTCTCTTCTTCACCAGCAGGGGGCAACAATAACAAATGTTTTTAACAGCAGTTCAACAATCCGCAAAGCGGAAGTCACCTCTTGTTTGTCTTCCGGTCTTTCTACGCAGCATGGCGAATTTGGAGCATGGTGAGGACAATCCAAAACATGTGAGAATGTCCGGTGAAACTCCCGACGTGTCCGTCCCGGACCAGGCGGCCCAAGAGACCCCAGCACCGGTAAACACTGCTGCCGCTCTGCCGTTATCGATCCCGTCGTTCGCCGCTGCCTCCGAGCTGTTGTCAGCGCCTTACTCGTGTCTGGTCGTGAACACCCACCGGAGACACATCGCCCTGCCGCCCGTGTATCTAAACAAGAAGAAGACGGGGATTAAGGAGGAGCTGGAGGCCGAGCTGCTCAAGTTCTCTCAAAGGTGCTTCTTTTTTTTTCCCCCGCCGACGTTTTTATCCAGTCAATGAAGCATTTTGAGCCGGACAGTCCACTTTCCCACGAACACAAACACGCACACGAGCTGTGATGTCCTCTAGCCGCTGAGTTTTCGTGTTGCTGTCTCCTGTGTTGTGAAAGAACCTAGTAGCTACTCATGAAACATCCTGTTAGGTCCTTTATCGGACACACACCTGCTGACGAGGTGGTGCTTTTAGGGGTTAAGAAGGTGGTGTTGGGAGGCTGTCACTGAAATGCAGACTTTTAGCTTTAATTCAGGGCATTGATTGTCCGGAAAATACAGCCAATGTGTTTTTAAATCCTTTACAGTCAATGAGTGCCTAAAGTCTAAAAGTCATGAACGTCACATCACCAACTGCTGTTTCTTCCTTTGAGAAGCTCTACCAGGTCTCTACTGCAGCCACCAGTTGCTGCTTATTTGTGGGCAATAACTGCATTCAGTTGTTTGTTCAGTAACTGAAAACTTGCTGTATTTAGTAGAGCTCAGGTGACTGACTTGGCCATTGACGATTATCTCTGCTCTTTGCCTCGGGAAACCCTTGGGTTTGTGTGCTTCGGGCCATTGTCCATTTGCACTGTGAAATCAGTTTTGCAGCATTTGTCTGAATCTGAGCAGAGACGATCGCCAGGTCGTCCTGCTGTCACATCATCTATAAACACCAGTGATCCGGCTCCACTGGCAGCCATGCATGCTCATGCTTTAACACTTCCTCCACCGGGATGACGGATGATTTTTCTCTCTCTTATAGCTTTACTTTGGTTTTTCAGCCTGATGAAGATCATCTTTGTATGCACTGATATCTCTATGGGCCACATAATGATAGTTCCAGTGAACAGCTACAAAATACAAGTTTAAAATTCTTTATCTGCTTAATTTATTGTTTAACACAGAGAGAGCAGGCCTCTCCTGGCTAAAAACAAACACCTGTTACTGTCCTGTTACTTGTGAGCCTCTGAAACTTGGATTAAACAGTTAATGTAATTATTTTGTTAAACCCCTTGAGTTAAAGTTTATAATCTGAACTTGAATCACATCTTAATTGTTTGTTTTAGAATCCACTGTGGTGCTCTGCGGAGGTAAAAGTACCAACAACGTGTGATTGTCTGCAAAATGTATTTTATGCATGAATCACTGCGTGCGGCCTTTTTAAATCCTTTCATACACCAGTCAGCTTTTAAAAGCATTAAAACCAGTAATGGTAACGCAAAAAGGTTTGGTCTTCTCCTTTAAGTAAAGCATTGTCAGTTTAAATAAACTGTTAATGGACGAGATGACCCTGTTACTGTTGTCTCTTTCAGTCTGAACGGAGTCCCCTTGGCCTACGACAACATCAGGATAGTGAGACACCTCGGAGACATTTACGACGACAGCGGCTACGTCCACGTGGACGTGGAAGCCAGCTTTATTGTTTTTCAGCCACAAAAAGGACAAAAACTACGGGTGAGATTTACATTCACATTATTTAGTAGAAGCAGAGAAGCTGACGGGACCTTACCTGACATAGTGTCTGTTAAGAGAGACCTGCACTTTTCAGTGTTTACTATTGTTATAATATACAAGTGACATATTAAAACCTGGGGCTTTGAGGCGTACCTGTACTTTGTGGGAGTGATAAATTGCCTCTGATAAAATACAATAACTAACAGCGTGTATCACGTATTCGTCTGTTTGTAGGGTAAGGTAAATAAACTGGGAATAAGCCACGTGGGCTGCTTGGTGCACGGCTGCTTCAACGCCAGCATTCCCAGACCGAATCTGGTTACTGTGGAAACATGGAGAGACGCGGGGCCGAGGATCGGATCGGAGGTGGAGTTTGATGTGACAGCGCTCGACGCCGACACTGCTGGGGTGCTGCTGATCAGAGGACGACTGGACAAGACCAGGCAAGTGTGCAGTATCAGTGATGATGATTTTAGTAGCTTCGGGGCAAAGCTAAAGGCCTCAGTATGCTCGCCGCTTTGTGGCTGCCGGTAGCATCATCACACCAGTAGTCACTGCAGTTTTTTCCTGAACAATAGGCGAGCAACTCAGACCTTCACATCAGCGCTGGTATGGCGCTGGCCTATATTGATTGTTTTTGTCTTTGTGTGCCTCAGGGTGCAGGAGCTGCTGGCCATGTGTGAGGGCACAGAAACCAGTGTGCCTGCAGGCGAGGAGGACCCAGAACCCACCCAGGATGCTTCTGAAGAAACCCCGAAGAAGAAAAAGAAAAAGAAGAAAGTCAAAGAAGAGGAGATAGAAGAAGAGATACCAACCATATCTGCATGCCAGCTGGACAACGGTGTAACACCAGAGCCGAATGGGATGAGGGATGAGGTAAACGGCAATGAAGCCGCAGAGAACAAAAAGAAGAAGAAAAAGAAGAAGGAAAAACGTATAAAAGAAGAGGAGGAGGAGATGGATGTCTCTCAGGTGGCGGTCCACGGGAGCGACTCCAACGGTTACATTAGTGACAAGCCAAGCAAGAAAAGGAAACGTGAATCAGGAAACGATGTGACATCATCTTTTAGTGAAGATCCCGACCCGGTGAAACCAAAGAAAAAGAGAAAAGTCAAAATAGAGCAGCATGCCTAAAAAATGGTATCTTTACAAATTAAGTGAAACATTTGGAATAATCAAGGACATACTGAGTGTGTTAGTGACAGCGACGGCCCTGGAGGAATATCCTGACGTGCCTTAATCATTAAAGAGCCTGGCTGTCATCCCAAAGTTGGCTCCTCGCCTCATAAACATAATGTCGGACATGCAAGAGAACATGGAAATGAGAGATCAGGAGTGGGCTTGACAGATTTTCCTCACTTGTAGTTCCAGCCTTCGCCACATGGTGGAGCCAAACTGCTTCTTACAATCAGTCTGGCAGACAAAAATCCAGAGGCAAAAACTCACCAGCAGAGACAGTTTGATCATCTTTTGCTTTGCTGCTGTTTATATGTTTTCTCCTGTTCAGCATTTAAGAAACAAAAGCCAAACGACTAATGCTGCCCAGCTGACTTCTAGACTTTGGCTCATGCTTCCATACAGGTCTTTAACAAATTGTTCTGATTGTGACTGCAAAGCAAGGAGAACATGTTTTACTTAAATCCACAGTATTCAGTGAAAGGCCTGGAAATGAATCAGGCACAGTGACAGTGAAGCCATGGAATATTACTTTCGTGTCGCTCACTTCCTTTTGTCTTTAAATGGATTTTCTTTGACCGAGAGCAGAAATTAGCTGACAATAAAAAAATATATTATTCTCACCCTTTTAAAGAGTTCTTTATTTTGATATTTTGTCATGATGTCTACTTTTCAGTGATGATTTGACACACCTGTGCTTTGTAAACACACTCCTGAACAGCGCTTCGATTTCAGAGAGACAGAAATTCCTGTATTTTTGCAGTGTGCCGTGAAAAGTTTTGCAGCAAGCTCTTTTGCTTTGACCGATGGGAGTCGAGTGATAAAAAGCTGAGAGATAAGACTAAAGATCTAAGTGTTTTCTTTACTCTCTCTCTCGCTCTCTCTCTCACACACACACACACACAGAGTGAGGGAGAGAAATCCTCCTGCTTTTCAGTGGGGAGTCTAATTAGCTGCTAGGTGCTAAGAGTTGGAGAGCTTATCGGAAACTGCCTAAGAGGAGAGATAAGGGGATGCGATTAACTTGGCTCATTTTCATCAGTCACACCTGATCTTACTTTTCTGTCATCTGCATGAGCTGCACCATCTGTGTGTGCATCTTTTTTGGGTGGACAGATCGGAGAACACTGCAGAGAGCCATTCAAATAGGTCTTAAAAAAAAGGGCTGCTTGTATCCAAAGCATCCAGTCTGACAAGAAACAACAGCAAAACTTCATCGTGAACTTTTTTTAAACTGTTTATCAATCATACACTAACAGGAAAAAAAACATTAATAAGAAAAACTTGCGAAATATTTCCATTCCATTTTTCTTTTAAATCTTCAGCTGTCTGTACACAGTGTTGCTTAATTTTATTGAGGCTTGCAGAGATGTTTTTAAGCACAGCTCTCTCACAGCATTTCAGTCAGGTTCGGGTTGGAGCTTTAGTTGGAGGAGGAGAATCAAGGGTTTGCAATGACCGGGTCCTTTCGTTGTAGATTCACTGCTGTGCTTGGGAACATTGTCCTGTTGCATGAATCAGACCGGCTCAAGTTTTAGCTGTCGGACAGATGGTCTCGCATTTGACTCTAGAATGTCCTGTCTCTGCAAAACAAGCCCAAATCAACACGTCTCCACCTCCGTGCTTGACAGCTGCTACTGTATTTGGCTTTTGGTGTTCACCAAATGTGGCGCTGTGCATTATGGCCAAACAGCTCCAAATGGAGATATCTCAAAATCTCAAACGTTTTGTTGTAGGCTCTGGACTTTTACTTTTACCTTGATTCTTTTCTTTTTCAGCCATTGCTGTACTTTTAATCATCGTCCTGTTGCTTTACTAGTCAGACAGATGGTCTCAAGTTTGCTTCTTGAATACTTTGGTCCACAGAGGAGTTCATGGTCGACTGAGTGACTGCCAGGTTTATTTGGTCTTGTCTGACCAAAAGGACTGCTCCACTATTCCTGTAGTTTGTTCAGATCCAACTTTATAAACCCAAACCATGATGTCATGTTCTTCTTATAGAGAAGTTTCTTCTGGCAAGCCTTCCAAACAAACTGTGCTGTCATAAACTTTAAATTTTAATTTGCAAACTGAGATTTGTAGAGTCTGAGATGTAGCTCTACCTTTTGGTTTTTTGTAATTTTTCTGAGCATTGCATGGTCTGATGCTGGGATGAATTTGCTGGGATTAGCAATTGTCTTCAATGTTTTCCACTTGCTAGTGATCAGTAAACTAGGTGCACTTGATTAGCTGCACTCGCTGCTTCTTACCTTCTTAATTCCTATGCTAGCAGTAAGGACAGACCTACTTGTTGACAGAACTGCACAAAGTCACGTGAAAACTTTCTGTCTCACAAGACTGTACCTCACTAATGGTTAACAAGAAAAAAGAAAAACAAACATTTCAGCATAAAAATGTCAGTTACCAACATAAACCATCATCTCCTCAACAGACACAATAAAAACATTAACTCAAACTGTTTGAGGTGTATATGTTGGCTTCCTAAACTGGCACTCAGTCATTAAAACTGTGAGAAACCCTGCAGGTTAAGATAGCATGTCTAAAAGTTACAGTTAAAGACATTATATCATCTTTGTTTAACCTGTGCAAGAACCAAAGTCTAGGAGAAAAGGAAAAAAAAACTGGCATTTTACAGAGAATTATGAGTATCAGACTATTTCTTGGCTGGGATCAGCTACTTCCTGGAGTCTCTGCTGGTTCCCTAGCATTTAATGTAAGCCCAGAAATAGTTCACATTTTTAAATACTTAATCGGGGCATTAACCCTTTACATCCAAACCTCAGCGAAAGGGTAAAGGGGGATATTTCACAACATTTCAAGCTGTTCCTTGAACGAATTGTCAGAATTCCTATTTTTTATGACTTGGCTTGAAAAGAAAATCTTTGATAAAGACATTTTTTACAACTTATCAAGTGTGAGTAAGTAGATAGCGTTGACCCAAAATAACCCGAGTGTTTCGTATATTGAAACACGGGCACACAAAATGCACACATATAAATGCTCACATTACACATATTTCATTCCTCTGCAGAAAAAAAAAAACAACTACTCCATTTAAGTTTTCACCATCTTGCGTTCTTGTAATCACACAGTCATTACAGCGTTCCCAGAATGCCGTGGATGACCTCAAATTGCACAACTGTGAAAATACGCAAAACACTTGTAATCTTAAAGACATTTAGAAACAATTATGTGAGAAGTTCAAGTGATTGTTCGCTGCAATCCGTCCCCCCGTGACGACCTTCGTGCGTCTTCACTTTCATTCGCCCAGTTCCAACCCCAGCCCGGGTGCACTTCTTTTGCACCTGTACCCTCCCCTCCCTCCATCTTCGCTCATTCCTCTTGTCATTCCTCCTATCACTCCCTAAAGCTGACTGCCCCCCTTTCCTGCTTTACCTCTCCTTCTTGGCCTCCTCCTCCTTCTCCTACTTGTCTCCCTGATTTATACGAGGCAGTGTGCAGTTCACACACATTCCACTTCTGACACCCCTCAGCCCACCACCTCCCCCTCCTGCAACTGGACTCTCATATCTGTGCACGGTCATTTATCTTTGTGATCCTCGGATGGGAAGAAGAAGAGGGAGGGTGGGAGAGATGAGACAATAGGAGGAGTGTTGTTTTTGCTGAGGAGGCCAGACTGTCTTTTCATATACTTCATAGACTTCTGTCAGCCTTGATAGGAGTACTATCTGAGTATGTGTGTGTGCTTGTGTGTAAGTGTTAATGAGTGTGTAGGCTGGCTGCCGGCCTCTATCTCCTGTGTCAAAGTTTCCAGGCCTGGCGGCTCCTCACCTACATGAAAGGCCCAGTAGAGTCTTTATGGAGAACAAACGGCACTCTGACGCAATTCTCCAGGTTCGGGACATATGCACACACGCGTGCATGCATGCACACACACACACAACCTGTGCCATACATTCACTGGCTCGCTCGCTAATTCAGTCATGCAGACACACCACATCCACAACCCACAATCCACAAATCCCCATCCTTACACACCTCTGTTGGCCAAGTCTAATTAGTTATGTGGTCGGCACTCTGCTCTATCCCAGAGCCCCAAATGGCAGCAGGTCATAAAACCTTAAGTGTTCCACCAGTCAGAGCCGTGCAACTGTGGTCATATATCCTCCCAACACGACTCAGGCAGGGCCGACTTGTATCAAAGCCCATCTCTCACAGGCCTACTGACATCCATGAAATCTCTTTATGGCATTTTCAAAGGCATTTCTGGGAGATTTTTTGTGGCACTTCTGCTTTGCGTCTCTGCTTTTCGTGCTCGCTCAGGTAGGCGAATAGCCCGCGCTCGCGCCACAGTCGCACCGGATCAAGTGTTCAGATCTTCCTCGAGGGATCTGCACACAAACATATTCAAGCATACGCGCACACACTACTAACACCCAAAGTAAACATCACATATGGTTGGTGACCAGTTTCACTGCCATGCTTAGTTTGTTTTCTTTGGCGCAATCCTGTCCTTAGTAACCTTCACAACTACAGATGTCTACAACTACATTTTGCTCAAGGGAGTGGTTTTGTGTGAGAAGCTGTCTAAAATGAAAATTAAAAAAAAACCAATGTATTTTATTTTACAATAAAACAGAAAACAAAATATTTAAACTGAGAAAATGTGCCAATTTAATAAAAAAAAAAAAGCTAATTTGATGGCAGCAACATGAGGGGGTAACAAGAGGCTGAAAAAGTACTAAAAAAGGAACAGCTGGAGGAAATCGTATTATGTTTATTGGCACCTGATCAGTAACAAGATTAAGTATAAAAAGAGCATCTTAGAGAGGCAATTATAGAATAATGTTACCCTGGTGTCTCATTGTGTACCATTCATAATATCATACCAAGGTTATGAGAATCTGGAGAAATCTCTGTGCTCAAGGGACAAGCCCAAAAATCAGTATTGGAAGCCTTTGATTTTTGGGTCCTCACACTGCACTGTGTTAAAAATGAAAAACACTGCGCGGGCTCAGAAACACTTCCAAAAATGACTGTCATGGAAAAAATGGACACCACATCCTCTGGATTAAAGAAAACAGGGACCATCCCGCTTCTTATCAGGGCTAACTTTCGTAACTTTTGGTAACTAACTTTGACTAACTTTGGTCTTTCTGATGGTATTGGGGTTCATTACTGCCTTTGGATTTGGCAGCTTGCACATCTGGAAAGGAACCATCAATGCTCAAAGGTTTTAGAGAAACATATAGTCACATACAGATGCTGTCTTTTTCAGTCAAGGCCTTGCAAACATTTAGAGCATCATTAAATAAAAATAGGATAAAGAAGACTCAGGACTGCTGAGCGTTAGCTGATTTTCTTGCTTCAGTGTTTAATGAAGGATGTTCAGTTTTAGAATTCACAGAAAGTATAAAAATGTGTAAGCTTGTTTCTTTTAACCCAAAAAGAACAAGTCATTGCAAATCATTTGCAATGACTTGCAAATGATTTGAAGCCATATTTAACTGAAAATGGTTGAGACGCATCACATGTTGCAACCTATATGAACTGAATTTTATGCAACACCTTCCAAAAAGGGTTGGAAAGGGCAAGAAAAGATTTTATTTGAGTGTCTTAGAGCCTGCACAGGGCTCAGTATAATCAGGAGGTAATGGGAGGCTCATAGGCGTCTAGACAGTGTCCAGAGCAGACAGACTATAACTCCTACACCCAAAACAGTGAGAAAAAAAAGCAGGGAAAGGACAACGGGTACATACTGGGAGTTACAGTTAAGATTAAAATGAAGTATGCTGCTATTATGGTGATCTGCAGATACAAAGATAATTAAAAGAAAGAGGCTATAACATATGAGCAGATGAGAATTACAAAACAAGCTGAATTTTAAAATAAATCTTTATCACTCCTTATACCTTTTGTATATAGATTTAAAGAAAAGCAAACATGGAGAGGAGTTATAAGGGGAGGGGTAAGGAGAGGAACACACACAGCATATCATCAGACATTCAGCCCAACCTCCCGAAACCACAGAAAAATAAATAAGCCAAGAGGGGGAAAAAAATTTAGGACTGGAAAAAATGATCTCATGTTTAGTCACATAGCTTTTCAGGACAATACCCAGGACGCAACTAAATGTTTTATTATTGTATTTTAATGACGACCTTGTCAAACTGCAGATGAGACTGAAGGCACTGCTGGGCAACACTGAGATGGGAGTAAGATGAAAAGAAAGTGAAACCTGGGTGGCCTGTACTGCTGGTGATGCGTGCATTTAGAGCCGGATTCTGGAAAAGCACTTACAGGAAAAGTATGTCCCCTGATCAGTGAGCCATCTTCTGACTCTAATGTGCAAACAAATTTTGATTACAGAAAACTAAAAAATACTGCAGAAAGATAATATAGCTATTAAATCATTGCCACTATGATTATGGTGCGAAAAGAGCAAGGATCAACGCATGCGACAGGTGCAACAGCAACTACCGAACATCTCTTTAATAACAGGATGAAGTCGTGTACATACAGGCTGGAGAGGAGTTTTTCTTTTTTCCCCAAAAACAACAACATAATTATTTGTCTTCTTTCACTTTTATTTTAAGTCTGCATCATGGTGCAAGCACATTTTCAGAAGATGATGTATATTCCCAAGAACTGAGGTAAAACTGGAAATTACCAGCCTTTCCAGTGTGTGTTCTCTCAACTTCCAAGAAATCCCAGGCACTCATATTATTCATACTGAGTAAAAGCATTTCCATCTTTTGAATTTTGCCCAGAGCAGCAAAGTGGTGCATCAGGACCATTCTGTTCAGAGTTTGAATGTTCTCCCTGTGTCTGCCTGGGCTCTCTCTGAGTCCCTCGGCTCCTTCCTGCAGTCCAAAGACAGGCGTGTTAGCTTAATGGGTGATTGTAAACCGGCTCTAGGTGTGAATTTAGTGTGAATGGTTGTCTGTCTTTCTGTGTTAGCACTGTGATAGACTGTCCAGGGCGTATCCTGGAAGAGGCTCCAATCCCTGCCACCCAGATGGATGGATGGATGGATGGATGGATGGATGGATGGATGGATGGATGGACAGATGGAGGGATGGATGATGGATGATGGATGGATGGACGGACGGACGGACGGATAGACGGATGGATGGATGAATGGATGGACGGATGGATGGATGGACAGACGGACAGATGGATGATGGATGGATGGACAGATGGATGGATGGATAGACGGATGGATGGACGGATGGACGGATGGATGGACGGACGGACGGACGGACGGATGGATGAATGGATGGATGAATGGATGGACGGACGGACGGACGGACGGACGGACGGACGGACGGACGGACGGACGGATGGATGGACGGACGGACGGACGGACGGACGGATGGACGGACGGAAGGATGAATGGATGGATGGATGGATGGATGGATGGATGGATGATATATACTTGCACAAACACATCTTTTAGTGAACTGTCATCATTTGTGATAGACTAGTGACACTGAAAACTTTCCATGCTTTCTTTTATATGCATACATATACTCTTGTAGCAGATGTTCCTTTGAAACACAGACAACATTTCCACTAATGAGGTCAGTGCATGTGCAAATAATCCCCGCGAGTCAAAAGCTCCGGCTAAGTTTCAGACAGTTTTTGTTATTTTTGTACCCACATGATGGCTTAGAGAGGGGATATCCTTAATATGGTCATTTCAGACACACAGCTTTGCCTGTGAGAACAGCAGTCCCACCAACTCACTGTTCAAACCTTCTGTTTGCTAGGAGCAGCAAATCCACGTGAAGCTGTGCTTCTCAAACGTCTCATCTAATCACTAATAGAAACACTTCAGATAGGATGCAGATGACCAGGAAAACAAATATGGAGTAAAAAACAGTTTAGTGAATATAATATTTTTGAATGGAAAACAAAGAAAAACAAATCTGCAGATATTTTTGTGTTGAGCAAAAGTGCACTTAGAGATAAGCAAAAGGTGGCCTGAACCCCTGCTCCTCCAGTCCACGTGCTGGAAGACCGAACCCCAAATTGGATACATCTCTGTGTGAAAGTTATGTAATGCATCAACAACACAGGAAAAGTAGAGCAGTATCAGAGAAGAGCTATCTGACACTGCATAAAAACACTGAAAAGACTGATGCTGTGTTCCTTGCTAAATGTTAAGGTAGAGTCCTGTGGAAAAAGAAATCACAGGACTGGTCTGCAAACCTCAATGGTGTGAAGTAATGTTGTAAAAAAGAGTGGGCAACAATTCCTTTACAACAATGTGAGAGACTGATAGTCCTACAGAAAATGATTACTTCAAGTTATTGCTTGACATTTTTTCTGCATGATTGTATCTGATGAAACTGGCTGGAAGCCCAGAAGTGCTAACAGAGGTGTAGCTCATGCAGGTCTGCCTATTATCAATAGTTCCCCTGGGAGATTAAAAATGTTATTTATTTGTGTGAGAGTTACTGGCATTTCTCTTTGGTGCTGTGCATATTTTCAAGCTTGTTCGTCCTACAAAAAAAATCCTAATCTGTGAAACACTCAGAAGTTTTTCTACTAACCTGTTCCACATAAATAATCTTGGTGTAAAGAGGAGAAAACAATGTCTCGAGCTACATACAAACAAACCCAGACAAGGGCAAACCCAGAGTGCCGAAGCACATACTCGTTCTGCTACTATCTACGTTGTCATCATCATCATCATCATCATCATCATCAAAGAATAACATCTGTTGCCTAGGAAACTCAGACATCTGAGCACACGGGCTGAAGGTTGAGAATATGACTCTTAAAACAAATGAAACACGGCACCCTAAAAATACACAGTAAAGAGTGGGTGAGAGTAAACACAGACATTACTCAGACAGAACGGGTGTGGGGAGGGCTGGGGAGGGCGAGGGGGGGAGGGGAAAGGTGCTGACATGGGTGAGGGTGGATAGAGGAGTCACGTGGTGAGTGAGCTTGGATTAAAAGAAGGAGGGTTTTTCAGAACAGAGTAACTGAAGGCATGCAGCGGTTTGGCGAATGGAAGGTGTAGATCTGGAGGAGGAGGGGGAGGTATGGGAGGGTGGGGTTAAGAAGATATATTATGTGGTATCAGGGTTTGTCCAAGGCATGAGCCCTATCTTTCACATGGCCACCCAGCTGTCTAAACAGCCCGTGACTGGTTGCTGGCTAAAGGGTCCGGCCAATGGGAGGGGGGAGATGTAGCAGAAGGTGGAGCGAGTGAACAGTTGAGTCAGCTTCAGGATGTGCAGAGAGCCAGAGTGACACAATGAAGACTAGGCACACAGGTCAGGAGTTAAACTCATCTTCCTCACTCCCTCCCTTTCACTTTGACTCTCCTCCCTCTCAGATTTTCAAATTTGAAAATTTGCTTTATTAGTATGTTATGAAATGTTTGGCAGAAACACGATTTGCAGGGTGGGTGAAATTATTCTTTCACACACATGAGTGTAATCCGCACACAAACTGAATAACAACTTTGTGCCTCTGTAAGTAAGAAACGGTGAGTGTCTCAGCATGGATGTGTATTAAATCACCGTTGTGAAAACAAGCAATGAAACAGTTCAGCACAAAAAAACCTGAGAAAGAGACACGGAGAGAGACAGAAAGAAACAGAGCGAGAGAGAGAGAGGTGTCTAGTTTCAGATTTACAGTGGTGGTGGTGGGCGAGATTTGGCCATGCTCTTACAGCACACAGAGGACACAGCCAGAGGAGGAGGAGGACAGATTTACATGGTGAGGACAGCTATGGCTGCTCTGGAGCGGCCATAGCTCCAGAGCAGCTCCAGAGCAGCTTAAAAACTAATATATGGAAGCCATCACCGTGTAAAAATACAACCAAGAAATGTCACCCTCAGAAGTGTGACTTGATGAAATGTGTGATTTCTTAACTGACATGAAACAAAGTATGTTCCTTTCAGGGTTCCCTCTTACATTTACTGCAGTATTATGTTGATTTGCGGACCCCTAATCCGTTAGGATTAAGTGTCGAGATGCTCTTTCTGTGGGGGCCGAGCGACTGTTCATTTACTCAGCACAAACTCCGCATTGATTTCACAAATACTTCAAAATGCGTTAATGAAATTCACGGCACAGTTATACAATCGCTGAAAAACCACCTTCTTCGACTGAGCATCCAGACTTTGTGGAAAGGATTTGGTTTAACACTCAGTTTGTATCTACTAAAACGCCGACTATTTACTTCCATAAACATTTAGTCACACCACAAACTATCATTAATTTCACCCTGTGTAACCAGTAATAACAGAGCAGAGCAGGAAATGAACCATTATGAGTGTCTGTGTGAAGGTCTGTCCTGTCTCACACAAAGTTGGGATAAACCCTTGTAGGTGTGTGTGTGTGTGTGTGTGTGTGTGTGTGTGTGTGTGTGTGTGTGTGTGTGTGTGCCTCTTTTGGGGTTTTACTCCTTATTTAAGACCAATATTTACAAAGTAGCCCCAGGGTGAGATTACCTCATATTCTCCCGCCCAGCTGTGCTTTCTCAGCGTTTCCACCACAACCAGAGGAATGTCCCATCATGTTTATCTGCGTGCCAGGAAAACACAGAAAGAGAGGAAGAAGAGGCAGCAGAGGGAGATGGAGAAGTATGCTTAGGTTGGAGTGTGTATACATGACAGACACTTGTACATTCACACTCTTGGGTATGGAATAATCACACAAGAATGCATAAAAAACTTTAAATAAAAAAAAACTTGTGAGCATGCTCTTGATGTCAGTGTTAACTCAACCAGGAGGACATTCAACATCCTACTGGAGGATTAGCTGTGTTAATCACACTCTTGGTGTTCTACTTTCATGAGAAAAGTCTAAATGCCCACTATGGATTCAAGGTGGGTAAGGTTAAAGTGAACTTAAAATCTATGACAAATATTTATTTTTTATATTCTGCTAGTAAGATGGGAAATATGTGTAGCAATTTTTTTATAAACATTTTATAAATTTTATAAACAAAATTGGAGTTGCTACAATTCTAACAAGCTTAGAAGTCCATATTTGATACGAACACCTTTATTCTTCAACACAGTCTGAACTCTCTTAGGAAAGCGTCCCTTTAAGTAGTCTTCAGGAATAGTTTTCCAGGCTCCTTGAAGGACCTTCAAAGCTCTTCTTTGGATGTTTGATGCCTTTTTTTATGTTCTCTGTCAAGATGATCGCACACCATCAGTAATGTTGAGGTCTGAGCTGTGGGGAGCCTAATCCATGACTAATAGTTTTCCAGTGGGTGTTTTTATTTCCAGGTATGCTTTTACTGTACTGTCAGTGTGTTTAGGATCATTGTCATGATGAAAAATGAAACTATAGCTAGTCAGATGCTTTTGATATGGTATTGCATGGTGGATCAAACCTGATCTCTAAGTGCAACCCCAAACCATGACAGAGCCTCCACTGTGGTTTACAGATGGCTGTAGACACTCCCGTTTGTACCTCTCTCACGACCTCCTCCTGACTTACTGACAAGGATTTGTATGAATAATTTCAAGTTTGTAATCATCACTCCATGAGACCTGTTGTCACTGATTGATAACGTGTCTAATGAGGCTTCAGCAAACAATACTTTCTTAACTGTATGAATTTCAGAAACTGTTCATCTGCTGCTGAAGAAGTTTTAAGCCTGCCACATCTTCTTGTGTTCTTCTTTTGCTCTTTGGGAATCAACTTGTTGCTCAAAAAATACAAATTGTGTTACCTTTGGCATTTTTATGTAGATTCAACTAACGAAATTGGAACAAAGTATGTGTTTTTGCAAGAGACTGCTAGTGACAAAGGATACAATTTAAAATTGGCTCTCTGCTATGTTGTCTGTTATGTACAGACACAACACGGATTCTTCCTTGAGTTAGATGCCTTTTATGCTTCAGTGACTCTTAAATCAGTGTTAAATAGTTAAAACAATAAAACACGCAAACAAACATTCATCAGAAAAAGTGGACAGAAGAGAAAATTAGTGGGAATAAAATAGTGAATGTCCAAAGAAAAACTTTGAAAGTCCACTTTAAGAAATCAGAAGAAAGTCTGGCTTCTTGGAAGAAAAATATAAAAAAAGAGGGGCAGCTTGAGGTCTTTCAGACATAATCAGTGCTCAGCGATACTCCTGAGATGCAATTCTGGGATCCAGAATAAAACCAAACTTTCCAAGATGGAAAAAGAAAAGAAAACTAATTAAAGATTAGCTCATTTTCAGATGATTCATAAAACATCTTATGAATGTTAGGCTGATATAAGAAATGTCGCTGGAACAGCTTGTCAGCATATGAGTTTGCTGCAAAAACACCGGCAAAGCTGAATTCAGCAACTTTCAGACCAGCGCATTCACTTCCCGACACCACAATAATTCCTGTTGCTAAATATGCACATGCAGGTGACCCTTTCTGCTGGCAATTCATTTATGAGGTAAAAGGTAAAACAGCAAATGGACTGTACTTATATAGCACTTTTCTACTCAGCTGGATCTGAATTTATGCTCTTGGTCTTTGTGGCTGGTTAAGGTAATATCACATTAAGCTGGAAAATTTTAAATGATCAAGAAAAATAAAATAAGGGATTGATGCGCCGTTCAAGTGAACGCTCAGATAATGTCAGTGAAAAACACTCTAAACTCACAGAAGTAGGAGTAGAGTAAAATAATGATTTTACTCTTGGAATTTGGGTTATTGCTGTGAATTTATTTAGGTTAGCTGAATACAGTCTGACAAAAATCATTATTTTTAGATCATAAACACAGCAAGGAGCCTCTGGCTTTAAAGCCTCCATCCTTTTGTCCACCCTTATACCTCCATATCTCCAGGGTTTCTCCTATAACCCTGAGCTATTCAAGATATGCTAAGGTAACGTGAATGAGTAAGTATAAAACTGATCTGCAACTTTTAAAATGCCAAAAATGCTGTGATTAAATCAAAGTCATAATGTTATCAATACAGGCATAAAAGGTGTCTGTATAAGTTACAAACCACAAGTGTGCAGTGCAGTAACCTGATGAGTTTATTGGAATTACCTTGCCTTAAAGTGCATTATTTTCTGAGAGTGCAGTGTTTTAGGCTGAGCAGTGGCTCTCTTGTTGGTCCCTGCAGTGTGGACACTGTCCTGCCATGGGAACGGACAGTTATTTGCTTTAATTTGCAACAGAAAAGCTTGTGGTGTGTAGTGACTGTTAGAGAATGTTCTGTTTGGCCTTCTCCTGGCTGGTTTAAGTGATAAAAGTGTCATTATTTAGCCTCTGAGGCAGAGGAGAGAGTGCAAACAAGACTGCATGACCCTCTGTTAAGAGCCCTCGTTCTTCAGATGCTCATTAAAGGCCTCCAGGAGGACAGTGCATCAACTGGCAGGGCCGTCGAGCTTGCCTTTTTTTTTTTTTAAGTCTTTCTCATCCCAGTCACCGGTCGACTGACGGCAAAAATGGGCTCAATTAAGAGCAAGAGGGACATGAAAGATGTCGCGCTGTGAGGTGGTATAGGCGACTTATTAAAACAGCAGGAAGAAGCTCTTGGACTTGGGCCCAATAGGATCTAACCCCGTAGCGCACTGACCGGATTTGGAGAAAGTTGGATTTATCTGATTGGGCGCTTTGGATTCTGTGTCTGGTGAACGACTTTAGTCCGTCTGAGCGCTCTGATTGGAGTCAGTTTCTTAACAGAAAAACAAAAGAGAGACTTTCTCTCAAACTGCAGCGCATTGAAGATGGAAATGCAGGGCCGATTTATTGACTCCACGGTGATGAACATTAATGTTATGGAGTATCCCCACAAATATGCTTTAGCACCAAAGCAGCAGGTGGATGCTGCTCCATCCTGTCCAATCAGCCAAAGACAGTTAAACGAGCCTTCCTGGAGCCGGGAAGCAGAGGACGGTGTGCGCACTGCTCAGGTGGCGATGTGCTCGCCGAGATACTACAGCCGCGGGGCCCGGGGGAACACGAAGGCCAAGCGGAGGAGGATCATCACGGTGGTCCAGCGGCAGGCGGCCAATGTGCGGGAGAGAAAGCGAATGTTCAGTCTGAATGAGGCGTTTGACGAACTAAGGAGAAAAGTTCCTACATTCGCATACGAGAAGAGGCTGTCCCGTATCGAGACGCTGCGTCTGGCCATCGTCTACATCTCCTTCATGATGGACCTGCTGGAGAACACCTGAGACACAACAGCTCAGCTTTATCTATGGCAGACTGAACTAGACTGAAGGCGCCACTCAACCCACCAATGACACGGACATAAATGAGCAGCTGACTTTCCGTGTATGGACCAACAAGAGGGATTCTATTAAGAAATGTCAGATTTTTTGTGGCTGTAAAAACACATACATCGCTGGAGAAAGCTCACTAGGTCAGTGAGAACCGAGATTTCATTAGTTGCATGTGAATCGATGTTGCTTGAAAATAAAAGTACCGCTATGGTCATGTTTGTGTTCTTTGCCTGGACTGCCACGACAAAGAAAGCAAAGTGAAATTTAATTTTGACTAACCTTACTAAAGTTAATAAGACCATAATGTCCGCTTAAATGGACAGTTTACAGCCAGTGTTGGATCAAAACATATTTACACTGTCGCATTTAATAAATCCGTTAAGAGGAGATACACATGAATGTCAGCATCTTATGGTTGTTGTTATACAGCTCTGAAGCGGTGTGGTTTTCAGCACCGTGGAGAGCTACAGAGGCACGCGCCTCACCTGGCCACTTGAAGGGTGTGGCAAAAAAAAAAAAGCAACTCGAGGTTTTCCTCACTCAGAAAGCGAGAGCACATGAATCATGATTGTTTTCTCCTTGATGGCCAAATATCCTCAAAAGAGTTTAAAAGTGGATCTAAATCACAAATCAAGGGCTCACGGCATGAAGCTGCAGATTATCTTTGTCACTAAGGTGTAAATTGAGTTATTCACGGAGGTGAGATGACGGTAAACTGAGTGACAAAAACACCACCCACACCAGATGCCCTCTTTCAGTCCTGGATTGATGGTAGAGGCAAAGCTGTTTAGCGCTGGGGGACCGTGTCTCCACAAGAGAGCGGGGCTGGGCCCTCTGTGGTCCTCTTGTGTCATCCTTCCTCATCAGAAGTGAGGCTTCTCGGTGGGCCATTCACACCACAGACTACCTCCAAGAAGTTGCCAGGTCTAGTTTCAACCACATGAAGACGTATTTTTAGTTTTTTGACTAGGATATTAGATCACAGCAGAGCAGGCCACGGAGCTGGGTGGTCATGTGTAGGTGTTTCGACTCTGTGTGAGCCAGTGAAGTGCTTTTTTCCTCTCTCCTCGGTCCATCTTTATCACGTCCGGTATTTGCGTTGTGCTCCAGCCGAACACCGCCTTTCAGCGTCCCTGCTGTGAGCACGGATCCGCCCTGAGAGCTCCCTGTGACGGGCCGTCTTTTAAACCTGAGCCGCGGTGCCGAGATCCCTGCGGGAGTCAAACCCTTTAAGTGCATACCTCAACCGCGAGGCCGTTGACGGCAAAATAAACACACAGGTCTACTAGAGCAGCGACCTCCTGCTGTGACAGCCTCATGTGTTTTTCAGTGGGCCTGATCGCTGCTCCCTTGTCAAACGCCTGCACAGAAACACTTTAATGTTTAAAACTAGAGGAAGAGTTCTGTTCTGTGTCATTGGCTTTGAATTGTTTTCAGCAAGAGGGGGAAAGCATGAAATTTCCACACACGATGACACAGCGGTAAAACTGCTGGGCGATTTCCATTTGTAAGTTTTATTGTCAGTGACGCAAACAGTGGATAGTCTGTGCAGCAAATTTGGAAAAACAACAAAACCTGCTATTCACACTTTAAAAAATCGAGCCTGAAACTAAATAATAAATAACACAAGAAAACAACAACAACAGGTCTTTATTTAACACTGAGCAAAAAAAAAAGAGCCTGGACATTTAATGAGGTCTGCTCTAATTCAATGTAAAAAATAAAAAATAAAAAGTAAATAAAAAAATAATAATAATAATTATTATTATTATTCTTATAACTCCGCATCTGTAATAAATGCGGTGTGTGTGTGTGTGTGTGTGTGTGTGGGGGGGGGGGGGGGGGGGGGGGGGTGGCATTGTGCTTTTGGGGAAGAAATAATTTGGGGTGGAGCAGAGACAAATAATTTATCTCTATGACAGGTCTTACAGTGCTTGCACAATGATCCAATAGCAAACACTGCCCCCACTACATCCTTCCAGTCTCGAATAAAAAACACTCCATCTCTTAATTCCTAATATTATAGCAAGAACTCTCTTTTTCTGCGGTATTATGTTACAGCCCTCCCCACCCAATCACAGCAAGCCCCAAAATCCTCCTGCCTGCTCCCCGTTATAAGAACTCGGGTCGTCCCAGTCTGGCAGACACCTCTCCCATTCTGTGGCGCACGAGATTTACCGTAATACCAGCTCACACACGCTCCTGTTACCTCTCGTGTTTGTTGATGTTGTGACCGCTTCAGTGGATTTGAGTCAGGGATTCGTGACTCTCTGACAGGACACAGAAAACCTTTCTGAAAAGACAATGCGGGAAGACGACTCCTCCCCAATGGATAGCGCTGGTAACAGTGAGGAGGAGACCGACCGACAGCTGCCGCGGAGAGGCGCGAGGAAGAGGCGGACGGCGCGGAGGAGCACGGACGAAGAGGAGGAAGCGGACGTGGAGAGCCCAGGTCCGGTGAAAAAGAAATGCAGGAAGAGCGGAGACGGAGGAGGAGGCAGCACCGGGAGCGGCGGCAGCGAGGCCAGCAGTAGCCCAGCGCGCTCATTTGACGACCTGCAGACGCAGCGCGTGATGGCCAACATCCGCGAGCGCCAAAGGACGCAGTCCCTCAACGAGGCATTCACGTCGTTACGTACGATCATTCCCACCCTGCCGTCGGACAAACTCAGCAAGATCCAGACCCTGAAGCTGGCAGCGCGGTACATCGACTTCCTTTGCCAAGTTCTACAAAGCGACGAGCTGGACGCGCGAGGGACCAGCTGCAACTACGTGGCGCACGAGCGCCTGAGCTATGCGTTCTCAGTCTGGAGGATGGGGGGCGCGTGGTCCTTGTCGACTACGTCCCACTAGAAGGGCTGCTCTTGGTGGCACAGTACGGTAGGTTGAGCTCCTTTCACTTTTCATCCAGCAGGAACTCGAGCCGTGCCAAAATGTTCCGGTTATGCGCATTTTACGCACAGGCCCAAGATAAACAAACTAATGTATAATCCTCCAGTAGGTCGCTGTAGTTTTTCTGTCTCACTCTTTTAAACTTCCTCTAATATTAATTAGGCTTGATTAATTTCATTATGAAAGAGATGTCAACTACAACTTTATGCGCCAACAGACCAGAGTTATCGCTGTAAACATGGCATTCTCATATCATATTATAGCTACAAAGAAATAGACATAGCATTTCTTCCACGAAATCCAAGCTTCATGTTTATTTTCTTCACCTAAGCCCACAACCAGGTTTTGTCATTTACATACATGGCCAACACGCACCAACATCTTGTTTTCACTTGTTTTAACCAGAGTATTTCTTTCACAGATTACTCAGACTGAGGAACCAGTGGATCAGACAGACTAAAATAGGCCAAACACACCTGGGCCCCAGTCTCGGCTGCTGTGCTTCAGGCCTCAGAGGAAAGCAGCTTTTTTCATATTTCCCTTTGCACGGACTGAAATGTTTGCAAGGGAGCACTTAGGACAGACAGGACGGATATGAAGAAAGAAAGACCACTGCGACTATGAATGTTGTAAAGAAAAAAAACTGACAAACGGCTCCGTTTTGAAACACGAGAGAAAGATGACAGACCATTCCACATTCCCTGTGACACCGCATCACAGAAAATGAAGTATTTTGTATTTATTTTTCTACACAGGTCGGAAACTTCTTCCTCCCCCTATTTCAAATAACGGTTATTTATTTTTGCAGTATCACAGAATTCCAAATGGACCTAGAGTCTTTGCATTTTGAGTGTTGTAAATATTTGGTAATATCTTAAATAAAATTATGAAAGTATTGTACATTCTTCTGGTCTGGATATTCCTTGAAGGTCTAACTAGAGGCTGCGTCAAATAAATTTCATGCCCATCAGCTGAATTTAGAAGCCTCTGTTTTTACACAGAAGAATAAATGTCACTTTTTTAAAGAAATGTTTTTTATTTATTTATTTTTTTGTTAGGGGAAACATATTCAATTTTCATGGTCTTTGTACTTTGAGTCTTTGTAGAGAGCTTATTTTCTTGCTTGATGTTGAATCCCCATGTAACCAAACTACAGTGGAGCGGGGCAAAAGAAAACATCTCATTCCAGTGGCTTATTTCGTAGTGATTTCTTGAGCTTGGGGATCTGGGAAAGTCATAATTAGCCAATGGTCTGTTTGAACAAGGTGAATCTGGAGCTGTGGGGGGCATGCATGATATTCCCAGATGTCCACTGAGCTGCAGGTCAGCATGGGAGTCTCCTGCAGGTGCTGCAGCAGTTATACCCAGAGAGGCTTGACAGATTGATGGGGTGGAGAGAAGTGAAAATGCAAACAGAATAGGCTGGATGGAATTTACAAATACCAACAAGTTATAGTCCACATAAAACACATTGGATTATCAGAGTATTTCTTCTTAACAACAAAACAGCTGATAAAATTGGCCCAAACTGTAAACGTGATTAATTAATAAAACTCCATGTAGCTGTTAAATAACAAAAGCCAAAAAACAAACAAACAAATTGCAAATTATGTGAAAAGGAATAATCGTGGGTTTTTTAAATTATTTTTATTATATTTTTTGGATGGTTTACCACAAGTTTGGACAGAAATAATCTTTCCACCTAAATGCTGAATGTGATATGTCCAAATACCAAATCAGCATCTGGGCTGTTACACACCATTAAAGTCAAGAAGGGAAGGACTAGATTATATTAAGACAAGAAGACTACATGGGAAGTATCTCATTGGCTGATGCTATATCTACCAAATATAAGTCCTGACTGAATGCTTCAAGGCTACAATTTCCCATAAAATAAAGTAGGATTAGGCTATTTTATGAGTGCAACAGGAATATCACTTTGAGATGAAACACACCGATGTCATTCATGACTCACTTAAGGGAGTTCTCTATCTCTCTGTAGGGTTGTTAAGAGATGATGATGGGAGCATCGCTGTGTTTTTGTATCACGGGTTGCGTGCGGAAGGTAAAGCCATCTGCGCTGACCCAAAGCCCTCGCCAGCCACCGGGGGGAATCGATTCCCACCCTTAGATCACCGTGGACGTGTTATCTTAAACTTGAGGCTGTTGCTCTGACACAGAGGAATGTCACCTCTGAGGCTTCAAAACACACACGTGCACACAAACACATATAGGTTAATACACACACACAGGGAGATTTCTCACGCCTACCAAACAGGGAAATACATTTCACACAGAGAAGGAGAGAGAGGGAGAAACTAATCGGGAGGGGGGGGGCTCCTGAACCTCAGCTCCTGCTCGACTTTGATGTTTGAAAGTAATGGGATGACCGCTTGTTATCAGTGTGAAGGCATCTGGCTCTCTAGTTTTAAGTGTGCTATGATTTATAGGCTCTTTGAATACTGACACACACACGCACTCGCTCTCTCTCTCTCTCATTAATCACCGTTTATATCTCCTCGCTTTGAGCTTGCAGTCCTTAAACTGATCTAAAAGCCAAAGGTGCAGGCCTGTGTGTATTTTAGTAACGCCAGGAGCTGTAAATCTTTCCAAACATGGATTTCTCACTGCTATACATGGAAAGCAAGACCAGGTAGTTTAACAGTGGTTTACTTGTCTCCTTTACTTCTTTTAGTGTTGTGTCTCCTTCACTTCCCATCTCTCTGTGAAGTTCCCCATTATGGGGTAACAAGCCCTGGTTTACATTAACCCTCAACACCACAAAAAGACAAGGTGGAGGGGGAGGAAGTTGGGTGAGACAGACGGAGGGGGGGCGACTCAATTTCTAAGTCTGGTTTCCATTAGAGCTAATTATCTGTGTTTCATCGCAACCTGAGGCAGTTAGCATGTGTGTGTGTGTGTGTGTGTAGGTGTATATATGTATTTGTGTGTATGCTGGAGTTTCTTTTTTACTTGTGCTCTGTTGCGTTTTCGTCATATATCTCAAATTAAGATCTGCATAGCATTCTCTGACTCTCTGAAGTGAAATTAAACAAATGGTGCTTTGCGTATCACTCCAACCCTCCATGTCTGCTGGTCAGTGATGTAATATATCAGTAAACTGGACAAAAATAGAGTCCATACACTTCTTTGGTTTTTGCTATATAAGAGTAGTAATGAGCATTTTTAGATTTATTATTGCTTTAGAGTTGCCCTCCTCCTCTGTGCCAGACTTTGTTGTAATCTTTAAAGTGGTCTTGAGCAGTAGGTCTTCAGGCTTTCTGAAGGTCTTTCAAAGTTTGTCTGTGGACATTGGCTGCTTTTTCACTCATTTTTAGTCCAGTTCCTGCATCTTACCATTTTCAGAGTAATGTTTATTTGTTTGTTAAGCCACTTAACACTGACTGATGAATCATTCAGACATGAAAAAAGCACCTAACTCAAGGGATGAGCCAGCGTTTTGTCTTCACACAACACACAGCTTAGCAAAGAAGCCTCATCAGAAATGGAGGACGTCCGCACAGAGGAACGACAGTGAGTGTCAGTCATCTGCAAAAAATGGCGGAGGCTGTGGCATGGTTTGTGGCTGCAATTCAGCTAGTGGTTTTGGAGATTTTGCCAAACTGATAGAATTATGATCACAGAAAAGTATTGACAGATTTCCACCATGCAAAATCATTTGGAAAGTGTTTGATTGGCTGGAAATTTTTCTGTTTGTGAATGATCCCAAACACAGATGCTAATGCAATAAAAGCATATAAAGCGTATAGATGTATTGGTATTCCCAGATCCTGGACCTCTACATTTTTAGAGCAGTGTGAGATCATCTTGACAAAGAACAGAACTAAAGGCAGAAACATCAAAAGAGAGAGCCTAGAGAAGTATTCCTGAAGACTATGACAAGAAACGACAAGAAAGGCTTCCTAAGAGAAGTCAGACTGTGTTGAAAAATAAAGGTGGTCATACCGATTATTGCCTTTCAAACTGTTTTTGCCTTATAAACTGTGTAGCTTCTATTCATGTTTTCACATATTTTAATAAACTGTTGCGTCTATTTTCCATTTTCATGGTAAAATATAAAGAAATAAAGGGTGGATCAAGAGTTTTGCACAATACTGTGCATCTTGTCGAGGAGCGCAGTCTGAAATTTACCAAAGAATAATAAAACCTTCTTAATATTTTAAACTTCCCATGTGTTTGTTATTAAAACAATGTATTCATCTAAGTCAAATAAGAATGCATTAAGTCAAAAATGGTACTCAGTTTTCTTCTGTTTATTTATTTATTTTGCAAAAGAATTTAAGTTTCCTTGTCATGACGTGACAATGTCTCTGAAGTCAGAAAAGAGAAAAATAACCAAATCCTATCTGGCAGGAGGACGAGATGATGTTGAGGTATATAATAAAATGGTTTGTTGTTTTAATGGTACAGGAACAGAGAGTGGCAGGAAGTCCGGGTAGAAACCGTTAATAGAATGAGCTCTAATTCGCACACGTTCCCTGAGGTCGGTGCCAACTGCACCCATCAGTGCTGACCTGTGACCTCTCAAACTGACCCTGTCCCCAGAATGCTGTGACCCCCAAGCTGGACCACGGGCCACCAATTCACCTCCACAAAATGCCCCACTCAGTTCTCTAATACTTGTCAAATGCAGCACAGAGTATGAGAACAGCAAGAAAGATGGAGTCTGGATTACAGTGGGAGGTGAAAAATGAACACGCTGATAAAGCAGTGAGAAAAAGCAAAAGAAGAAGAAAACTCAAGAGGGAAAAAAAAGTATACGCATCCTCTCAGCTCTCTTGCCTAAGGCTGTTTATCTTTCAGACTGAGTTAAACATAAGCCTCTTATAACTCTCCACATACCAGTATAAACATAGGCTCTTTATCAAAGGGCAGCACGACTCATTCAAACATATAGGCTCTTTGTCCTAACTTAATTTACTGCACCCTATACAAAGATCCTTTATTGGATTTAAGCTTTCCAAATGTTTAATGGGGAACTTTGGTGGTGGTGGCGGGGGGTGTCTGTTGATGAAGGTTAAAGGGGCTTCATATGTTTACGTTAGAAAACCACAGTGGTTTCTTATCATGCACAGATCTGTGGACTATCAGTACTGAAAAGGCCCAGTTCAAGCACAACACGTTGTGTGTTATTTCCACAGAGAGAGGGAATTGTCTGACACCACATAGGGCCATTCACACAGATGGGATTGTGGCTTTCTGCAGGGGAAATGCATGTTTCCTGGCTGCGTTAATAGCAGAGATGATAGTTTCAACTCTGTTCACAGTAACCAAGGCTTTTCTGATGCGCAACAGAGTGTTGCATCATCCCGTCTTATATAAAGTTTTCGAGCTTTTCCTCGTTGCAGGCAATAAGCAGAGCGCAGCCGTGGTTTACTAGCGTTCTGGGGGCCCTGTCATGAGTCAGTATGTGCGTGCACACATGCAGAAGGGCAGAGTGAGGGATGGCTTGGCAGTAAGATCGACTCCTGCTTCGGGTGTTGGTTTAAGGAGAGCTGTGCTGGGAGAGAAATAAGATTTTAAAATCTGCACGGCGTTCCCACTGGTGTTCACTGTGGGGTGGTCTCTCTTGGTTTCTTTCCCCACTTTTCAATATTTCTATCTCCTCGGTCCCTCTCTCATTACTTTGAGGTGGTCTGTTTCTGTCTTTCCAGCTCTCTCCAGTTCCCTCTTTCCTAGCCCAAATCCCCTCCACCCACCCCACTCCTCCCTCCTCTTGGTCATATTTGCTCCTTTGATTACTCCTTTTATCATCAAATCATCTCTCTCTCTCTCTCTCTCTGTGCTCTCATTTCCTCGTCTTTCTCAAACTCCTTCCTTTTCTCCTGATTTTGTTTACTGGCATGCACAAAGACAAAAACATCCATCAGGCCTCTATATTTGCTGGCTAAAAATTTGCGTGTGTGTGAGTGTGTGCGCACAAAGCTGGAGAATGTAGGTGAAAGGAATAAAACCACAGCGAGATAAAGAGAACGATTCAGGGACTGCATGAAAACAAAGTCTTGCTGATGCAATGATTATTGTGGGCCAGCATTTTTTAGCCAATTGTGCTCTGAATCTGTGTGTGTGTGCTTTACTCTGTTCAGTATTAGTTTAGTATTGTAATTTTGCTCTTCTGACTGTTGTTTTTCTGTCTCTGCCTCTTCTCCCCCCCCCCCTTCTGTGATTTTATAAGCCTGGAGGTTGGTGTCATATGACCTATTTGCATGTTTTTTCAAGTCCAGTAAAACTGGCCTGAATGCCCCATAATTCTGTTCCCCCGGCTGCCTGGTAAAGGTAAGTGCCAACTTTCAAACCCTCCCCACCCACCCACACTCTTTCTCCACACACACACACACACGCTTAGACACACATGGGTAAACTCTAGACATGGCATACCAACAGGAAAAGTGTAAAGTAACACCGCCTCTTAAAAAGGGGTGGCAAAAGGTCCTGAGACTAAAAGTAGAGTAAAATGCGAAGACAGACATATTAGAGAAACCGTGTGTGTGTGTTTGTATGTGCGTGTGTTTCGAACAAACTCATCTCAAGAAATGATGGCATAGTAAAAATCCAGGCAGTGGGATTACAACAGGCGAGAGTAGTAAAGTTGTGTGTGTGTGTGTGTGTGTGTGTGTGTGTGTGTGTGTGTGTGTGTGTGTGTGTGTGTGTGTGTGTGTGTGTGTGAGTTATAAATAGTTGGATCATCTGGAGTACATTAGAGGTACAGTGTTTAAGTGAACAGGTCCGCTACCTGCAGCCACAGAAACCTCAGAGGAGACGCTGCCAAGCCCTAAGCTGGACACACACGTGCACACAGCAAAGCATAAAGAGAAGAAGAGAGAAAAAGAAGGAAATTAATGAAGAGAGGCAAATTAATTTAACAAAATTAAAGGGATAAAGCAAAGAACTGATCAAAATAAAAAGGTGGGACATCTGAGAGGGAGAGTCTTACGCAATAACAGACCGTGACTGTTGTTAAATCTCGGCTCTGTAGCTTTAAGGTAAACACGGGTTATTAGGAAAGGCACCGCTGGGATATCAACTCTCCTATTAAAAGGTGGGCTGGTGTGAATGTACAGAGGGAGGAAAAACATCATGTCTGAACAAGGTTGTTTAGCTTAGAAGTGGCTAACACTTCCCAAGGCCACACACATGTAATCAGCACCTGCATGGACTAAGGTATACATCCTCATTTTTATCCCATACTTAATAAAATTGCAGGTAAAGAAGCTTAAATACTGATATAATATAGATCCACACTGTTAAAACTTTTTAATTTTTCATATGGTCTATATTTGGTATATGAAATGTAAATGTTTCCATTTGCACTTTATAACCTCTTTTTAAAAATAAATAAATAAATGCTGTCTCTCCAAAGCGTTTTTGGAAAGGGGGTGTAACTTCTCAGTTTATCCCCATTGCACTCCATTATAAATCTACAATAAAGTTTTTTTTGATCTTTAAGAAAATCCTCAACTTGCTGCGTATTGTTCCCAACTTTTTCCATAACCCCTGCAAAAAGCTCAGGAAGCAGACCCTCCCCCCATAGCACATTTACACACTGAAACCTGAGCCACAGGAAGTGGTCCTGCACAGCATCATGTCAGGGCGTACAAATTATTCACCATTTAAAAAATGCACTTTTTCTCATCTCCTGTATTTTCCCTACCTTGCACCCAATACTCCTGCCTTGTCTCCTTCTCTCCGTTTACTGGATTTAATTTCTGGTCCTCTAGAGAGTCACAGTCAGGGAGACAAACAAGCTTTGCTACCTGTGATATCTCAAAATGAGCTGTGCTCTGACTCAAAACGAACCGCCGTTGCTGCTGTTGCTGTGGGTGTACAGGCCCCCAAAATTCCGGGAAATATTCTGCTCTGGTGTTCCCTGAAGACTTGTGGTATTCCTGCCCACAACGCTTTTGTGGAATTTCCTAAATGGATATAAAGCAGGTTTATTTGAACTCTTCTGAACAGTGAAACATTCACAGATCTACCTTATCGCCACAGACGTATTATTTTACTGTATAAACCAAACTGCAAAAAGGGTGAGGGGGAGACTAAAAAGAACTTTTTTGTACTGGTAGGATGAAAATAGAGTTGAAAAGACAATAAAACCACCCGGCTGAACACAAAGTGTGGGCGAATGACATTGTAAAAAATAAGCTCCTTTTAGTGACCTCACCGCTTTTCTTAGCACGTCCAGTCAAAACAGGATGAAAAATACCTTTTTTTCTTTCTTCCTTTAAAAAAAAATATTATTAAAATTAGATACAGAGAGTTTTTACACAAGCCTGATTTTGACTATAAACTGATGTGGGATGAAAATGGTAAAACTGAAACTAGCAAAAATGCTTGGTGGTTTAAATGCTGGTTTAAACTCTCCTGTTATTAAAAGGTGCTAACTACATTTTTGTGGTAAAAAAAGGGACCTTTTATTCTTATTTTCAGATGCATATAATCCTTGGACTCTGCTGCAGTCTGATTCACTCTTTACGTTAAACCTTATTTATCTGTCCCTCGCAGCCACTACTCACTGTTTGAAAAAAAGGTAACTTTCATGTGATATGCTGCCTTTTTGCAAACAGGAGGTTTGAATAGCAGGTGAGTGGGACTTGTACCCACATAGCAAAATCGGTATGGCCCCGATTTGGCCCACACAATGTGCTTACACATGGCCCACATACCACAAAGAATGACGGCCCTTTGGTGGCCCAGATCTGGTTTGCCAGAGGTGGCCCACACATGGGCCATCACAAGGTCAGTTGCAGACACACTGGTGGTCCTGTGCTGGCCCATGTGTGGATTACATCTGGCAAATCTGGGCCACCAAAGGGCTATCATTGTTTGCAGTATGTGGGCCATGCGTAAGTTGTGTGCAGCCACGGGCCAGTTGCAGACACACTGCTGGCCCTGTGCTGGGCCAGATGTCAGTCTGATGTGTACTTTAATCAAGTCATGTAATAAAAACATGTGCTGGAACATAATAGCAATAACATCATGAAACTCTGTTCAGACAGTGAATGGGACTGATTCTTTTATAGCATTTTTCTACCCTCCTGGATTATTTAAAGTGCTCTATACAATATGCCATATTCACCCAATCTCTCTAAACTGAGTGCTTCCTAACTACATTCATACTCTTGACATGCAGACAGGAGGAACCAGGGATTGAACCACTAACCTTCCGATTAATAGGGGACCTGCGCTACTGCCTGAGCTACAGCCACCCAGCGGTAAACATCAGTAAACCCTCACTAGGTTTGGATAAAGTGTACACTCACAAACCTGCTTTTGAAACATTGGCTACCATAGCAGTATAGTATTGCAATATGACATTTGGATCTTCTAACTAAAATAGGAAAATAGGAACATAAATAGTGCCATCCAGACCTGGCCCACATCTGGTTGACATACACTCTGCCATGACACCAGTCAGTCAGAAGTGCCAGCTTGATACCAGATCGGGGCTATACCTGCTTGCTATATGGGTAATTGCGTTTTAACATATCTGCAAAGTGCCTGTTACTAGACATCTTTAAAAAATGCTCAATACATGTTAGCAAGAGTAATTTTTAAATGTGACCTCCTCCCAACCTGTAATGCCTTTTGGTGAGTATGTGGCATTCTCAAGACCTCTGTGCAGCTCTGTGATGTAATTTTGGAGCCTGCTCTCTGCGCTGAGGTGGCATGTGGCTTGTTATTCTGTCTTTGTGCAATATCAAACCAAATGTTATTCAGTGAGAAGTATATTTCCCACGAGGACAGTGAACTAGCCAGCTTATGTTGTGTATGCCTGCCATGGCTACTACTGGACCACGGGAATGTGCACACAGCATTAAAATGAATGCGTTGTTGGCCATTAGGAAGTCTCCACTCACCTCATCCTGCCAAGACTATGACAGTGTGGATTATTATGCTGAGGTTAGGGGGGAGGAGGTCGTGTTAAGTGAAGTTTAGAAGAGCACTGACCAAGCACACTTTTCCCTCAGGCATGTGGTCAAGGGACAATTGAGGGCATACACACGTACGCAAGTGTGCGCGCACACACAAACAGCTTCCTCATGCACACATTCATACCCACAATCTGATTCTGAAATAAACATCTTGCCCCATAATACCCCTGGGCTAGTTGGCCCATTGGCCCATCCTGGTGACCCTTGTTACCATGGTGATTAAATATTGGGAGCCCTCATCTGCAAACATTTAGCCAGTGTCACCCCTAATCTTCCTCATGTCACCCTGCCACTATAACCTACAGGAGATAGCAACACACTACCAAACCAACCAAAACATGCAACCAAAGATCAGCATTGTGCCGCAAAGTTCATCTTCCCCCATCACTATAGACAAGTGCAAAACATTTAAGAACAATATATGTAAAATGTATTTGGAGAGACAAAGTTAATATCAAAGGTATGGAGGGCCAGGACTGCCAAATTAATTCAATTAAATACATTACTAAATGGTTAAATGTGGCCTTGATTAATTAAAACTGGAAATCAATTATTTATAAAATGTTTTAAATGCAACTCTTTGAGCTTCAATTCATTATTTATAGATTTAATTAATTAATTACATATTTATTTAAATAGTTAATGATATATTTAGTTCGTTCATTTTGGCACTTGTGACCCTCCATACAAGGGTGTCTATGGACATTTTATAGTGTCATTTTTGACAGAAACAGTAATTAACAGTAATGTTTTTATTCAGCAACAAAGACATATATCACATATCTATATCAGATTATTTTTTTTAGTCATTACATTACCATTGGCTGTCACATTCCACCTCCTAACCTTTGAACTATGACTTCCTCTAGGCCAAACCATCATGAGTGCCATGGCTCGGGTCACTTGATGGCTTACAAAAAAGAGCAGGAGTGTACTATACTTATTAAGAAGTTAGCAAATCTTTTTTTTTTAAGTAATAATTGTCAAGTTGTATGTGACTACACAATAAGGTTAACTGATAAATGGTCCTTGGTCCTTTCTGCTCTTTTGTAGCTTTAGTGCAATTTTTTCCCTCAACCTGGAAAATCTAGTCTCTCAGAGTCAAAAGTATCTGAGCTATAGCAAGCTTTAGCTTTAGCTTTAGCTCATTTGGGTGTTGGTGATTCAGCTGTCTCATTAGCTTTTTAGTTATGAACATTTTTAGTGTGGTTCTTCTACACTTTAGTTTAGTGAACTTTGTATCTTCCTCACTCACAGTGAAAAACTGACTGATACCCACAGCCAAACGTAAGTGTGTGAGGCGCTGTTTATCTGCACCACTGTGCATGTGTATGTAAAGTACCAATTCATAATCTAACATATGTAAGAATGCCTGACTGGTGGATTTGTGCGTCTCTATTAGTGACACTGTGTATCATGTTTAAAGATGTAAACATAAAAAGGTTTAGATTAGTGTTACAGATTTGGGATAACCTCAGCACAGCTAGCAGCACCAGCTTTGATTTCTTCCATGTTTGTGTCCACATCCTGTTACAGAAACATGCTTGCAGGTGGCAGTTGCTTGCTTATATTCTAGCTTATTCAGACAAATCTGACCTACAGCCAATTCTTTTTTCTACATCAAAGTACCTCAGAACAGTGCTGGTGAGGATAGCTGTCATCTGTTTGCTTTCCCCCTTGCTGGTTTACAGCTTCCATTTACAGATAGAGCAGTGGCACAGCCATCTGTCAGGGCAACAGCCCCGGGTAGTGGGGTGGTGTTAGAACATCTTTGAATCACTAAATGCTGCATTATCATTAATGCAATAATAATAATTAGAAAAGAAGATTAATTTGAATAATAAAAACTATGAATAATACCTTGACTGACTAATATTTCTGTTGCAAACTAACACAGTTTCTCGCCTGTCTAGAAAAGATTGAACAAAACCACTGGAGGGAGGAGGACATAATGAAAATATTAAGGTATATTACACCTGATGCTACCCTTGCAAACAGTGCCACATGCCAAAAGCAACGTCACATCTGCTAGTGTGCTGTAGTGTTGTTTCAGCCAGACCTCTTGAATGGGCGATCATGAACATATACAGTAAAAGATGATCACTGTGATTCAGTGTAATCATATACTAGAACTCACTAGTCCATGATATGCCTGAATTCAGTGAGTCAAATGCTTTTGTTCAAATGCAGAGGAGATTTAAAAGGAAAGAGAATAACTAGGAAGAAGTATGTTGACTGTTAATGACAATAACTACCTTTTCATGGTATCTATTTATGGGATTGATTACCATTTTATTAAATGCGTCAATGTTGTTTTCTACAAACGATCAGCAGGTGATTTTTTTCCTGCAGTTTTCATTTGTTGTTCAAATTTTACAATGTGAATGAAATGATTTGTGTAGGTAACTCATGTGTACGGCAGAGGTGTTCCATCGGGGCACGCAAGGAAAGCAGTGCTTGCCTGACACTTATAAACAGACGCCAACTAAAGATACCAAAGTAAAGTGACTGCTCTCCTTTTCTCTCAGTCTTCTGCCATGCCTGTTCCCATGCATCCTTTACATTACTCCCATCTTTTGGCTGGAGTTGGCTGTTGTCTCTGGAAGCAGGATTAACTCCTCTTGCATATAGAGTGACTAAAATCAGTGTGGGTAAGTGGTCTCAAAGTTAACAGCGGCTGGTGTTTGTCAAGCTAAAAGGCAGCAGCTTCTTCTATTTTTTGTAAATGCATATTGTGAATAAACCTCTGGTCTTTGATGGGAAACTGATGGTAGATTAACATGCTAGACAAGGTGCTGTTGACTGCTTCCACGTCTCTGAGATCAGTTACCATCTGCTTTGTGTGGAAACAGAAGAAGCATTAGCAAGAAAATAAGCACTCACATTTATCATTTTAACAGATAACTATTCTCTTAATAACCACCTTGGCCAACATTTGTGACTTTTAAAAGCTTGTTTAGCCTGTTAGTAATGAAACCTTTAATGACAGAGAGATGAGCTCCTAACATGTCGAGTTTAAAAAAAACAAGAAGTTAAAGAGATGCAGGCTCCACAAACAATTTCAAATTACCAGAAAAATTACTCAATTTCCCAAATGTACAACGCTGTTTTGATACAGCTAGTTATACGCCAACTTAATTTTCCAAAAATATTTGAAGCCTGCTGTTGATATAAACAGTTAACAACATCACACAGTCTATATTAAATATTTTTAATATACTTCTCAAAGATATTTCTGTGTTTCTGACCCAGTTAAAAGCTGTATTTGTTTATGGGTTTGTTTGTTTTTTAGAAACATGTGACTCTCACATTACAGCTACATGGTTTGGGACAGCTACATTACAAACATGTGATGTACTACTGTGGAATAAACAGAATAAAAGGTGTCTACAGCAGTAATAGAAATTATCCATATAACACTGATGTTCTGATTCTGTAGAATAAATACTTTTACTTTTGATACTTTATGTAAAATTTGCCAATAATACATATTTATGCATAGTGAGGTGTTTTCTTTATGCTTTATTGACACTTTTGCTGAAGTAAATGTTGTTCTTGTTCTTGTTCTTGTTTGTTTTTTAAATTTCACCACTCATCATTGTCAACTAATAGTAGATTTTTAGATTATAAACACATAAGTACATAAGCAATTCTTCCTCAGAAGTACAGAAAGGAGTAGACATCCTGAAAATGCGCAGCAAGAGGCTGTCAGAATTGTATGTTTTAATGAGGTCCAGAGTGGAAGATTGAAGGAAAGTTTGTTTGCTTGTCTGCTTGTTTATATTGGAGGTGGGGGTCCTCACGGTTTGCCTTCGTGTAGAAGTCACGGCACACCCCTGGTGTACAGGATGATTTATTTGACACTGGAGTTTCCCCCATTGGAGTTTAACTTGGGTTGACGGTGACATCTAGTGGTAAAGATGCAACAACGTCAATTAGACGCTGCACATGCTGTAGTTTCTGAAGATGCCTCGGTTTTTATGTTTTTTGAGCAAGTGCATTTCATGTGTTTGATGCAAAATCATGAAACAAAGTTACTTTTTGTATTGGCCTTATTATTATTATTTTTTTTAAAAGCCAAGCCCTATGATGCAAACATGAGCATACCTCCCAAACAGGTTGATCAACAAGTGATTGTTATTTTTGTTACTGCATATGATAAATAGCCTAATATTAACCTAGGTGTATCTACACCTTGCAAAGGCACCATTTAGTTCATTACCTGTTTTGATTACAACAGCGGTGTAACTCATAAACCAAGGGTATAAAGTCTACTGTTATTAACTTTCACTGTGCCCGTGTGAGACTGAGAGCAAGCAATCAGCTGACAGAAACAAGAAACAGTAAAGGGATTTAGAGACATAAGAAACATGAAAGGCTTAAGGAGCTCTCTCTTATGTGTTGCTGTGTATTAAAGAATGGATAGTCCGACGTGTGCTCTCTGCTCTCGTGGACCTGCAGGCACCTGTTTTGTCTTCTTTCACCCTTACCTGCTGTGTGACTCAGATGTGGCTGTCACTTCGGAGACAGGTACTGTGACCTAGAACAAAACATAGATCTCTATTGCATCCATCTTTTTTATTCACTCTGAGATCCTTTGTCTCTGCCCCTTTGTACAACCTCCTCCAATGTCCTCTCTTTGCCAGGCAATGTAAGGTAGAGCACAGGTTAATGAAGATCGCAGTTGGGCAATGAATTATGCATTGGTACCATGTTTGCAGGTAGCCACTGCCAAACACGTGATCAAACTGCACACTGATCTTTCTTTGTTATCATGTATTTGATGAGGTTGACTGCCAGGCATATTATTAAACCATACATTTATTAGGGTTAACATACTGCAGTAAAAAATTCTTCTATTTATTAGAGCACTGGAGAATCAAATCAAAACTACTAAATACCACTGAGTGAAAGAAAGTCATGCTAGCATTTAATTATTGACGTTTCTTTAAAATTGTAGCTATTTTGACATGAAATATTATGTAAAACTTGTTACAAATAACATTAAGGAAGGTTTGGCTGTTTCAGGTGCAAAGCCTTAATTAACATTATTAGTGGCACCTCTGTTTACCTACCATTTTCATGTAGTGAAAGAGGTCTGTTTATGTAGGTGGAGCCATTGTTAACTGCTTTGTGTTTTACTGGGTGGTGCAAGCTATGACCTCTGTACAGAATCTTTTGCAGTAAATGAACTAATGCAGTGCCAAGAAACAGTATTTGCCAGCTTCCTGATGTTTTCCTGTTTTTTGCACATTTTTCACACTTACATTTTTCACGTTATTAAACAAATGTTTATACTGATAAAAAATAATCTTAGTAAACCAAACAAAATGCAGTTTTTCAACCAAGATTCTATTTATTAAGGGAAAAGCTATCTAAGCCATGAACTGACTGTGATAAACTAGATTTTCTGGAAAGCTGAGTTCAGTTTAAGTAGCCACATCCAGGCTTGATTACTGCCAGACCTGTTGGGTCAAGAAATCACTTAAATAGAGCAAGTCAAAGTGGAGTAGGCTAAAAGATTTAGAAATACAGCACTTACTGCCACAATCTTAAGAAGCAGGTGAGAAACAAATTCATTGACGTCCCTCAGTCTAGAAAGGTTTACAAAGCCGTTTTTAAAGCTTTGAGACTCCAGTGAACCACGACGAGAGCCATTATTTAAAAATGGTAAAAACTTGGAACAGTAGTGAACCTTCCCAGGAGTGGTCAACCTACCAAAATTACCCCAAGAGTGCATCGATGACTCATCCAGATCACAAAGAACCCAGAAAAACATCTAAAGAGTTTATGATTCAACAATAAGAAAGAGCGTGGGAAAAAATGGCAACCATGGGAGAGATCCAAAGAGAAAACCACTGCTGACCAAAAAGAAGTCAAAGGCTTGACTCACATTAGCAAAAATCATCTTCATGACTTTTGGGAAAATATTCTGTGGCATTACAAGAAAAAGAGCTGAACTTTTTGGAAGGTTTAGATTTGGTTTCATTTGGTGTAAAACTAACACCGCATTTCATAATAAGAACATAAAACAGTCAACAGTCAATCATAGGGCTGGTAGTGTGATGGTCTGCTGATGCTTTAGGCTTCAACGACTTGCTGTAATTGCATTTACTGGAAACTGTTAATGCTGTTGTTAACTTGATGATTATTTTCTCTATTTCATAAGGCCTGGTGCGAGATAACAAGAGATAAAAAAAAAACATTGGCTGAAAATGACTTACAGTTTGGGTACAGTCTGTCAGAAATTTGTGAACTAATAATTTATTTAGGTCAGCCAATCGTGATTATCGCTGCATGTGGCGTCATCGCCTCCCAGCCAATGGCGTGACCACGTCCAGAAACGGGGCACCCACGACGTAAACCTTGCAAACATGGCGACGCTCCGAAGACAGTACGGAGATTGGAAATACGACCGATTTTAACCAAGAAAATCACCTCCTCTTCGCATGTTACAATGTGGTGGGGTTAGCCAGAGCCGCCGCAACTTACAGCCTTTTAGACGATGTTTGCAGAGGTAAGTTATCTCCCGTGAAAAAGTCTCGCGCGTGTTGGTACAGTAGTTTGTGGCTGACATAGCTAGTTAGCTTGGAGCAGCTAGCGCCTAGCCCCGCAGGTAAACACGGGAGCCGGGAGAGAGGACTGTTCGCTGCCGCTGTGTTTTCACAAAGCATGTCAGCTATAAGTGGCAGTCAGCGCGGGATTACACCGTTAACGCTAAGTTAATACGACGGGCTTAGGATATCCGCACTGTCAACACTGCGCTGGAATTAGCTCGACACAGGCAATGTCGGTAGTCTGCGTTTATATTATGAATGAAGATACTCACAAACGAATTTCTACATTACAACGAATACAGGTGAGCTGGGCGTTAGATTGGCTGACGGCTAGAGAGACTAACTAAGGAAAGTTACATTTTTGTATCGGCGCAGTTGCGGTCCACTGTTGATCAATCTGCATTGGATGCAAACATTTATGTCGATAATAAACGTGTTGCGCTGTTACACCTAGATGCAGACAGTGTGAATGGTGTGGGAAATCAATTTTCAGGCATTAATGACTGATGTCAAGTTGAGATGTAGTGGATAAGCTTGTCAGTCATACCGGCTTCTTCCCTCCTTTCATACACATCTAAACGGCCTAACGCAGGCTTGTCTTGAAATATTAATAAAGGCCATTGTTGTTGATCAGTGGTTGCAGAGATTTTTTTTTACATCTCACGGGATGCCCCCCAGTTTAGCGACCTGAAAGGACAGCTAAAAGAGCAGACTGCCCACCTCATCTGAGCTGCAGGTGAGGTGGGCAGTCACGTGTTACACTTAGTTGGCTTAGTTGCTATTTGGAAATGTTAGTCTCTGGTAACCTTAGTAAGAAATCAATGAAAGATATCGCTTTGTTTTATGTAGTCCTTTGTAGTTCAGTTGCTTCTGTGAGTGAGTGGCCTGTCTACACAACTTGATCAATTCACCTTTGTATATTGAGTTTGATGGGAGTGCACGTGTGCTCGTCCACAGCCACACAGCGTTATCTCTGTGCTTTTTAGCACTTGCTAAACCTCGTTAAGCTCCCTTAATCAAAGCTTGGTAGATATTAAGTCCAGCATGCTGTCACATCAGGCCTGCTAGTGTATCTCCTCTTCCTTCTACGTGCTGTTCAAGTTGTTTCCCTGCCAAAGAGGCTCACAGCTCTCATGAATTAAGCTCTGTTCAGACCTGTCTTTTCATCCAGACAGTGTGTCTAGGTCATGCCGAGACACGACGCAGCTCACATGATTAATCAGATTTGGAGTTGTTAACAGTCATGATTACTGCAGCGCCTCGATAAGGCTTAAGTTCAGTTCCCACCGCATGCTCATTGGTTGTGTGTTACAGTTTCAGTTCTAGTTGGGTTACTGCCAACCTGATGATCGCTACTAGCTGAATACATAATGAGTATAAATAACCAGTTATTGCCTTCCTGGAGCTGCTTCTCACTGGAAGGTGAAAAGTAGCAGCTGGGGACACTGTTTGTGACAGAGGAGGGGTGTGGCTTACTTTACCCTCCCCAGGGTAATAACAGTATCAAACCACAACTCAGGGGAACTAGACAAAACAAGCTGGACCATTTGCTCATTCAGTTTTCAGGGTCATTAGTATGCTGTTATTAATTTGTAATAAAGTTCAAATCCTGGAGAGAAGTGAACTACAACATTTCTTGTCCTCTCTGGAAATTAACATCATTACTACTTCTGCCTTTTTGATCCTAAGGTTAATATAGCAGCTCTTTGCATTTCAGTGGTCCTGGTGGATTAGGCCAGCACGATCAGTCAGACCCATTTACTTTCTCTCTCTCTCAGGCATGATCTCCCACAGGAGAGCTTTAATGGGCCTAGTTAACCTTTCACCTAATGACTACACTACCCAGGGTTTGCAGCTAAGCACTTGAGGACTTACATTGATCACAAAAATAGAAATATCCACCCTTGAGTAGTTCTTCATGCGTGTGTGTGCACGTCCATGGTGGAAAGTTAGGGAAAAAATATTCTCAGACACACTGATAAGAGGCTACGTGTGAATATCTGAATGTGCCTGGAGTCAAGGGCATCCAGAGCGTTCTTCAAAACACACTGCCTCTGTGTGTTTTACTCCTTTTAAATTCTAGATTGTCTTCTACTTCTTTGTAAGTAAATTTGTAAGAAATATTAAAACACAAATATATAGATTCATTTCAAAATATTAAATTGGTTATATTAAAGTTTAGAAAATAAAAATATGTCTTTGTTTGAAGCCTAGTAAAGTCCACAATTATATTTTTGTATTTGATCCTTGGCCAGCATATTCACACAGGTAATGATTTTTATCCCTGAGCATCCTTTCAGGATGATGAAGCAGGTTTTGACAGATGTTTTTAAACATGTCTTCTGAAATTCTCTTTGAAGCCATGCTGTAACATCCAGCCACTAACAATTTGAAATGCATGAGAGCGGTACTTCAGTGCCCATCTGCATCTGTGATCTCGCCCAGTGCCTTTAATACTGTCACTTTTGTGTTAATGAGTGTCTGTTTAGTGTGTATTGCATAAGGAATTGCCTAGATATTCAGATGTGAGGATCCCTGATGGGCTTGGGTGTTAATCACTGGAACAGATGGTTCATGTTTTAAGCCCTGTGTAAGCTGTAATGACTCACGAGTGTCAGTTATCATCTCTTCTACAGAGCCAAGCCTCCACAGTCTCATCACACAGTCCTACTGATAGCGTGCACATTCACTGCTGCTTACTAGCACCACTGACGTCAAACATATACTTGCATTTCCCTTTTGAACTACATTCAGTCTCTTTCTCAGGAGTCACAGAATTTTAAAGGGTGTAATTGATCAGACTGTATATGCTTCAGTACGTCTAAAAACACTCTTTCTCATAAGTGTACACATTACTTACCTTTTGTGTTATTTATTAAAAAACATGTTTAAGATGATTAATAAGATGATTTGCCTAACTAACTGCTGGATGCTGCAGTAAGCACAGCATAGCTTGTGGTTTGCTCTGGTGAGTACAGTTACATATGTCCCTGTTTTGGTCCTATTTTAGTATAGACAAAGCACAACACTTTACACTCTGCACCAGCTGGAAGGAAAACACAAATAAATATTATATGTATCTAGGAGCTGAAATGCAAATGAAATGCTTCTAGCTAGCTTCAGTTACGTCTTATGTTGGCTCCGTGTTGACAAGCTGCTGTAGTTTAGTGAAGCCACTTGATAGGGAGGCACCTTCACCAAATACAAAGTCAGTGGAAAGTTGGTTGCCCCTCCACCGTTGGCTAAATTTAGTTGCACTCTGCCTTTATTCAGATGTTAGTCACAAGCATTAGCTTTGCTAACTTTGGACCCGGATCTTGTTTAGCAAAAATCTTTAACAAAATCCATAAGTTACTACTACACCATCACACTGTTAGCGTGTGTGATGGTGATGTATTATAATTGTTCTTTACTACCATCAGGCTGAGGATGTAGATTATGGTAGTAAATATGACTTTGTTGGTTTGGCAAAAAGTTTTCAAACTCTCCTGAAAATGTACCTGCTTGGTTCCCTGTGATGTAAGTGTGGGAGGAAATTGAACAACAGTTCAGACTGTTTCTTTGTTTGCACGGCGGTTTAATTTGGATCTCCTTTAAATGATAAAAGGATTCTGGCTATATGTTATAGTTCTCTTGGTTGTGTTAGATATCAGGACACGTGGATCTGTTTTTGATGGTCACATTTTGTGGCAACCTTTCTGAAAAGCATTCCTCTGTGTTGCTACACTCCTAGTTAAATTGTAATAATGGTTCTCTCTGCTGGCCAGCCCTATTTCTCCTCCCAACCCTGCAATCAGTGACTTTGTTCTCGCCCTTTATGACTTAAGGAAGAGGGTTAGTCTAGCCAGTTTGAACACATTCTGCAGCCTGGACTTCAGTTTATTCATATAAGTTTGAGACATTTTATTATAGTCAATGTTCGCAGTAGTTGATTTCTTTACATCCATATAGATCAAAATTGTGCTTTTTATAATAGAGGCAAGAAATTGAGGAAAAGGTTGGAAATTGTCCTTCCTGTGTTTGTGTAGTCAGTTAAGGTGTTTCAACAATAAGAAAAACTGCAATGTCTTATGCAACCGAGATAGTGAAATTATGTCACCCTTGGTACAAGACAGGGTGAAATATAGGGTGGAGAACTGCATGTACCCAACAGGGTTATTACACTGCATATAAATGTCCTCTAATACTTCCTGCCTCTCCCATAACCACATTTGTAAACAAAGTGACAGGCAGGTATGCAGCATTTATTCCAAGGCACTCTCAAAGATCCTGCTGTTCTGTTAATGTGACCCATATGTCTTGGCCTGCACACTGTCAGTGCCTGTCTAGTTGACTCTGATGAGTAAGCAACATCAGGGTCAGAAGGTCCTCAGTGACAGCCATCAGCCTCAGGTTTTAATTTATCCTATTTACTGTGAAACTAGCCTCAGCTGATGTGGTGAGGAGGGACGTCACAAGTTCACCTCAAGTCAGATTTACTTATGTAACACTATTCGTGCGCATATGCGGTCCAAAGTGCTTCAGAGTAAGACTTTAAAAATGCTTTGCTTTAAGATCTGAACCAGTACTAGTGAAGTTATTGTTTCAAATTGCCCGTTATCAGCTTTTTCAAACCTGATCCAACTGAGAGGCTGTGTTTGTTCTAGTTTTATCTGCTCCAGTTCTGGACCAGGACAAACAATTATGGCCAGTTTTAATAAAGACGTTCATGCTGACAAGGTCAAGTCAGCAAGCAAACCCATCTGAACAATAGCAACCAGTATTAGACTGCTTAAATTTATAATCTATAAATTCAGAGATATTGTATGAAGCAAGTGGGCATTGCATTCTAAAATGTACATATTTCACATTTTTTTAACATGAAAAACATTCATAAACATATTGGGCTCTGTAGTAGACAAAAAAGAGAGTTGTACATTGTACTCCTCACTGAGCATTCCTGCGTCTAGGAACTTTGCTTTGAATGAAAAGAAGCTTCATAATTGTCTTTAAACCTATCATGACTCAGATGTTAGGATACCTGTCCCTTTCTTCTTCTTCTTCAGGCCTGTCCCTGTGGGGACACCACAGCAGATAATCTGCTTCCATCTCACCCTATCCTCAGCATCCTTTTTAGTCACACCAAACCTTTGCATGTCCTCCTTTACTGCATGCAGGAATCTTCTTCTTTTCCTCCCGCTTGGCAGCTCTGTATAAAATTTTAGCATGTTCAACTCTGCCACCTGCAGTTCGGTCTCCTGTCTTTTTTTTTCAGTGCAGCCATCTCCAAGTCGTACATCATAGCAGGTTTTTATGACATCGCTGATGTCATAAAATTCACTGGCTCTTTCCTTTTTCTTTTTAATTTATTAATTTAATTTATTAACTTATTTTTAATTAGAGTTCTGCCATACAAACAAAAATGTCAGGCTGAAGTTTGAAATATCCTCCTGTTTCCTCTAATTACCTCGTAAGTACACCTTGCAATAATGTGTGTACACTTACCTGTGTGCTCTGGGGCTGCATGTGCGACATCAAACTATAGCGAGACAGATTAAATTTATTATGAATGATATTGAGTAATGCATCAGTGGGGAAAAAATACCTCTCTATTGCCTATAGCTCTGACCATTGTTGGTCCTTAACGTCATAATCTGTCAATGCATCACAGCAGCTCCTCCACAGTAGCTTGAAGCTTGATTTATAGTCTTGAACTCCTCCATCGAGCCAATATTGCAGTGGGCAATGTGCTGGTGTTTGTGTATTCTTCTGCTATTACAATTGTCACAAACGTAATGAATATTGTGCGGTTTGTTTTGTTGTCGTTGTTTTAAAACTGAAATGCATAAAACCGGTGACACCAGTGCTAATTAAGTTAATAAACAGATTGGTGCCTCACGGTCTTCATGGGCGGTGGCTGTAGCTCAGGTGGTAGAGCAGGTCTTCTGCTAATCGGAAGGTTGGTGTTCATGCAGCCTGCATTTGTTTGCATGGCACAATATGCTTGGGCAAGATACTAACCCCAAGTTGCTCTCCAATGTGTCTGTCAGAGAATGAATGTGCGTGAATGAAAGCACTTACATAGAAAGAGCATAGAAAAAAGTGATTGTGTGAATTGGTAAATGAGTCAATTAGTAAAGTGCTATGATGAGTAGAATAGTGTAATATAAGAACCAGTCCATTTACCGTAGATATAGCATATTTTTACTCCTAAATTATAATGGTAACAAAATGTGTAACTGGATATTATTGAAAGACCTAACATAGCTTTCATATGTGTACTTTTCACATCAGGCTACAGTGTAGAGTGTACATTTAAGCCAGTACTGTAAATTGAGGTTCATTAATTCAAACATGTTCACTCCTCTTTTATCATCATTTATCTAGATCACCGATTCTGTTCATAGTTGTTATGGCGTAGTCAAGTGGCGGAGGATTTCCACTTGGGTGGTCTCAGAATCTCGTCTCTGCTTTTCGCAAATGATGTGATTCTGTTGGCTTTATCAAGTGGTGGCCTCCAGCTCGCACTGGAGCAATTTACAGCTGAGTGTGAAGCACCGGGAATGAGAATCGGCACCTCCAAGTCTGAGGCCCTGGGGCAGACCTAGAACACGCTGGAGAGATTATGTCTCTCGGGTGGCCCCCGAGCACTTTGGTGTTCCCCCAGATAAACTGAAGGTCTAGGCTTCTGTGCTTGGACTGCTGCCCCCAGAACCAGGCCTTGGATGAACTGAAGAAGATGGATGTTTGGATAGCTAAGTTATCTTTTAGCGTTAAGCAAGAAAACTGTGCATTTGCATGTCTGTGGAGCCACAGATTACTCTTCATTATTCTTTTCATTTGTCCATATGCCTTAATAGTATTTGGCACTAATTAGTAGGGCTGTGTGATATGACCAAAACTCATATCCCGATATAAGACATCTGTCGTCCGATAACAATATAAATCACAAAGTTTTAACATTTTTTGTAAATTCTGTGAATCTCGGGCAGCTCGTCTTGCGTGAAGTGTTTCCAGCTGGGCGTCGTGTACCTGGAGTCGAGTGTTTTAACCGATGCATTAAAGGATGCATTTTTAGACATACGTTGTAACGGCTGCCGTTTTCTTTGTGAGTATTTATTACACAGCGTAAAAGCCTGTTCTAACGTTTGAATCTAAGGTTTATTTTTCAGCACCTGACAGCTCTTTTTTGCTTCTCATCCGTAAATACTCTGCATACTCTTTCACGTGATTCAGTTTATTTTGAAAAGTCTCATCAAGATCTTGAGCTTTATTGTGAAAGGTTTATGTGGAACATAAACAAGCAGACACGCGATGGTTTTACCGTCGTTGTTGCTAACGACAACACATAAAAACAGGCGCTTGCCTGTCCGTAGTGTGGTTATATGAAATATGAGCGAAAGAGAGAACTTTAAGAAATTAATATAGCCACTACAGTGACAATCAAAACAATGAAAAACATTGCGGTAAACAGTTTATTTTGCGACACCACGAAACAAACGATAGCATAAAATGAAACGATAGATGTTTTTATATCGTCATCCGATATATATCGTTATATCGAACAGCCCTACTAATTAGTCTAGCTCTGTATCTACACAGTAAACTGACTGGCCTCTGTTTATGGATGTGACACTGTTGGCAGCTAGTCTAATGTGTGTCATCCGACTGGTGGCAGTCGACTGTAACAGTGAGAACAATGTCTCAGTGTCCAAAGGAAGCTCTGTGTGCTCCTCTCTGGCTCCGTCACAGGATTTGTTTATCTAAGGAACTCTAACATGAACGTAAGGCAGCCGAAGATCATCACCACTGATCGTGATGCCTGTCAGTGACTCTATCTGATGGCTTCACAGTGAGAACATTTTTGAAGGCTTTTTTTTCCTTGAACATTTAAGGATCCTTGTATAAGCAGCTGTAACTCATAACAACACATTCACAGCTATTTTCTAAGGTGCCGCGGCCTGGTTTAATATGTGCAGCAGACCCCTCCTGAGGTTTCATACCTGCTATCATGACCTTAAGCATACACTTAGGGGACATAACTTATCAGTATAGCTTGTGTTTTCATTTGTTTTGTTTTTTAAAAAGCTTCTTCTGTACCTGTTAATATGATAAGGCTAAAAAAGGAGATACTCAAGTAACTATGGGCTAAAGTTGGAGCTGGAAAAGGGTTGAAACGAGCTCTGTTTCCTGTACTGACAACAACAGGAACACCATAGGATGTGATTGTACAGGATTATACACACACACAGTTTCTGTCTGACACTCTTTTATGTAATGTCTTCCTGCGCAGACATCTCCCTCCCCTCTGCTCTGTGGAGGACCATTAATGGTCATTATATGTGTTTATAGAATATTATCATCAGTCTAGCTGAGTATGGGGTGAATTGAATTGTGTATTGAGTATGTGTTTTTTTTGTCTTGTGTGTTTCAGGCCAGTCTGTCCATCTGGGGATGGGGGGGTCTTGGAGTTGTGCTGTTCCTCGTCACTTTTGGACCCTTTGCCATATTCTACCTGGCCTTTTATATCTTCTGCTTCATTGGAGGGTGAGCAGTGAGACGTTTGAAGCCAATCTAACCTCTTTAAGCTTCACAGTTAACCACAACACATCAGGAGCTTGGCTCATAAGTTTTTTGCTGATTTCTAAATTACATTTCTGTTTTGCAGGGGCTTTGCGGTCACTTTGCTTTATGGAAAGATTAACTCGGAGAAACACCTGGAAAAGTGCGAGCACTCGTACTTACCACCCACACAAATTGGTATACTGAAGGTAAAATACACGCACTTCGACCTCGCCTGTGCAAACAGATGACCCGGCCTGCCAGATGTCACGGAGGTCACTAAAGTTTTCTCTGATTACTTTACTCCTGTCTCACTGTGGGTTATGTTTTGTCTCTTTCAGACGTTGGATGAGATGAAGCTGGAGATGAAGCCTATAAAAATTGACAGAAGACTCACAGGCTCGAGTTTCATAGATGAACCACTACAGCAGGTGTGTGTTTATGTGCCTGTCTTTGTGATAGGTCTTGTGATTCCCTGTACATGTGTTTCATAGGTAGGGAAGCATAGATGACCAGTTTTATCGTATGGCATACAACACATGGCCAAAGCTCTGTGTCAGTACTAATTGTATTCATTTCTTTATAAGCACACCTTGCCCCTTTCATCATGTCACTACCACAGCAAGTGCATGTTTACATTTTATAAGATGATTAGCTAATAATTTGCAAGAAATTGGTTGAGTTTTGATAAGTATTATTTTCTAAATTCAAAATTTTATATTACTTGTAATGCCTTGATAGCACTGCCTTTAAAGGAGCTGGGTCTAACTTCAGAAAATGACACTCATGATCATTAAAGCTTCTTTTCCACTAGCATCTACTCAACACTGCTGGACTTTGCTCTACTCAGTTTTGGTTATTTTCTATTAAATTTGAGTACCACCTCAATGTAGGTAGAGTTGTTACAGCAAGGTGGCCCAAACATCCTGCGATGTCATTTGATAATTACACAAAAACGGAATACATGAAGATGTTATACGTGCTGCTCGGTGTATGGCTTTTTGTCAGACTTCCTAAAATTAGAGAGCCAAGGAGGCGGCATGCATGTCCATATTCCTCAGTGCCAGGTTTGATTCTTGTGAAGGAGTCATGATTCATGCAGTGACGCCACTCCATTCAGTCTGTTGATGTCACATTTTTGGCTCAGCTCATTACATTAATGTCTCCAGCCCACTAAAAAAAGGGCCTATTATTACCTGAGTGAGACTAAGTGTCAAAAATCATTATAAGGAATTACATACAAATTAGCCCAAAGGCAGTTACAGGAAACTGAAAGAATTATGGTAGAACACTTTTTTTTACTTGTTTAACATTCAGACATTTACAATAAAAAGTTTTAGCTAATGTGGGTTTAAGAGAGGTTTAATCAGTGCCCACCCAGCTAAGAGTGGGCAGTGCACTTGTGATAATGGGACAGCAGCTACAGGGAGAAGCTTAGAGAAGGTCCCTGCCTGACAAATGCTAATACTCCAGACTTTTTGGATTCCGGCTCCTTTAAATCTCTGTCTGACCCATCAGCTCAGCTGGCCCAGGTCAGTGACTTAATGGCATCAGAGAGAAGTACTGGCTGTCAAACACTGCATGACCCAGTAACGTCTGCATTTCAGGTGTTTTCTTCTGTGAGCTCTGTGTCTTTCTTGTGATGTATTGTTTTGTCAGAGCAAAATTCATTTTTCCAACATGCCAAAAGCAGGAAAATGTGACATGATTCAATTATAAAATGACTTAATTAAATTATTTTGTGTACCAGTGTCGTGCTTTGTAATAGAAACCATGTTGGTGGTACATGTTTCCAGCGGCATTCTTCACATTAAGCAGAATGAAGCTCCTCCGGTGTTGTTAAACGTTTATTTTCTGGCACAGCTTGCAATGTTTTGTCTTTATTTCCCCAGTTTTTATATAAAAATCCTTACATCTGTCACACAGTGACTTTTTCACAGTGAGATTCTTTTTATTGTTTTATTAGACAACTAGTCTGACATCATTGGAAACTCTGTACGATTACACCAAAGCTCTTTGTGTAATTTGTCCTTTGTAAACTGTGGACATTGCAGACTGTGACATGTGAGACATGTGATGCAACAGTGTATGTACTGTTTTTGTTTTTTTTTTAAACTCATCTTGACACATTTGCAAGTTGATCGTCTAACTGATGGTTCCTATGCAAGCATTGCAGAATGGAAAGAACGACTTTGTGGCTTGTGTTTATTAGTCAGTTTCTCTTTCCATGCCGCTCTGTGATTACCACACTTGCAGCAGAAAACTTTTTAGCACGTCCTCAGCAAAGCGGTGTGGCCGGCAGAGTTAAGTGCAGACACAGCAGTTAGTGCCGGTCAGATGACGCTAACGGCTCTAGCATGGCATCTCCTCTCTCCTTGCCCGTTTCTAGGAATTCTCATTTATCTTTTCAGTTCCATGTGAACCTTGAGATCTTGCACAGAGAAATGTAAAGTCGCACAATGCTGAATCTTGCGCCCTGAAATAAATGTGTGGTCACTATTTTCTGACACATTGTCTGGGCATTTTTTTCCCTCTTGTATGTGCTCACATAAGCACTTTTTTCATTAGTCACAGCTCCCTCTCATCCTGTATTGCACTGATTCATATTGTAGCTTCAGCTGATGGGACTTCCACACCCTTTCGTTTTAAAACCTGTAACTTTTTACGTGGTTTATACTTGGCATCCACGGCTCCAGTCAGAAACATTGCTGGTGTAGTTTTAGTTAGAAAAGTCCTGGTTTGTGTTTTATTGCAGAATTGGTGTCCTTTTTTTTTTTTTTTTTTTTTTTTTTGGTAAATGATTTCGCAGACAATCGTGTCATCAAGGAATTTTAGTGTTTGATCTTATCGGTCAGGTTGAGGTTTGGACTTTCTCTGACTTTCTGTCCTGTTGCATGACCCAGTTTGATCCAGGCTTAAGTGGCTTAGTTGTTGGACAGATGACACCTTTAACCAGAATACTTGGGCATGCAGAGGAGTTCACGGTCGACTTAGTGGCTGCAAAACAAGCCAATATCATCACCCCTCCACCACTGTGCTGACACATGGTATGAAGTGTTTGTGCTGATTTGCTGTATTTGGTTTTCGGGGCCAAATGTCTCCACTTTGGTCTGGGCTGTTCAAAGCACATTGTTCCAGAAGTCTTGTGGTTTGTTCAGATCCAACTTTGCAAGCCTAAGCCTTGTTGCCTCACATGGCACTTGATTAGCAGCACCTGGGTGTTACTGACCCTCAATAGCTATGAAAGCAGTAAAGTTGTACTTAGTTTTTGGCAGCTGTGAAAATTACCTTTTGCACATGACTGCTTGTTCCCTTTACTGTAGCAATATATACAGTTATTCACATTGCAGTCTCTCCCAATCTCTTTTATACCACCAAAGCCCTGTTTTCTACCAACTGAGGGGGTAATGTGGTCTGAGTTCAAGTGGCATAGATATTGTCATCAAAGGGTGAATAAAACTGTATCTGTATCCATGTACTCCCATCTGTGCATCCTTAAGAGAGTATAATCCCGAGCCCTATACTTACAGTAACACTTTCATCTCATTTTTGAATTAAACAAAGAAGTCTTCAGTCTTCCATTAATGTTGTGTCTCTGTAATGTTTTGCACAAACAGCCAGCCCTCTGCTTCCTGTTTACTCAGCTCCTGTGTAATTGAGCTGTCGTGAGATTTCTGCTTACCGGCAGTTTATCAGTGGAGATTATTTCAGAAAATGTGATTAAAATGGTCACCTTGGCATTTTGACTTTTAATCACTGTTCTTATCTACTTCCATGTTTGTTCGATGAATCAGAGGGTTATCCAGGTTTGTGTTGACAATTCAGTCAGATCCCTCTCTCTAGTTCTCACTTCACTCAGTCTGAATTGTCTTTACAGAATTTTGCCTAACTCCTCACTTTTTCCTTATGTCTCTTTAGGTGATCCAGTTTGCACTGAGAGACTACATCCAATACTGGTACTACACCCTGAGTGAAGATGAGTCCTTCTTACTAGAGATCAGACAGACGCTGCAAAATGCCCTTGTCCAGTTCTCCACACGGTAACACACACACACACACACACACACACACACACACACACACACACTCAAACGCATTATATGTCTAATATATTTAGCAAAAAATCAAGCAATCTATATTTTGTGTATATTTGTATGCAAAGGTCCAAAGAGGTGGACTGGCAGCCTTACTTCACCACTCGCCTGGTGGACGACTTTGCCACACATTTACGTGTTTTCAGAAAAGCCCAGGATCGCCTCGGTGACAGAGAAGACAAACTAAGTACGTGCATACATCACACTCCCTGCACTTATTAACGTGTTTGCCATGTCTTGAGAGCTGTTTTAAGAATAGTGACGACTGTAACTAAATAGTGATTTCTGAACAGGGGACATAACAGATGATCTGATGGAGTCTTTCTTTGAGGCTGAGGTGGAGATGGAAAGGAAGATTTGTCGAGATGTTGTGTGCACCTCACACAAAGATGAAGAAGGTAAACACGCCTCTGTTTCTGGCCTTACATTTCACAGTTATGAGGAACTTTTTTGTTCTAGCTTGTAACCCTGTTCTGCATGTGTGTGTCAGGGTTTCTTCGGGACTTGTGTGAATTGCTTCTGTACCTGTTACTACCTCCTGGAGACTTCCACAATAAGAATATGAGATACTTCCTAAGGGTGAGTGCATGAAAAAAAACTAGTGTGAGGTGCAAATAAGAGATAAAAAATGCATATGTATGCCATTAACCAGTGTTTGTGTGTTCATCACAAAAAAGCCACATGCCAAATGCTGCCATGTTGGTTGCCAGGCCGCCACGGCATCCCCCTGAATGTGCTGTACAGTGACATGTTTGTAGTGTAAATTACAGCGAGCATGCCTGGAAATACACTGTGGTGTGTTTTTTAGGAGGTGCTAGCGCGTGGTGTGCTGCTTCCTTTGATCAACCAGCTGAGTGACCCAGACTACATCAACCAGTTTGTCATATGGATGGTGAGGTTTAACACCACCCCAAACTGTCCAAGAAACAGTTTAATTTAAGGGTTGGGAGACCAAATGAGATTTGGTGCTGGTGTTTGTAGCTGTATGTCCTGTTTTATGTGTAGATCCGGGATAACAGCTGTAACTATGAAGCCTTCATGAACATCCTGAAGTTAACAGATAAGCCTGCTGAGCTGGAGGCCGTTAGAGACAAGGTGCTGGAGGAGCTGCAGTTTCTCCGCTCCCTGGACACTGCTGGAGACGGTGGGCGCTCGCTTTTTTCTTTCCATTTGCATCAGACACACACACTCAAAACTGATTGTTTTCATTCAGTAACTACAGAATGTTAATTGAAACAGCACACTGCTTTCCTCTTCTGCCCTGATGGCTTTTTGTTTCTCTGTCCTTCAGACATTAACGTGATCAAGAACCAGATCAACAGTCTTCTGTTTGTGAAGAAGGTGTGTGAGACCAGGATCCAGAGACTGCAGTCTGGCAAGGTGAGAAACTGCAGGGGAGTAAACATGCATCGCACAGCCTTGTCTGCACAGGTGTCAGCTGGTTTTGCTCAAAGTCCGCGTTGGTTATGTTAATGCTTTGCTGTCTTCTTCTTTACTTATTCGGTTCCTGTGTTGTGTAGGAGGTTGATGCCTTTAAGCTGGCAGCCAACTTTGGAAAGCTGTGTGTCATCCCGCTGGATCACATCCTCGTCCACAACATAGCCCTGCAGTTCTTCATGGGTAAGTGCATCAACACCTCACGTATCACATAGACGCCAAAGGTCACTGTAGTTATAACTCTGAACTTTTCTGTTAATCATATGTTTTTTAAAGCCCTAACACATGAATGTTAGGGCTTTAGTGTAGGACTCCAGCCTCTGTTTTTTTTTTAGACATGCTCTTTTGCTGTCGCTTATGTCGGTGTGAGAATCTTTAAAGGTTGGAGAATTCCCATTAGCCTAAACATAATGACAAAAACAATACAATACAATACAATACAATACAATACAACTTTATTTATAGAGCACATTTAAAAACCAACGATATACCAAAGTGCTTCACATAAAAGAAAATAAAACATAAATACTATAGGACCATAACAAAGTACCAAATGTGCTAACAGGTCAATGTCACTAACACACAAGAATAGCATAAAATGCATATCAAGTAAAAACATGTTAAAAGCACAAAGCCATAAAAGATATGTATAAAAGGGAAAATAGAGTAAGTGTAGGAATCAGATACAGGCATTAACGAGCAGGAAAGGCAAGGTTAAATAAAAAGGTTTTTAACCATGATTTCAATGATTGGATAGAATCGGATGCGCGGATGGCAATAGGAAGGTTATTCCACAAATCGGGTGCAGCCAAGGCAAATGCACGGTCACCTCGGTTCTGACATAAACGGTAGTAACCAGACCGAAAAGCAGCGCACATTTCAGTGCTTTATTTCGGTGCTTTTTTTTTTCCTGAGATGTCATACACTTTGGATTCTAGCCAATCATTTTACCTTTCCAAGGATAGTAGGCGGGCCCAGGTACGTACGTTCTCTTAGAGCAGAGCTACAGATTAAAAATGCCCAAGGCGAAGCGGTCAAAAGTCTGGCTGTACTTCACAGCAAAAGATGCAAACTCAGCAGCCTGCAACAAGTGCTTTAAGATGTTACCTCCTTTGCACAGTATCACCTGGAATCTGATGAAACACCTGGCGACGCATAGCGTTTTTTTAAAAGTCGAGAAATGCACCGTATTTGATACCTTGCTGCAAGACCTCACACCGAGTGCGGGTGTGGTGCCTGTTATCGGACCCGGAGTTAGCAACATCCCCCAAAAACCCGAAGAGGAGAGTCCTGGCCCCTAGCCCTGTCAGTGTAGCAGAAATGATGACGGATGATGATGGCAGCAGCAGCCGTTCTTCTCTGCGTGAGTAGCTTAATGTTGTTCGTGTGTAATTTACGTTGAGTAGGCTAACCACGTTATTAAATTAATGCACGTAAGGTGAACTAGCAAACACCGTCGTAGTTACATGCGGCTGTCTTCCTGTTTGATGGCAGATGCTCCCTTCACCCTGGCAAAAAAGGCTAAAATGACCAAAGAAAAAGTGGAAAACAGTTAAACATGAGAGGTTTTTGGACAAAGTTTGTGTTCTCCATTCTTTAAGCACCGGTTCGAGCACCGGTTTACGCACCGGCACCGTTTCAAAAGTAGCGGTTTGGCACCGGTATCGGATAAAACCTAAATGATACCCATCCCTACTCTAGACTTCAGCTGAGATCTTGGCTGCACCAAGAAACAAAAACAAAAGCATGCTAACGTTTATGCTGCCTAAAATGTTTTAATTTGTGACACAGCATAGGAAAAGTCAGAATGAAAATCCCACCTGTGCACAAAAACAGCCAAGCAATGCTGCAATTCTAAACAGTTGGACTCTCCGATATCTCCAATATCATAACTTCACCGTCTCCAAATGTCTCTTAGAACTGTCTGACAATTGATCAGTGTCCGATCCATAAACTGTCAATAAATCACTCGCCTTTTTTGCCCCAAATGCTCAATCAGCAAACACTCAGCTGTGAGTAATCTAGAAATTTTGAGGGAAAGACATTTTGTGCTATAGCTTGGTTTTCAAATGCCGTGTAACATTTTTGTACATAGATCAAAGCAAAACTCAAAACTAAACAAGTAGAAGTTTGATATCATAACTTGATCTTTAGAAACGAGGCTGCCAGAAACCAGAGGCTGCCAAAAATACTGAGTATAAAACTTACTGGCCGTGATTGCCGTGTATGTATGTGTAGCCAGAGTCTTAATCATAAGCAGACACCTGTGAGTATATCATATGCATCATATGATTTAGGAGACTAAATGCTGTCTGTCTGTTGACCCAGACTTCATGCAGGCAGCGGGGGCCCAGGCCGAGCTGTTCTTCTGGCTCACAGTGGAGGGATACAGGGTGACGGCGCAGCAGCAGCTGGAGGCCATGCAGAGCTGGCAGAAGGACGGCAAGAAGCAGCCTAGTGACACTAAAGGGCTGCTGAAGGCAGCTGCACTGGGTGTCTATGAACAATACCTCTCTGACAAGGTAGCTGAAAATGTCATGCATCCACAGCCTCCTCCGATATTTTAAGCCAGACTCATTTCAGCTATATTTTACACAGTGTCTGAACTTCTCTTTTAGAAACAGGGACGTTTATTTATAGATAAATTTAAAGAGCTGTCTTTCATTTCTGTAGTTATAAATGTGAAAAGTTAACCTCTTTGCTCTGTCTGCTCTAACAGGCGTCCCCCAGGGTGCAGGTGGACGAGGCATCACTAACAAGGCTTGGGGAGAAGCTACGGAAAGACGACCCCACGCCAGAGATATTTGATGAAATCCAGAGAAAGGTTCCCCCCTCCCTTTGTTTTTGTTTTTTTTTCCTGCTTGCGCTGCATTTTCCCCCCCAGTCTAACAAATACTACTGCTTGTACTTTACAACAGGTGTATGACATGATGCTACGCGATGAGCGGTATTACCCGTCCTTCAAGCAGAGCCCTCTCTATGTCCGCATGCTTGCAGAGCTGGACATGTTGAAAGAGCCAAGCTACCGAGGGTCTGACGATGGTGATGGAGAGTCCTTTAATGGTTCTCCAACAGGAAGCATAAACCTAGTGAGTCCTTTTCATTTAATATTTATGGGTTATCTGTCTGTGCTGTTTATTATTATTAGTTTATGATGATTTGTTTCCTGTGATTTCAGTCTTTGGATGACTTGCCCAATTCCTGCCATGATGAATCTATGCACCTTCATGCCTTCATCTCTGACACAGGTACGCCAACCGAGTGGTTTAGTTTTATATTCTTCTAACATGTTGAATTGTGTGTGTGTGATTTTTCTTTTGGATATTGGGTATCTGTTACTTCCTTTTAGTCCTTCCCTGCATGTTTTCTATCAGCATTTCACCTCTAAGCTCGTTTCATCTGCATGTGCCTGCTGTTTCGTGCCACATTGTTCCAGTATTCTTTATTTCTATCACTCCATTACCTTCACTACTTTTCTGTTTTTCCTTTTTCCCCTCCTCCCTCCCTCACCTTTCCTGCCATTCTGTTACACTTTTCCTCCCTTTTATCCCATTCATACACACTTTTCCCCTCTGCTTGCTCTTTTACTGCCCTATATTACACCTGCAACACTTCCCTTTTGCCCACTTCCTGTCTTTCCGCTGCTCTTTTCAACCCATCCCCCATTTTCCAATTCCCTATGTTGGATGTATTACCGGATCGGGTAGCTGATGCTTGTCTCCCCGGCTTCTGGGGTGCTGCAGGGGTGTGCAATGACCACGGTAAGACCTACGCACTGTACACCATCACTGTGGTTAGACGCAACCAAGATGGCAGTGAGGATGCCTGGAAGACCTACCGCCGCTACTCAGACTTCCATGACTTCCATATGAGAATCACTGAACAGGTGTGTGTGGGACTTAACTCTATTACACCACTTTTACACGGTTTAAAGTAAAAAACAAAGGCCGGTGGTGCCTGGTGGCTGACGTGACCGTATCGCCATATTGATGGCACAAGAGAAAAAAAATGTTGGAGGCAAGTTTGTGAGCCTAAACGTCAGACTCACTGGAATTACTTATAGACACACTGACCTCATTATTTCTATCATAGAAACTTTGGCCTGGCATCCAACATTGTTACGATAAATGTAAACGTGACAGAAAATAAGGGAAAGTCATCAGCTGCATTTTCTTCTTCTGAGTCTCAGTTTGTAATCTTGCTCTGCTTTAGTTTGAGAACCTGGCATCAATCCTCAAGCTGCCAGGAAAGAAGACCTTCAATAACATGGACAGAGACTTCTTGGAGAAGAGAAAAAAAGACCTCAATGCTTACCTACAGGTAATGTTGTTATGTGATAGTTTATATATGTTATTCTTTTTTATTGTCATGCATTTTTCCTTCCATTAATAGTTCTTGGTGCGCATTTGTTGCAGTTGCTGCTGAACCCAGAGATGGTGAAGGCCTGCCCAACTCTGATCCCTTACGTGTATGACTTCCTAGAGAACAAGGCCTATAGCAAGGGCAAAGGAGAGTTTGCACGGAAGGTATTTCCTTTTCTCAAATGCAAATACCTGTTTAACTGTTGTGCAGTTTTTTTTGTTTTTTATTTTAATTACTACATATATTATAGTAGATGTTATATGTAGATATTGTGTTATAACGTTTTAGTATGTTGGAGAATCATTCATTACTGATCAGCTGTTTATTCACCATGTGACTGGCATTTTGTCTATAAAGTACATTTTCTGCTTTTGTTTTATTCCCCCATCAGATAGACACATTTGTGAACCCTCTGCGGAGCTCCATGAGAAACGTGTCCAATGCAGTAAAAGCCTTCCCAGACAGTTTAGCAGAGGGAGTGACCAAAGTCTCCGATAACATGGGCCGCATGTCAGAAAAACTGGGTCAGGATATCAAACAATCCATACTGAAGGTAGAACCGTTTAATACTGCAAGTGTTTTGAGTTAACGTTGTGAAGCACGGGCTTCGCTTGATCCTCTGTAGTCGTTAATCTAACCTCTGATTTTCCCAGGTGCCTCCAATCCTCCCCAAGTCTGAAATCGACCCTGAGCACTGTCGAGTCTCTGCTCAGCTCGATGACAATGTGAGCAAAGTCCTTCCAAAGTTTTCTTGAAATGCCTCAGAGTACAAACATCGGCTCATCAGTTAAATGTGATGAGAAACTGCTTAAAAAGTTCCCACTAAAATGAGGATTTGAAAAGCTTTTATCCTTCTGCCATTATCTTTGCTGTTAGGAATAACCCTGTAGATTTTAATTCAGCATTCTTTGCGTTGACATGTCTCTGCAAAAGTCTCTGATGTGAGTCAGTGTGCTGCTGTTTCATTCCTTTAACCGTGCTTTAAATTAAACTGCTTCCAGGTGGATGATAATATCCCACTCCGGGTAATGCTGCTGCTGATGGACGAGGTGTTTGATCTCAAAGAGAAGAACCAGTGGCTGCGCAGGAATATTAAGAACCTTCTGCAGCAACTCATCAGGGCCACATATGGGGACACAATCAACAGGTGAGTGTCACATTAAACCTGCAAAAAAGACTGACATACAGTTAAAGGTGGGAAAATGTTATCACTTATACAAATAGTAGTTTGAAATATTTAAAGTTTGCTTCTTTCTGTAGGAAAATCGTAGATCATGTGGACTACCTGACGTCACCAGAGCAGGTGGCAGATTACGTCAAGAGGTTCAGGTAACTCATCGCCTTTTGTTTTAAAGACCTCTGATTAGTCAGAGGAGTACTGTATAACTTTTAGTGCTCCGCCTCCGAACAGGGATTCCTACTGGCCCAATGGTATTCTAGCTGAGACCCCGCCCCGCCGGGACAAGAACATCCGCATGAGGACACGAGTAGCTGCCAAAACCAGCCTTCTGGGAATCATGCCAGGTGAAAACACACACACACTCACACTTTATAAAGCTAGCACCTAGCCATAAATAGAGACAACCACATCTACTTACTCATTATCTTTGAAGCATTCATACTTAAAATGAAAAGCAGTTCTCAGTCCCTGCTTGTCCCACTGAATATGGAAGTAAAAGCTGTGAGGAGGGAGGAATCTGTGACATCTTTCTGGGTGTCACCAACAGCTTTTTAATAAAGGGGTTTAATCCACTGCTCTTCTGTGTACTACCACTCCAAACTATGACAAACAATTTCGATGTAAGACGATATCTGGTATGTGTGAAGAAACGATTGAAGTACAGCACAATAGTATTCTAGTTTAGGAGTGAATCTGGAGTAAGTTAGTGAGAACCACCCAGAGACTGACCTCTGTATGATTTGTCCAAGTCTGCTTTTAAGAAATGACTGAAATGAACTCACTGCCCCCCTCTTGTGTCCAGGCGGTATAAATGCTGTTTAACCATCATTTGTTCAATAAGCTAATTATGAGTCAGCGCACTAGAATGAGGCAGAGAAAGCATATTGGAAAACTGAAAGGGTGACATCAAACTAGACCATTTTTGCCAGTTACACACTTTCCTTGATGGTTTGCACCTCTGATAAAGCACAGAGCTAGAAATATATTTGTACACAGAAAATACAAGAATTGAGAGGCTGTATTATCAGGTGTCTATGTGAAGGTAGCCAAGCCCTAATGCGGTGCAGTGAGGACATCTGTATGACTCATGCTCACTTTTCTTTAGTGCCATATCTTTACTTTGTTTCTGCTGTCAGACTAAAAATTCCAGTAATATTAATGCGAACCAAAGGAAAGGTGGAATTCTTTGCAGTGCTGTAAACTCATACAAAAAATCAATTTCATTCAGTTTTAATTATTAAGCGCCAAATACCTGTCGCCTTAAAAGTAAAGATGCTGAAGCGTTAGAGAGAACAATAAAAAACAACAGAAAACTCCCCCTGAGCAAGCATTTGGTGACAGTGGGAAGGAAAGACACAGTTTTAACAGGAAGTAACCTCTGACAGAACCAAACTTGTTCACGCTGCTGATATCTACGTCTCCCTCCCCCTTCTTCCTCAGATGAGCTGAAGCACATCATCGGAGCCGATACCACGAGGAAGGGCATCCTCCGCGTCTTTGACATGTTTCAGTACCAACCCATGAACCGTCGCCTAGTCTACGTTTTCCTGGAGGGCTTCCTGGAGACCATGTTCCCTCAGTACAAATTCCCCGAGCTCTTTGTCAAGCTGCACTCCCGTTCGCCACGCATCCATAGATACAACCAGAAACTGAAATCCACCTCCCTCAAGAGGTGACAGGAGAGGACAGAGGCAGCAGGACAAGGGCCGATAAGATACACAGACTTGAGAGCTGAGGATGTGAGTGGCAGTGGTGGGGATTGATATGACTGTTGTTGAGGGGGGTGTGTGTGTGTGTGTGAGAGAGAGAGAGAGAGAATTCTGCCCTTCCTCTTCCCTCACACATTGCTGAAGGTGAAATCACTCTATTTTATCTGGCTGATTATTTCTGTCAAGACAGAAACGAAGGATGTGTAACACTTGGACACACGCGCAAACACAAATCTCATAATTTGCACCAAGACTGAACTTGGCTGTGTTTTCTTTTTAGTTCCCCTGCTCCATTTGAGACTTTTTTTGTTGTTGTTGTGTTGAGCGTCATTCTGGGCCAGCTGATGCTGCTTTATCATGGTCCAGAGAGCCCAACCACAGGTATCGTTGTTTTTAAACTGCAGGACTCAATAGCATTAGACCCACACCTTGCCTTACCTTCCTGCTTCTATCTGTTGGCCAGTGCGGTCCTCCTCCACGTCAGCGAAGTGGCCGCACAGCTGTAATCAAACCCACCCTCATGCTGTAGACATCTAAGCTGCAAAAATCACTTGCAAACTGTGTTTTCGCAACCAAAAAACGTCGATTGCACTGGGTTTAAGAGCCGCTGTTTTTAAAATGTGACAAATATCCTTTTTTTTTCTCTCCTCAGCCTCAGTGCTTGTCTTGACTTTCTTCCACCCTTTCTCTCTCTCTCTCTCAAGTCTTAGATCACCTGTACTTCCCTCGATCATCCAATCAAAGAACCCTTTTTAATGCTACTCTCATATCCTGCAGCAACCAAAGCTCATGCTGTTCGTATGTGTGTGTACTGTTCTGACATTGGGGAAACATTACTGTGTTTCATATCACGCAAAGAAAAAGAATGCAACGTTGACCTTTAATGACCCTTAAGGTGAGGCTGTGACGACACACTGAGGTGTGTTATTGTCAGGAACTATTCAAGAATGTACTCTCTGGTCTGTTCTGTATCTGGCTTGAGCAGAAGTCTGTGTGTGTGTGTGTGTGTGTGTGCGTGCGTGCGTGCGTGCGTGGTTAGCACAAAGATGCAACCCTCTTCTGTCAGAAACTGTGCCAGTGTGAGCTAGGGGAACCAGCCTTAAGTCTATATACAGTGTACACTGATCAAGAGATGCACGCTAGAGGTAGCTCTCCTTCACATGACTGAACATAACAAGGAAATCAGGACAGAGATATGGAGATGTGTCCCTAACCACCTTTGGTCAGAGGAAAAACGACTTGGATTTGGTGCAATATTTTTTTCTTTTCTTTAAGGCATGTGCATTTTTGAATCATTGTATTACTGAAAATTATTTTAATAGTAGAAAAAGCGAGAGCTCTTTTCCCAGAGATGTCCTCTTACCCCCGACAACTTAACATTCCGTTGTTATAAAAGTACAATGTTTAATTTTACAGACTTGTTTTATAAGTCTGATTTTTCTTTTTTAGATTTGTTTCTTTTTTTTCTTTTCGGTGTGCAGGGGGTTATTTTCCCATTTATCCCCAGCTGACTCTTGCAGAAATAATCAGAGATGATTATTAGACTGTGGCGGGGGGACAGCTACTTCAGAGGTGGCCTTGAACAACTGCTCTTTCTTTCATGCATTGAAGCCTGTGAAGTGTGAAAAGAGGTTTGTTATTATGAACTGACCGCTGAAAAGACACCACCCCCCCCCCCCCCCCCCCCCCAAAAAAAAAATTGGGTGAGACAGGTTCACAGAAGAGCTGTGTCTTGTGACCACTAGAATCACTACTAATAAGCACTTACTGTAGCAAGTGTGGGAGTCCCACTCCCCCATTGACTAAACGGCGCCCCATTCTGCTGCAGTCATTGGACGGAAACTTCCTCGTCTGCTGTGATTTGCTTGCACCGAGCTGCCCCGATGGACTCTGATTGGCTGAGCAGGACAACATGGCTTGGACTGGACTGGAGCCTCGCTTACTGGGAGGTGAATAATGTGTCCCTTATGATGGCGAAGGCGGTATCACCTTTAACTTTCTGCACACCTCTCCATACAGGAAGGCTCATGTTTTTTTTAACCCCAGTATATATGAATATGATAATGAAAATTGTGCATATCTGTGTACAGTATGTGTTAATAGTGTGCCTAAATGTACTGTCAACTCTATTTTCATATTTTTCTTTAACCTAAAAAAAAAAAAGAAAACATCAGGATGTCATGATCATTTTAAGCAACTGAAAAATGACTTTAGGGTGTTTTGGTTTATTTTGGCATCATGCTTATCAAAATTTTCCTTGTGAGCATTGTGCTCAGAACAGTACAACACTAATAAAAAGGTAACTCCGACTAACTGAACAACAGTGTGTAAGTATTTGCTTGCAGCATTTCTTTTTTTGTAAAGACTCCATTCAATTGGAAACGGTATGTAACTGCTATTTTTTTTTTCACACTGCTGAAGGGTTTCCTAACAGCTTCTGGAAGATCAGTCACATGAGGCGGACTTATTGGTGCTCTGGAAATTGGAAAGTCCTGCAACAGGTGTGAAGAGCTTCTGTGTGAGCTGCTATAGTGTGATAAGTAGAGATGGACCGATCCGATATTACGTATCGGTATCGGTCCGATACTGACCTAAATTACTGGATCGGATATCGGAGAAAAATAAAAAATGTAATCCGATCCATTAAATATCACGAAAGCATCTCACAAAACTTGCAACACGCTGTAACTCACCTCAGAACGTTAGCACGTCGGAGCAGTATGCATCACGTGATAGAGCGGCTGTGGCATGCGGGACCTGTCGGTGGTCTGGATAGCATGTGGAGCTTCGCTAGCAACCCGGCATTTCATCTCCGACAAAGTTATCCCCGAGAGAAGTAAAGCAAGTGTGTAAGTCCATCTCTGAATGTAAAGCATTCCTGCGTTAAGCTTAACAAGCGATATATGGAGCGACTGCCTCTCCTGCTGCTACTTCAATCATGAAACTGCTTAATGATCAGCTGATCGGCTTTTCTGTCGCGAGTCCGTGTCTCTTGTTTGTTTTTGTCCCACTTTGCACCAGAAAGAGGAAACCAGCGGCTGAACAACAGCAGCACGTTTAAGCTTGATAAGCTGTTGTTAGAAGTTATTTAATATTACTTTCTACTCGAGGATCTTTTTCTACGTAGCTGACGGCTGGTAACTGTGCAGGGGCGGATCTAGCAAAGTTTAGCCAGGGGGGCCGATAGGGCATGAACAGGGAAAAGGGGGCACAAAGACATACTTTTCTTTCTTATTCTCATTTAAAACGTCTAGCTTTTAATAAATAATTATCTGACACCCAAAGTTTTAATTTGATGTAAAATGAATAGAAGTCAATTACTGTATATAGTGACTATTAAGTCTAATATATATACCCTAGTAAGCTATAGTACTTTTTCCTTTGGGAAGGTACCATCTGTGCAGTCTGCAATTTTGATGAAGAAAGATGTTGAATCTATTTAATATTTCTTGAAAAATAATTGATTTCTGTGCATTTTTTTTCACACTGCATCAAATTAAGGTTGATTACGTCGATTAAGCATCATGAGGTGGAGCGTGAGGGGTGGTTCCCTATTTTTTATTTATTTATTTTTGTTGTTGCTGGGAGTTGGAACCCTATTAGTTAGGTTGCTTAATATTTACGCTAAGTACTCTTTAAAATACCAGAATAGGGAGGATGGTGTAGGTTTAAGTTTATTAGATTGATCAGTATTGCTGAACTATGAAATATTTTTTTTTGCATACAGGTATAACAGAATAGCTTTAGTGTAGTTGTTGTTTTAAACTTGAGTATGAACTTATACAAAATGCAGCAAGATATTTAAAAAAAACAGTTTTGTTGATTAAAACACACTATATCGGATTCATATCGGTATCAGCAGATATCCAAATTTATGATATCGGTATCGGACATAAAAAAGTGGTATCGTGCCATCTCTAGTGATAAGTGCAGTCCTGACTCTTTGGGCACTGTTTCTTTATCAGTAACACAGATGGCTGCCACATGCAGCAAAAAACACAAATGCAAAGTATGGAAAAACAAACACAGGAGCAGTAACTGACAAGAAAGCTACAGAAGTTAAAGTTAAATCAGGGTCATGTGCTTTATTAAACAGAGTTAATTCAGTAATCTTTTTGATAATCACCATGTCGACTCAAGACTTGAACTGTTTTTAATACTTGGGAGGTTGTCCTGAGACATCAAGGCAGTTTGACCTATTTCACTGTTTTTATAGTAACTATTTAGTCACAAACTGTGTACTACCTGCAGAGGTTTTGAACTGTAATCTCCAGGTAGTGTTCCAGTGATATACTAGTGAACCAAGATGCAAAATGGCACGGTTTCATGCACCCACTGTCAGTTTAACCGTGCTTTTTCTGTTTTGACATTTTAAAAAGAGTGAAAAAGGTCAGTCAGTGACAACATAATGATGAGAGCTGAGTATACATACGAGTAGTGTGCATCACCATTGGTTTCACATTTTTGTACTACAATAAATAGTCTTTAATGCAGGTAATAAAACGAGTCAACATTATTTACCACCAGAGATGGGCAGACTGTAATCTGATTACTTTTTTTAAGTAACAAGTAAGGGATTACTATCGCAAAAACGGTAATTAGAGACAGAGAATGGTGCATATAATTTAATTTTACTTGATGCATGAAGTTAAGATTAAAACTGATAACAGTTTTTAATTGTAATTTAAAAAAAATAAAAATAAAGTAATTAATTACTTTTGAAAATAAGTAATCAGTAAAGTAACGGGATTACTTTTGGGGGAAGTAATTAGTTACTGATTACTTTTTTCTAGTAACTTTAACAACACGGTTTACCAAACACGTCTGATGCTGACAAAGAGACTTAAACTCACACATATAGACAAATAGTTGTTTTAATTTAAGAAGTCAGCAGCTTCCAGCAGTAGAGTACATAGCCCAGCCATACAACGTCAGCACACATCCACTGTCATTACAGGTCTCTGCAGGCTGTCCAGAGCAGTGTCTTTGCCTCGGTGTCCGGTGAATGACCCCACGCAGTCCTGAGCTCATTTACACGCACGCTTTCTAAAGAGTCCTCAAGTCTTCCTCTGCGCTTTTCCTACAGGATCCGTGATGACTACTATCCCCCAGGCAGCCAAACCTTGAACACAAGTGCGCATTTGTTCATTAAAAGACTCCTAATGCAGCAAACAGTCAGAAAACTGATTGACTTACTTGCAGCGAAAGTGATCTGTGCCACTGTCCCCATTGAGGTGGGTCCTCCCTGCCGCATCACCTTCCGCGCTGCGTGAAACACATAAGCTCCGGACAGAATCAGCCCACCTCCGGAGATAAGCCTGCAGCTCCAGCAGCTCTTAAACATCTGGCTGGGTTTGGACACGGGGGCATCTGCTCCTCCTGTTGGCGGCTCTAGCCCTGTTGACATTGTACCACAGGGTGCTGCTAATGCTAATGCTAATGCCCTTGGTTATAAACTCCTAGAAACGTCAAACATGAAAAATAAACCGGAAACTGTTCCGGTTTTGTTTGAATGACTCGCCCAAATGAAGAACAAAGTTAGAGACTTAACACAAATGCTATTTTCACTGGCTGAAGAAAGGTCGGATTTAGCAAAGTGGGTCCAGGTCATGGCCCTAATGTTTCCTATCTGGTATTTTCAAAATAAAAGTTGTACTTTACCATTCGGAACAAACGCTGGTCTTTGGGGGGAGGGACAAAGATCGACAGAAAACATAAAAACATTGTGATAAATATTTAACAATTTTCCATTAATAAAAACATATTGTCTTATTTCATCTATTTCTATGAGGAAATTTCTTTCCAAAAGAAGTTGCAATTTCATTTTAAATGTAAACTTACCGATCTAAATAATAATAATAATAATAATGGATTGGATTTATATAGCGCTTTTCAAGGCACCCAAAGGTATATTGAATTCATATTCCGTATTCAGTTTGGTGAAGTGCCAGATCTCATTATACAGGTGCATATGGTAATAAAAGGAAAAGCCTGACTCACAAAAAAATAACTGCCAGACTTATTGAACCTTCTGATAATTGAATCAGGTGCTGCTTACTTAAGAGACCTGCAGCCTTATGTCCATAGAGCTAGAGCTAATGTCCATAGTTTAAGGAATAGTTTGAAAACAACATTTTTTTTCAAACAGCATCGTGTGGTGTAGGTGGTCATCAAAATAGAGAACAGAACTGAACAATTTCCAATAACAAACCTTAGCATGCACTAACATTACACATCTCTAAACAGCAATATATATTTCAAAGTTTTTTATCAATGTATTGACTGTTGCAGTGAACAGGCATGCTGCTTTGAAAATCACGTGCAATGTGTGACCACGATTGGCACACTGTTCACTGAGACCATGAATGCCACTTCTTTGAAGCATTCTTCTTCTTCTTCCATCAAAATGGAAGCAAAAGCAACACGAGATGCTTTGATCTACCGAAAGGAAAAAGCAGAATATCTGAACTCAAACCAGCCAGGTGGAGTCATTAAGATAGAAACAATAATTCAGTGCAGTGTCTCAGGTAGCTCTGTGCGTTATATATAGGCTCAGTACAATGAACAGTCAGTTTCAGGGAACTCCAGTGTCGGTACTAGCGGCTTTTATGATTTTATGTTTGTAGTCATTTAACTTCCATCCATTCATTGAACTTAAGAGGAAGAAATGTCAGGCTGGTTCGGTGCATTTGGTCCCATGCTGTCTTTAACTAAACAACTTAGTTCACTTTGTGGCTGAGCTGTATGTGAGGTTATGTCATGGCAGCTTTGGCTGGAATACCTGTCTCCTCCTAGGCTTAGCAAGTTTCTCCGTGAGTAGAGCTTCTAGCTCTTCTAGCTTCTAGCACATCTGTGGCCGTGCAGGCGGCCTCATTGGAACCTTTAAATAAAATCCCATAAACCTGATATCTAGTGTCAAATTATATCAAAGCTGCTTACTGTCAGAATTGTTTAAAACTGTGACTGCAAATAAATTCAAACAAGTGAGCTTTTCTCAGAGAGAACTGAAAAAGAGAACAAAGCAATCCAGAAGGCAAAGAAGGAAAGGGAAACAGCAAAGAAGACAACTGAAAAAGCAATACTGAAAATGACTGAAGTCCAGAGAGCACTGAAGCAGAAGATAAAAGAAATACAAAAAGTAAAGAAGGAAAGTGAAACAGTGAAGAAGGCAACGGACAAGGAAACGATGGAAATGAAGGAAGTTCACAGAGCCCTAGAAAAAAAACAAAAAGGAAATAAAGAAGCAACTGAAGTAGCATAGCGGCAAGAACAGGTGGCAGAACTCAAGCCCAAGAGTCAAAGATTGAAATGCAAGAAGTACAAATAGAACTGAAAGAGGGGAGAAAGGAAATGGAAAGATAAACATGGACCATCAAACTAATGAAACTAATGGAACTAATGAAACTCCAGAGAGAGCAGAAATAAGTAAAAAATGAATTAGAAGAGGCAAACATGGAAAATCAAAAAGTAAACAATAACACAGACATTGTAAAACAGAAAACTGAAACAGCAAAGAAGAAGTTCCTGGAAATCCAAGAGCCCTTGAAGAAATTTAAAAAGGAATAGAAGAGGAAAAGAGAGAAAATGAAATAACAAAAAAGAAAATGCAACGATTGAAAGAGAAATTGCAAAGATGGCAGCCACAAATGCAAAGAGGGAATAGGCCCAAGTATCCTCTCCATCATCAACAATTCTTTGTCTACTAGTGTTATGCCATCTGTCTTCAAGCAGGCAGGTGGTTGTTCAGCCTCTGCTAAAAATGATCAACATATCTCTAAACTTCAATTCCTTTCATACGTTTTGGAAAAAGTCATTCTTCATTAACTTTGTCCTCACTTACAACAAAACCTTTTTAGAAAGTTCCAGTCAGGTTTCATGGTCAATCACAGTACAGAGCCCGGCCTACTAAAGTTTCTAATCATCTGACCTTGAGTGCTGTTATTTATTTTTGCATGTACTTAAAGTCTTGATGGTACAAAATAATCTTCTGTTGTATGGTAATGTCCTAAATAAAGTTGTTTTGCTCTGTTTTTTTTTTTCAATTTTCCAGCTAATGTAACAAATCCTTGGGTCTGTTTTTGGAAAATCACTCTGCTTGGCACGAGGAGTTTCTTATAACATCTTAACTAGAAAATTGAGCTGAGTCATCGTGCCTCGTGGACGACTTTTGCCCTCTTCTTATAGTGTGTGTTAGCGCACAGCCGGCATGCCTCGTGTGAAGCAAACTGGAAGAAATATGTTGTTCGTCATAGCTGTTGTCAGTGTTTATTTGGCATTGGTCATCAGTCCAACGGACTCCACTGCAGACTCATCATATGTTGCCGCTGTGTACGAGCACAAAGTAATCCTGAACCCAGGCCCCCGCACACCCGTGTCCCGCCACGAAGCTCTGCAGCACATGCAGAAAAACCTGGATATCTACGAGGAGCAGGCAGCCCGGGCAGCCCAGCAAGTATGCACACATTTAAATGTTGTGTTTCATGTTTTTAGTCACATGATAGCATTACTCAATGAATTGTAGCAACTTCTGTTGAGATGTTCTTCAAATGAATGAACTTGTAATGGACAAGAATTAATATAGTTAAGGCTACTGCAGAAGAAAATCAAGACAAACATGATTCAAAGCCTTACAGTAAGGCTTCCTTTATCTCTGACTTTTTACTGAACTGGTAATTGATGTTCATATGCCCTAATATGACAACTGTCCACCCTTTAGTATCACTTTATAGCTGTTGGTCGACAGTTATTAATGCTTCACCCTGTATGAAGTTTACTGTCACTACCAGAGGTGTAGTCCTGCCATAACGCATAGGAGCAGACTATATCGTAAACTATATGTATATATGTCTGTATACACACAACTATATATATATGTGTGTGTGTGTGTGTGTACATACATGCATGTAAAATGTTTGAATGTAAATGTGTTTATAAAACTCTGACTTTAACTTTAAGTTCACGAGAGAATACCTGAGTGAGAGAGATGGAATCAAACGTGGAGAGAGACAGGCAACTTAAAAAGACATCCAGAGAGGAGAGCTGATGAACATCATCACACAGATCACTTTATGTTGTTAAATTCAGTGTGACATTTGAGCAAGTAGAAATAAGTAACTCAAAAGTTACTGCAACAGATCTCATATCTCTCTGTCATCTTCGTTTCACTCTCAGGGTGCCCAGATCCTGGTGTTTCCAGAAGATGGTATTCATGGGTTTAACTTCACTCGGTCATCCATCATTGGCTACCTGGAAACCATTCCCAACCCTCAGGAGGAGAGCTGGAATCCGTGCACAGAGCCGGAAAGACACAACAACACTGAGGTTCACAATCATATATTTAGATTTTGTGATGGCAAGAAAACTCTACTCTCACAACATCTCACTGTGTCTGAATCTCATCATATTTGATTATGTTTGTGACTCAAAGGTTCTCCAGAGATTGAGCTGTATGGCTCGTCGTAACAACCTCTACCTGGTGGCCAACATGCCCGACCTGCAACCCTGTCCCCTGAAGACCAGCCCCTCCTCCACCTGTCCTCCTGATGGGCGCTGGCAGTTCAACACAAATGTGGCTTTCAGGTACATGTTAACTCTTAAAATGGATTTCTAGAGAACGGACAAATAAAAGGTTTATTTTTCTATGACTTATTGTCCACAGATGCAGTGCTTGTGCCTAAATAAAAGAGCAGTTCTCCACTGAAGCACCGCAGCAATTTCCTAATGTTGTAAACCTCAACATCTGGCAATAAACCCATTCTGATTCTGATTCTGATTCTGATTCTGATTTCCATCAAAAAATGTTGGCACGACTGCCAAAAATACCACAGAGTCAAAGTCGAAACTTCTCTTGTCAGTAGCTACTGGAGAAATACCAGCTACACTGAATACAACAACTACAGTGGTGGAAATAATTATTTGATCCCCTGCCGAATGTGTAATTTTGGTCACATCCAATCAAATGAATGGAAAGAGACAAACTATCAACCAAAAATCCAGAAAAAATATTTAGTAATAAATTGATTTTGATGGCATTAAGTTAAATAAATATTTTATCCCCAAGCAAAACTTTATGATTGGCAAAGAAACCCTTTTTGGCAAGCAGTGGTACAACATTTGTTGTAGTTGGTTACCAAGTTTGCAGATTTCAGGCGGGGGCTTTGGCCCACTCTTCTATACAGAAAGCTTTGAAATCCTTTAGGTTTCTTGGCTCCTGCTTGGCAATCTGCAGTTTCAGCTCCCTCCTCAGATTTTCTATAAGACTGAGGTCTGGAGCCTGGCTACGCCACTCCCTGACATTAATGTGCTTCTTCTTCAGCCACTCCTTTGTTGCATTGGTTGTGTGTTTTGGGTCATTGTCATGTCAGGACGACCCATCCACGACCCATCTTCAATGTTCTAGCTGAAGGAAGGAGGTTATCGTCCAAGGTTTTACAGTACATGACCCTGTTCATTGCCCCCTCAGTACAGTGAAGTTGTCCTGTACCCAGACAAACAGCCCCAAAGCAAGATGTTTCCACCTCTGTGCTTGACTGTAGCGATTGTGTTCTTTGGTTTAGAGTTAACATTTCTCTTTCTCCAAGCAAAGCGGGTTGATTTTGGTTTTACATGACCATAGTCATAATCCAGTGACAGTTGTCAGTATTTCCACTGCTGCACAGCAACGATAACGACTGATAATTAATTTGGCAAACTTTACTTTTCAAATTGTAAACAAATATGGCTTAAAACGACATTTCTGTCGTTGCCACAGTGTAACTCGGTTTAACGCAGCAGCCTGAAGTGTCCATCAAACTGAATAATCTCATTAGGAACCCATCCTCCTTTGGGCTCCGCCTTCAAACAAAGTTAAAAGTGAGTTGATTCGCACGAACAGGATTTCTCTCCGAGCGCAGAGAGCTGCCTGCCACAGATTGAAACAGCAGCAGCGCACGCAGAGCAGACATTCGTGTGTGTGATGGCTTCTTTGTGTGTGCAGCTGCAGAGTTCCACGCGCACAGTTGTCGAATTTACGCGCGAGGAATTTCATTGTGCCCGAAATGATTTGCTCGGATTATGTTTTTGCTCGCACTTTTGTTATGACATAAATATAATTCAGTAATATATCCTGAACTGACTGCATCAGTGAAAAAGAGCTGTTAGTGACCTGCGTAAAATATCCTCTTTCATACAGGTCAGACGGCCTTCTAATTGCACGCTACCACAAGCAAAACCTTTTCTTTGAGCAATCCTTTGACACACCTCCAGAAGTTGAAGTCATAACATTTGATACACCTTTTGCTGGGAAGTTTGGCCTCTTCATCTGCTTTGACATCCTCTTTCATGATCCTGCAGTGGTGCTGGTGGAGATGGTATAAAATATAATCACATACGCACTCAGAATATATATCCAACATTGTTGGGATTGACTTTGATATCCATCGTTTCTTCTTTGTGGCTTTTTAAGGGTGTGCGTCAGTTGATCTTTCCAACAGCGTGGATGAATGCGCTCCCCCTGCTGGATTCAGTTCAGTTTCACAGTGCATTCAGTCTGGGTGCCAACGTCACTCTACTATCTGCCAACATTCGCAATGATCAACGCATCATGAAAGGAAGCGGTATCTACACCCCCTTTTCTGCCACCTACCACCATGCCTGGAAGGGAGACCCAGAGGAGGGCAGGCTGCTGGTGGCCAGAGTGCCAGTTTTGGAGCCACTGGAGGTAAAACAAAGTGCAGCCAAAGAGGTGGAGGCTGGTGGTGTTGAGTCTGCATCATCAGTGGCTACAGACTCTGGACGCTGTCATCAAGACAGCTGTGATGATCACTCTCCTGATTCGGTCCATCCCTCTCACTCCACCTTCATCTCATTCATGTTCCACGACCCGTTTACGTTTGTCCTCTTAAACGAGACACAAGGTGACGTTAAAGTGTGCAACGGCACTTTCTGCTGCCGCCTGCAGTACAGGTGGTTACTGCAAGACCATAAAGAGCTCTATGCTCTCGGTGCATTTGCAGGACTGCACACCGTTGATGGACGTTATGCACTGCAGGTAGGAATGAAAGAATTTTTAATATTTATAAACTTTTAGAAACTGACCAGGACCCTGCTGACTTTTATTTGTTACATGTCAAATATCTACAGGTTTGTGCAGTAGTCCGTTGTGCAGGGTTGGATCAGAACTCTTGTGGACAAGTAGTAGAAGAAGCAGAGTCAAAAATGGACTTCCTGTTGGCGGGGAACTTTGACACCAAATACGTGTACCCATCTATTCTGACAAGCCGAATGTTCCTGGAGCAGCCCGAGAGTCTGCAGAAAGCTCCAGACGGGAAAGTGACCATGAAACATTCAAACATGAAGGGTGGCCTGGTCACCACCTGCCTGTATGGACGAATGTACCACCTGGACAATGAATAAAGTTTGGAGGGATCAGGAAAATAAAGTTCAGTGTTATGGATAAGAGCTGTTCTGTGTTCTCCATCTGTATCCATTCCCTTCTACTTATGCTTATCAGGGTAGGCTGGAGTCTGTCCCAGCTAAAGGAAAACAAATGTCTTTAGTCATCTGTTACTTGATCTTTTCTGGGTGTTCCTTTCTCAAGGCACAAATTATAAGGAAGAGAATATTCAAATGAATCATTCAAATTGATTAAACAATGTTTGTCTCATGCAACTTAATGCTAATTGTGCATTTTTATTTAATTCCCCCCCCCCCCAAAATCTTTTTTTTTTTGCACTTTATTTTAAAATGACCTGTGTTAATAACAAAAGCCTATATATGAATTACCCATAAAACTAACCATACCTATGAGCACCATTTCAGGATTGCTCTCACTCTCTATTACACTCCATTTAGTAAATGAGACCCACACCTTACAATACCCGACATCTAAAATTTATAGGCTGAACATCTTTTAAAGTTACATTATTAGACGCAACTACAGTAATGTGGTCACAAAGAAGACTGCTTCGTGTTAAGAGACAGATGGTTAATAGAATTGGTTTTATGGATACTATTTGATTCCGTGCATTAAAATAGATTTTGTTGTTTTGTCCTTATTAGTGGAAACATATTAGTAGTCCTGCACATATTTGTGTAGTTTTTAGTCAAAAGATGACTCGTGTATTTCCATGGACCTGTGAGTTATGAAGGAAAATGTTAAAAGTGTTAAAACTGCCCCTGGTCTGAAACTAACTCATTCACTTCACTGTCTGCAGAGACAGCAGGTGCTCTTGCTTGCTGTAGGAGGTGTGGTCAGGCCCTCGGAGGGGCAAAGTATCATGAAGCTTTGTGCTTGTTGGAGATATGGTGGTGAGTGATGTACTAAGAGCCAGCCCATTCCAGTTACCACTGTTCATGCCAAGTATTACTAATGTGGTCCTTCTCTGCAGTTTGAAATACAGTATATAAAGCAATTCTGCAGGGTTTGAAAGCCACTAATTAGCATGACCACCTTTATTCTTCAATGCGCCTGATATTCTTGTACAAGTTTTCTTGTCATTTCTTTCAGGAATAGTTCTCTCGTTAGCACCATCAAGCAAATGCAAAAAACTTCCAAATCAGACAGTCAGTCCCTGAAACTCCATGGCTCAGATGTAAACATGGCAAATAAATAGTCTCATAACACAACAGTAAGAAATATAATGAAGCTTTTTTTAAATTAATGTCACATAATATATCATGAAATTCTGTCATGGGACCATTCTGTTACCACGATCCCTCACACTCAAGCGATCTTGCTACACAAAGAGGTGATGTTTTTTAGTGTGGACACTGAGACTGGACCCTAGTCTTGTTTTATAGCTGCTGATTGGCCTTTGTCACAGCAGCTGTTTGAATGTGTCCTTGCAGTGTAAACACAAAGTCAATTATTAATGTTTATCAATGCTCTGCTGCACTGAGATAAACTGGTTCACTGGTATGTCCGATACACTTATCAACAATTTATCGTACCTGTGTTTAAAATGCCTTTTGCTAAAAGAAAAATATATTATCATGAGAGCCGTGCATTTTATTAAATGTTCCTGTTTGTGTAGACAATGATTATTTACCAAATTAGTTGACCAAATGAACCCTTATTGTCTACATTTACATGTATTTTGACAGTTACATAACTGTCTCATTATTATAGCCACACTACACATTTACAACAGGAAATTCTTTTATAGATGTTGTCAATTTATTTTACATTTAAACACATCTGTCTAGGCATATTTATTTTAAAAAATCCCAGATTATTATTATTATTATTATTATTATTATTATTATTATTATTATTATTATTATCTCTAGTAAATGCTAATCAAAATCTCTAAAAATACTCAAAACAGAAGGAGCTTAATTTAAAAATGAAAACATTACTTTACCCTGTGATTTATTTGCTTGTTGTTGTTTTTTTTTCTTCTAAAAACGGGATAGTAATTTTGTCACTGGTACATTATACCTGTGCTTACCCCTCTGGGATAAGAGTAAATGGCTGTTGTGAAATGGCCTTTTTAATATAACCAGTCATTTAAGAAGTTACAAATTACAGTGTTGTAGTTGAGGTGTCGAACGGATGGATGGTAAAAGCTGTTTTTGAGTCTTGTAGTCCGAGCATACAGACTCCTGTAACATCTGCCAGATGGTAACAAGGAGAACAGCTGACGTGCTGGGTGGCTGTGGTCCTTGATGATGCTGTGTGCTTTCCGGAGGCACCGTTGAAGATGTCCTGAATGGTAGGAAGCCTCATGCCAGTTATGTGCTCTGCTGCTTTCACGACCCTCTGTAGTGATTTACGGCTGCTGGCAGAGCATTCCGTACCAAACTGTAATTATTGTGCTACAATAAATTACCTGATAATAAATGAGTCTGATAATAAAATGAGTAATAAGATGTTTTGATTTAAGAACTGGGTTTAGCTGAATTATCATAACTTGGTCTAAACTTTAACATAACTCCTCCTTTCACTGGCTGAATTTATCGGTTATGTGCAGACGTTTCCGATGGGATATTTTCAAAATAAAAGCTGGGTGTTTATGTATTTTTTCCACTGAAGTCATGTTTCAGTAAAAAAAAAAAACAGTCCTAACGAATTCAGTTAAAATGTAAATGTTTATTATTATTATTTTAGCCACACTTTAAATTTATAAAAGGAACCCCATCCCCGCAAAAGAAAAAGAAAGTTAAAATTTTTACACATAAACAAACATCTAAGCATACATTTCAAACATTTCTATATTCTAAAAGTAAACGATAAATATATGTAATATTTAGTATTATTGGATGGTTACTTGGTTATTTAAACCACTATAGTTATATATTTCATAGATGAACTTTTCTTTTTCGGTACTAAAATTTTTGTTATTTATTATCATTGAGATTTTAACTGCACTTTAGTCTTAAAGTTACATGTTACATAAATGTTTAATATTTCTTTAACGTTTTTCTGTCCGGTTACATGCCAATAAAGTTATTTGGGAAAAAAATTGGGGGGAAGAGGTCACGAGATAAACCGCAGCGTAACAGGGGCTATTTGTGGGGATATAACACTGTTTGGCACGAGGAGCTTCTTATCACTTTTTAACTAGAAAATTATCGTCTGAGTCATCATGCCTCGTGGAAGACTTCTGACCGCTTATTTATGGTCTGTGTTAGCACATAGGTGTCGTGCCTGACGGTGGAGAAACGATGTTGTTCGTTATAGCTGTTGTCTATGTTTATTTAGCGTCTGTTGTCGGTGTAACTGACTCCACTCCAGACTCGTGGTATGTTGCCGCTGTGTACGAGCACAAAGTAATCCTGAACCCAGATCCGCGCGTGCCCGTGTCCCGCCACGATGCCCTGCAGCACATGCAGAAAAACCTGGATATCTACGAGGAGCAGGCAGCCCGGGCAGCCCAGCAGGTATGCACATATTTAAAACAGTATTACTCATTGACCTTTACAGAATCCTGTTGGCATGTCCTTCAAATTAACGAATGAATTAAATTAAGTCGACTGCAGAAGAAAGTGAAGACGAACAGTGTTCAGAAGCCTTACAGGACCAACCTCTTTTAACCTTGTCACATTTTTCTGTTTTTTATGAAAACTGTCAAACTGTGATCTGTCATAGTCAATTTTTAACAGACTTTTTACTGAAGCAGTCATTGCTGCTTCAGAATAGGTATAAAAGCTGTCCACCCTTTAGTACTACTTAAAACAAGAAATTCTTTATATTGTATCAGCATTATGTTTCTAAGTAAACAACCACTGATTCTTCCCCTGTATAAAGGTGTTTACTTTCACTGCAACAGATTACTGAATCTTCCTCTCTCTCACTGTCGTCTCTCTCAGGGGGCCCAGATCCTGGTGTTTCCAGAAGATGGTATTCATGGATTTAACTTCACTCGATTATCCATCACTAGCTACCTGGAAACCATTCCTGACCCTCAGGAGGAGAGCTGGAATCCATGCATGGAGCCAGAAAGACACAACAACACTGAGGTTCACAGTCATATATTTCAATCTTGGTGATGGCAAGCACCACAGGCTTAACACTGCTGTGATGTTTTTTTTTTTCTTGATCAGCACCATGGACTACTGAGCCAATGTTTGTAGTGGTAAAAGCTAAAGAAAACATCCATCGATCCATTCTTTTCCACTTATCCTTTTCAGGGTCACAGGGGGGCTGGAGCCTATCCCAGCTGTCTTAGGGCAAGAGGCAGGCACAGGTCCCCAGTCTGTCACCGGGCTAACACATAGACACAGACAGCCATTCGCACTCACACCTATAGGCAATTTTGGGTTTCCAATTAACCCAACCCCACTAACTGCATGTCGTTGGACTGTGCGAGGAAACCGGTGTACCCAGAGAAAAGCCACGCAAACACGGGGAGAAAATGCAAACTCCACATAGAAAGACCCCGGCCTGATGGTGGAACTCAGGATTTTTTTTTTTTTTTGAGGCAACAGTGCTAACCACCGTGCCACCGTGCTGCCCTAAAGAAAACATATACAGGATAAATAAAGTTAGACTTACGTTCACAAGATAGAGTGCTGACTTAAACATATAGTGGAACTAATAATTTGTCCACTTTACTGTAATACTCTGAATATGAGAATCCAGTTTAAAGTACAGGAAGAGCACTTTTGATAGTCTTTGACTGGGCACTCTTATCTTCAGGGCCCCAGGGGAGCTGACCCATCTACTCTGTTGGATGTAACATCTCACTGTGTCTGAATCTCATCATATTTGATTATGTTTGTGACTCAAAGGTTCTCCAGAGATTGAGCTGTATGGCTCGTCGTAACAACCTCTACCTGGTGGCCAACATGCCCGACCTGCAACCCTGTCCCCTGAAGACCAGCCCCTCCTCCACCTGTCCTCCTGATGGGCGCTGGCAGTTCAACACAAATGTGGCTTTCAGGTACATGTTAACTCTTAAAATGAAAATGAAGGGAGCGGACAAATAAACACTTCTTTTCTATGGCCTCCTCTCCACAGATGGAGTGCATGTGTTTGTGCCTAAATAAAGACCAGTTCTCCACAATTCCCACAAAAATGATTGACCCTAGTGCCAAAAACACCAAACATTTCCTGGAGTCAAAGTTAACACTTCTTGTTTCAATAGCTATAACAGAAACTACTACAAGAACTACCAAGTATAGTAATTATTACAACTCTGAATCAAATATGTCTTCTTTCATACAGGTCAGATGGTCTTCTGGTGGCACGCTACCACAAACACAACCTATACTTTGAGGCCTCCTGTGACACACCTCCAGAACCTGAAATCATAACATTTGACACTCCTTTTGCTGGGAAGTTTGGCCTCTTCATCTGCTTCGACATCCTCTTTCACGATCCTACAGTGCTCCTAGTGCAGAGGGTATAAAATATAACCACATATGCACTCAGAGTATATATGTAACATTTTAAAATCTTCTCTGAAATTCAACACTTCTTGTTTATGCCTTTTTTTTAGGGTGTGCGTCAGTTGATCTTTCCAACAGCCTGGATGAACCAGCTCCCCCTGCTGGATTCAATCCAGTTTCAGCAGGCATTCAGCCTGGGTGCCAATGTCACCCTACTAGCTGTCAACATTCGTAATGACAGGCTCATCATGACAGGAAGTGGCATCTACACCCCTTTTTCTGCCACCTACCACCACGCCAGGAAAGGAGACCCAGAGGAGGGCAGGCTGCTGGTGGCCAGAGTGCCAGTTTTGGAGCCACCTGAGGTTGAGGCTGGTGGTGGTGAGTCAACAATATCAGTGGCTACAGACTCTGGATACTGCTACCAAGACAACTGTGATGACCCTCCTCCTCCCTCCTACCCCACCTTCATCTCCTCTATGATGTATGACACATTTACATTTGTCCTCTTAAATGAGACACAAGGTGACGTTAAAGTGTGCAACGGCACTTTCTGCTGCCGCCTGCAGTACAGGTGGTTACTGCAAGACCATAAAGAGCTCTATGCTCTCGGCGCATTTGCAGGAATACACACAGTCAACGGACGTTACGCACTGCAGGCAAGAATCACATGAATTTTAATATTTCTAAAAAGGTTAAAACTGACAACTCACTATTTTTATTTGCCACATGTTAAATATCTACAGGTTTGTGCAGTAGTCCGTTGTGGAGGGTTGGATCAGAGCTCTTGTGGACAGGAAGTGGAAGAAGCAGAGTCTAAAATGGACTTCCTGTTGGAGGGGAACTTTGACACCAAATACGTGTACCCATCTATTCTGACAAGCCGACTGGTCCTGGAGCAGCCCGAGAGTCTGGAGAAAGCTGCAGACATGAGAGTGACCATAAAACATTCAAACACGAAGGGTGGCCTGGTCACTGCCTGCCTGTATGGACGAATGTACCACCTGGATAATGAATGAAATTTGGAGGGATCAGGAAAATAAAGTTCAGTGTTATGGTTAAGAACTGCTCCAAACTTCAGCTGTTACACATTTGTTTTATGTCTTATAAAATAAACCAAAACAAATGTCTTTAATCATCTGTTACTTAATCTTTACAATACAAACATTTCACCATGTAGCATTCATCCTCTGTTTGAATGTTGCATATTCCTCAAAAGGCAATATTTGATAGTTTCTCTCTCACACACACACTCACACACACACAGTGACAGCCACCTTCTCTTGTCTCTTGTACACAACACAAACATTAAGAAAGTACAGCATTGCAAGTCATCCATTCCTTGGGCTGCTCATTCAGTTCATCAGTTGTACAGTACATTGGTCTTACATCCACCTGCTGTCACAATCCGCTCTCAACGATTCAATCTCCACCTGGAATAAATACGTAGGTTTCAATATTGACTTTCTCTCCTAGGAATCAAGAAGTCGATCCTAATCATGAATGCAGCATTATAAGTGTCCCAGAGTGACAGTCAGTGGCTGCTGTGAAAGCTCAAAGAACTCTGAATAAAATCTCAAGTACAGTAGGGAAAACGCTTCTTCAGCTGGTCCCATAAGATTGTCCCTCAGTTTCTGTCTTAACAAAGAAAAAAAAAGCAGTCCTCTGAGCTTTTCTTCACCAGATGCTCCATTAGTAAATGTGAATGAAAAATCTTTAAAACCACTCCAGAAAGTATCCTCAAACAGAAAGAGTTCAACATAAAAATAAAAACACTGCTTTAAATTGAAAAGGACGCTGGGCATGTTACTGGTCGTACAGTGATGCCGTGGAGAAAAAAAAGTGGCAAATTATTCTTTATTTTACCAAATTATTACATTAGTGCATCTTTTCCACTGTGTATGCACCTGAAGGAAGCAAGCATGTGGTTCAGACGAGGATTATTTTTAGATTTGAAGAGACTTACCTAAGAATACTCTGCTTGTATTTACTGCCCTGTCAAGCTTTTGTCAGTAATCTATTAAGGCTCCTGAGTGGCTGGCTAACCTGCCAGTATTGAGGTTCCACTAGTCCTCAGTACGTTTCTGAATCTGAGTCGTTCATTTCATCATCTCCAGAAACAGAGGACAGCGGACGTTCTGGCCTGCAGTAGGAGGCGTGGTCAAGCCTCAGTGGGGCTGGAGTATCAAAGGCCACACCTTTGGAAATGTGGTTTGAAATAGGGTGGTGGTTGATGACTGTTTGAGTAAGCGAGAGAGTGGGCAAAGCTGCTATGGTGACCATGGGCGAGGTGGGCATCATTGAGTTAAGGATGAGGGCCAAGCAGTCAGCTACATCCCGATTGGGAGCACAAGCCAAAGCTGGAGTGTAACCTGGGAATAAAAGGAGAAAAGGGGTTCATAGTACACATTAGAATTACACCTGAAGAGTACGTGTGAGTGCAGTGAGATGAAAGCTGACCATTCTCATCCACAGCTAACACACTGGCTCCTTTCACCAGCAGCTCCTGGACCACCACTGTCAATCCCTTCCTGGCTGCTACATGCAAGGGCCTGCAGGTAGAAGAGTGCTACAGTAAGTTCACACTGGGTTTTGGAGGTTATCCTGCTGCTTACAGTAGGTGCAACCTTCAGGTTCTACATACGTCTGCAGAGCAGCGTTGGTGCAGTTAATGAGATTCCTGTCGCTGATTTTCTCCAGAATCAACAAGGCACTTGTCTCGTGACCCTGAGAAGAGCAGAGAGTACCAAAGTCATCTGCAGTGACCACGTGAGATGTGCAACAATCCTGCCTTTGTCAATATGTTAAAGAGATGACGTTCTGAGCTTCACATAAATGTTAATCTCGCGCAAAGCTTTAAAAAGCTCTTTGTGTGACAGTTACAGAGCTCGTGTGTGTGGCAAATATTATTGTTCACAATAATATGACATTCTCCAAATTGTGCCTTTTAGTGATGCAAGTGAAACATGTGATGATGTGGTTAAATGTGTCTGCCAGATGTGTCCAAAGTGATACATAAATGTTCCAAGAGCCAGGGCCAAAACATACACGTCCCACACATTGCAAAAATATAAAATCTGAATGGTAACTACTTTCAACTTAAAATCTGAGACACTGAGACCACAAGAAAATCGCAACATTTTTAATACTGAATGACTAAATAACATTTCCTGTCTCTGAAATGCCTTTACCTTGCTGCAAGCCAAATGCAATGCTGTGTTCCTGTCTGCATCTTGCAGTGCCAAGTCTGCCTTAGCAACGCTCGCCATCACCTCTGTAACACAACACAACAGTGGAGATTAATACAAGTGAAAGGTTAACAAATCAGGGACCATTATTTCCACAAGTTTATCCCTGTATCAGTTAGTGTACTGACCCACAGCATTGGTCTGTCCATTTAGAGCTGCCATCATCAGTGGTGTTCTGTGCATGTGGGTGTCAACAACATTTGCCTGAGCTCCATGGCTCAGAAGAAGGGAAACGCACTCCACATGGTCAGAAAAAGCTGCAGCATGAAGAGGAGTCCTGCATCAACATCAATACAGTTATTGTAAATACGTTCCTGCTCACTAAGAACAAATACAAAAAAACAACAACAAAAAAATCCCTCCACGCATGATTTTAAGTCTGCATCTCTCACCTGCCCTTGGAGTCAGTTGCATTCACAATATTTGCACCCAGGGAGTCAATTAACATCTCTGCCACTCCCTCATTATCGTTTATCCTAAAACACACAACGCAGCCTGTCACACACCCTCAGAGCAAATCGATCCTCATAAACATTCGTGGATATAAACAGACAGAGCCTTACACAGCACAGTGCAGTGGGCTGAATGAGTTCCCTGTAATCTTCCTGAACACCTCCTGATCTAACAACACCTCCACACATGCGTCATACCCTGGAAAACAGAGAAAGACAGATGTAAAAACAGAAGAAAGTACAGTGCTGTGTCTTAAAAAAACCCAGATTGACATGGTTCTCAAACATTTCACGTTGTGTCCCAATACCGTTATAGCAGGCCCAGTGCAGTGGTGTGTAGCCCTTGCTGTCAGTGAGGTTTGTGTGACTGTGTGAAGTGTTGGTGGCCTGCAGCAGGGCACCCAGGGCACCCACACGGCCAGAAGCAGATGCCAGGTGCAGGGGGGAGCGGCCCCGGATGTCCTTTACACTCACGCTGGCTCCCCGCTGGAGAAGGGCCTCTACACATTCCTCCTGGCCTGTCACAGCCTATGTGAAACATACAGAAAACACTAGAGAGTATAAATACCAAAAGAAATTTTTAAAAAGCATATATTAAAATTTAATATGCGATCTCAGTAGACACGTGTGCCTATCTCACCCCTCGGTGTAGTGCTGTCCTGCCCCAGCGGTCCTGATTCTCCACACTGGCTCCTTGACTGAGCAGAGAGTACACACAGTCTGTATGTCCGCTCAGCACTGCCAACATCAGAGGAGTCCTGAACACAGTGTGGAGATCAGGCACAACTCAGTAAGAATATTTAAGTGATCAGTTGAATCGCACAAAACAGTAGCCTAAGATTTATATATTTTTTTATTTATGTATTTAAACACACATGCACACACTCACTGTCCGTTGCTGTCTTGTGCATCCACATCAATGTGTTGGTCATTGTTGTTCAACAGCAGGCGCAGGCACTCTGGGTGGCCATTCATAGCTACAGCAAAATGAAATTTTAACTTTAAAAGCCAGAAAATTCACCCTTTTCACGCGATGGGAAGGCGACTGCCTGCTTATATACCTGCAGTATGTATGGCTGTCTGTTTGTGAATGTAATCCCGAGTCATGGGTGACGCGCCGTGGTGCAGCAGCAGAGACACACACTCCTGATGACCTCTTGAGCAGGCCAGAATGAGGGGGGTGCATCCCTCTGGGCTCCGAACATCCACATCAAGCAGGGATGACAAGAGCACCTCTAAGGCTCCACAGTGTCCATGATAAGCCTGGACAAAGTGAAAAAGCACACACACACACACATTATGTTAAATGGGGTGGCTGTGGCTTACTAATCTGAAGGTTGGTGGTTCAATACCCAGCTCCTCTATCTAACTGTCAAAAGGATGAGTATGTGACATTAAAACTGCTTGAGCATAGGAGAAAGTGCTTGTATGAGTGGGTGAGTGTTCAGATAGAATAGAAAAGCCCTAAATAAGTACTAATCCTTCTTTAATGAATGCAGAGTCAAAGATAGATAGAAAAGAAAACATGCTTTAAAGAAAAAAATCTTAAAACTCACTGCCAGATGGAGTGGACTAATGGGAGCGTGGCTCTCTGAATCACTCAGCATGTCTGTTCCTGATGTCTCCATTAGCTGAAACAGCAATATTACTCATTTCAGATCCAGGTTTGCACAAATGCCAGTATGTGCAATACATATACTGATGGATGAAAATTGGTTGAAAACTGAAAGACTATAAAAGGTAGGAGGGCATAAGATTAGGTAAGGTAAAAGGTAAAACAACATAACATGAGAAAAAAGGGCTTTATTTACATAGAAATGTGTCATGATTTCAAAAAGTACATCAATATATATATATATATATATATATATATATATATGAACAGATTTTAGTTTTGTACAAAATACAGATAAAAACAGCCTTTTTAATTTGATGCCATAATAAGCCAGAGGAGGGTTCACAGCTTTATCTGTTTAGCAGTTGTCGTAGCCACTACACTACAACAGAGGGAGCTCCTCGCAAAGCTCAATGGTGCTACAGTGAGAGACTGAAATTCCTCTTACCACATCAAGGGGCGTCTCAGTTGCCATCTAAAAGAAACAAAGACTTTTTGATATAGTGTCAGAAAACAGATTTATCAGCCTTTATGGCCAATTTTTCCCCATTCAGTGCAGCAGCTGTACACACCAGCTCCAGGCAGAGTGTGCGTCCGTAGGCCGAGGCATAGTGCACAGCACTATAACCCTGTTTGTCTCTCACACCTGGATCTGCGTCATTCCTCAGAAGGTATTCCACACATCTGGGAAAGACAATAGACAGGGTAAGTTTAAAGTGTTTCTTTTATCTCTTTTAAAGAAACACTTTAAACTTGGCATTAGGGATTCTCTGAAACATAATATTTACACTTTGAACACAGAGCAGAACTTACTTCCCATCAATATCAGCAGCAGCAGCGTAGTGCAAGGGGCTACAGCCTCTCTTGTCCAGCTCATTGATGCTTGCCCCAGAGCCCACCAAGGCAAACACACACTGGTAGTTACAGTTGGCTGATGCATAGTGTAGCGGAGCTCTGTGAAGATCAATAAATTAAGTTAGCCACTATTCGCAGATTTAATGTGGTCAAAACTTTACCATTGTCTCCATCTCTTATTTTACTCCATTTCTAGCATCCACCTTTGTGACACCAGCACTGTACTCTTAATCCAATTTTCACATTTTATCTTACCTGCCAAAGTTGTCTTTCCTGTTAAAGTCTGCTCCGATGTTTAACAGCAGGTTCAGACACTCCAGGTTCCTGTGTGGAGAGGGGGACAGCTGTGTTAATGTACCACTCACTGGTACAACAGTCAACTGCATGACATTTACAAAGTACATACACAAACTTTCAGTTCAACCAAAACGTGTATCAGATTGTTGAAAAGAGAAAGAAAGAGTACAATGACAGGAGAATAAGTAAACTAATAATACTGAAGCAGTAAGCAAAAACAATCACCCTCCAGCTGCAGCAGCATGTAGACAGGTCCTTCCAAAGTCGTCGGGAGTGTCTATGACAAACCCTGCACAAATATGCAAGCTGCATTAATTTGGATGTCAACTGGGTGATTCCACAGGCCTGAATGGTGTCAGCATTAATGTACCTGAGGACAGCAGCTTCCTGCAGCAATCTGAGAAGCCGCTGAGAGCTGCCAGGTGTAGGGGGAACATCCCGTGAATGCCTCTCCTTAAAAGACAAGCCATTGCATGCAAGCATTTTTATGACAGAAAAAAAAGATTTTATTTATCCTGACTTAACCGTTTCCAGGCTTAGAGCTGCTCACTTGCATTTGATCCTTTAACACTACTGCACAGATAACATGAAGCAAGAAGACAGACAGATGGTGAATGTCAGTTGTTACTAACTTGGCTGTGTTGGCTCCGTGTTTGATGAGCGCTGTAATAATTAGCTCGTGGCCATAGCGGGCAGAAATGTGAAGGGCAGTGTTTCTGCTCTTGTCCTCACAATCAATTTCAGCTCCTACACCCACATAAATCAGATAGAATTATATTTTCCATTAAAAAAGCCGGAGCAATCTCAAGAAAAAAAAAGAGCATATTGTGCAACATATGCGGCATACAGCACACTCTGAGATCCAAACTAATTTGAATCCATGCATGAGACAGACAGCACTGGGCGAGGGCTCTCACCATTTTGAATAAGAGCCTGAGAGCAGGAGAACCTTCCATGTGTAGCTGCCATGTGCAGGGGAGTCTTCCCATCTTTACTCTGAAGAGAGAGAAGGCAGAGAAAGAGACATTTATTATTGCAAAATGTACATATTACAAATATGAAATCATTAAAACATCAGCTATTCAACTATGAGTCTAACTCAGAAGTGTTAGAAAGATAAAATGAACAGAAGCTATCACAGACGCCACTGTGGACCACCCACACACACAAAATGCTTGAGCAGCTTGCTGCCTTAGGGAGTCTCCCTCCCCCTCCATCATCCATATGGCCTTGCACATTGTTGCTGTAGGGACCCAATATCAGTTTCCATCACTGCTACCAAAGTGCTAAAAACACAGTCCCTCTAGCTTTCAACTAAATTCTGAGCAGGATGCATACTAGTAAACACTGAGGACATACAAGATAAAATTTATCCTTTTTTAATACATAGACATAGGAGCATTATGCACATACTTCCTTCTTTGGAAAGCAAATACTCTCCCTTGGATGAATTTCTAGTTTCAGCTTTTTTAACTGCATGTTAACATTACCTGCAAGTTGATGTGAGCCCCATGGGCCAACAGCAGCTCCTGGCACAGCGCCCCCTGGCGTGAGGAGGAAGCAAAGTGGAGGGCAGAGAAGCCCCTCTCGTTCACCTGAAGCCAGGGGACCAAGTAACAGGATTAAACACACAATTACTATGCACATGCAACGTGGCAGAGAGTGATGCGCACACACCTGGTTAACACTGGCTCCTGCCTTGATCAGCTCACCGACAACCACATCCTGTCCATTGTAACAAGCCAAATGGAGTGGTGTGTTGCCATAGGCATTAGCCTCATTTACCTATGCACAGAGGAACAACATTTTCAATTTAACCATTACTAACTACAGTAAGAAATTTTGGTGACACAGACGGCATTTTAAGGACACTGTCAGTATGTCTGTACTGACGTTAACCCCGAGGCTCAGCAGGTAGTGCACTGTGCTGCTCATGCCACTGGAGGCAGCTGCATGCAGTGGGGTATAAGCCTTCTTGTCCTTACAGTCCACCTCAGCTCCACTGGCAACCAAGAACTTCACTACCTCCAGGTGACCTAATACAGAGAAGTGAGAAGGAGATGAGTCAAATTCACTTCTGTCAAGAACTACATGCCAGCATCTCCCATTCACATCAACACTATGACCACTATGAACACTCTTACCCATGTAGGCTGCCCAGTGGATGGCTCTCCTGTCCTTCTTATCAAACGCATTAATGTTGGCTCCTCTTGACAGCAGCAACTTCACCATCTGACACACAGAATCAGATTGACAAGGAGCTGATGTGTAGTCACCTCTGTATCTGTGTGTGTGGGAGTGAAGAAAGACTGACCTCTACATGTCCACTGAAGGCAGCGTGGTGCAGGGCAGTGCGTCCCGCCCGATCAGATACGTTGACATTGCTTAGCAACGGGACCAAAGCCTCAGCACAGCGTACCGCCTTATTGCTAGCTGCTACATGGAGCGGCGTCTGCCAGTTCTTGTCACGAGCATTCACATCCGCACTGTGCTTTAGTAACACTGCCACAGCATCCTGAATAAAGAGTGAGCAAACATAAGGTCTACTGGAAAACAGTCTCAGTGCTCTAAGAATGTAAGCACCAAGGTTTACAGGTGGCTGTGTGGGTGTTTAGAAAGTTCATATTCTATTCATAGAGGGCTTTCATCCTGAAATCAAAATGCTGGAAAGTAGAAACTACACAAGGGACTATGTTAGTTTGGGCATGTCGCCCAGGACTAAGAAGAATAGGCAGACATTTTGACGTTTATCAAACACAAAGCCATAACACAGGGGTTATTTCCATTTGCCCCTTTAAGGCCAGATTCTGGGAAAGATTCTCTTAACTTTATCACGACAGACCTTTCTCGAAACCTTGTCAGTAAAGCAGCTAAAAGATATTCTAAGCAGAAAGTGTTTGCGAAATCTCCCTTAAAAAAGGATTTGTTTACCATTACTTGTGACAGGGTCAAAGTTGTAGCGGATTCCCCAGAGGTCACATTTGCATGTGTGTTTGTGTAATGTGTTACCTCACTACAAGAAGCCACAGCTCGGTGAAGAGGAGTTAACCACTTGTTATCTTTGGCATTAACTCGGGCTCCTTGAGTGAGAAGAAGAGAGTGAGACAGGGTAAGAAAAAGGAGATGTCAGAGCAGTCACATAGTGCCATACGCAGAATCGCAGAATGTACAAAAAGGAGGGGAAGAGCTAAATATCTTAAAAAATATCTTGTAAAAAAAATAAATAAAAAAGGATTTTATGAGGAGGATGAGCCAACAGTGGCTGGAAGATATAAAATGCCCATGATCCCCTTTTGGCACGACCCGTGTGTTAAAATAGCCCTGCAGCTGCACCTGTTACTTGCTCTTCATTGAGAAACACTGAATACACACACAGTCTCACATTTATTCGCGCACTACAGCACCCTACTCACTCGTGTTACACGTATGCTTACACTCAGGCGTTTAAGTGTAAGCTCCTCCCACTGATGTGCTCAGCTTACTTCACAGAAAATGAAGCCAAAAAAACACTCGTATCAGATTGTTGACAGATCACAAGAGCGGTCACTAGTCACCATGAGACGGTAACTGAGCAGTGAGCACAGCATGGAAATTACTGAGAAACTGCATGTTATGATAAAAGAGATGACAAACAGTCAGGCTTTTATTCCAGTTTAAAATGCACTGAGCTGTATGGAAGTAGGGAACTACAGGGGGGAAAAGAGTAACATGGCATTAATGAAATACAAAAAAAAAAGTTGTCTGTGAAGGTTCTCAGTCATCCAGGTCATCATAGTCTAAGAAGCTTGGAAAGAAAAGCGTCCCTCTTGGGAGGACACTCCCACGAGGCTCTTACAAATTGCACATTTTAATAAGGAGAGAACAGCTAATTATTCAGTATTGCTTTGAGTATCTTACCGAGCAATCAGCATGATGTAAATAACGCTTTTAAGACTTGTGCCTAAAAAATACTACAGTTTGAGTGAAGGGATATAAACATACAGAAGAGGTAATGAGGATACAGACATAACTGTATTTCTCCATCCACCCAGGCATTATAACTAGAGGTCCATAATTAGGTAGAAATGAAATCAAATGATTGGCTTAACAGCAGCACGGTGGCACGGTGGTTAGCACTGTTGCCGCACAGCAAGAAGGTCCTGAGTTCAATTCCACCATCAGGCCGGTCTTTCTGTGTGGAGTTTGCATGTTCTCCCCGTGTTTGCGTGGGTTCCCTCCGGGTACTCCGGCTTCCTCTCACCGCCCAAAGACATGCAGCTTCTGGGGATAGGTTAATTGGTGTGAATGTGAGTGCGAATGGTTGTCTGTCCCTGTGTGTTGGCCCTGCGACAGACTGGCGACCTGTCCAGGGTGTACCCCGCCTCTCGCCCTATGACAGCTGGGATAGGCTCCAGCGCCCCCCGCGACCCTGAAAAGGATAAGCGAATGGATGGATGATTAGCTTAACAGGTGAGCTGGGGTGTAATGTTTACCTGAGAGGATGAGAAGTTCAATGATCTCAGCATCTCCCAGGTAAGCTGCAGCATGCAGCGGGGTCCGCTTCTCGTTGTCCTGGGAGGACGTTACGAAACAAAAACAATCAGTAAAAAATAGGTTTCACTTCTCGTTCAGGACACACATCCTGAGCTGTGACATCATTTGCTGCATGCCAGAACAGAATCAATAGACCTTACAGTGTTGCAGACCACAGGAAGTGCCATTCAGTAAAAATATCTATCATCGTTTCCCTTTTATTCTTCACTTCACTTCATCACTTCAACACACATCTCGCCCTTTCAGTACAACTGAGACCAATCAGTGAGGTGGGGCTATAAACAAATCTCATGTGACTGGAATAGGCCTGGGCTAGTGTAGCTGGCTCCAGGGAGAGCTGGTGTTATGACCCCACCATTATAGAACCACAGAAATCACACTGGAAAAACACGCTCAGGAAGACTGGGACACAGACTGAATGAAATTGGGGAAAAAGGAGAGAGCCAGTGAAGGTCGTGTCCTTTCTCATCTGAAAGGTTAGAGTGTTACAAACAGTTCATATGTCCTGTCTGGCTGGCAGCTACATAGGATGCAGAATACAGAAAGCTGCCAAAAAAGCACTCCGCCAGCCAATCGATAAACCCAGATCAGCTGTGGGCTGCCGGCTGCCTGCTGCTCCCCTCGCTGTTGTTTATGTGCCCTGTGGCAGTGAAAGGCAATGCTAATGTGTTTGTGTAAATTATTCTAAAACTAAACGACCTGAAGCAACAAAAGTGTGTGATTTACCTGAATGTTGACATCCTCTTTCTTGAATATGAGGGCGCGAACTTCATCTGGGTCCACATTGAAGATGGCTCTCAACAGAGATGGCTATAGAGATTAAAAAAAGAAAGAATGATGAGAAATGCCAGCGTATAGCACTATTGGAAAGGCAGTAATTTTCTATGCTGACAAGTGTGTTATCAGAGAGAGTTATGAGTGTTTCAGACGGAAGAGTCTTGCACACACACAGAGTATAATCCCAGGCTGGGACAGAGCCATAGGTCACATATGGCTGTATATCACCTATTTGTTTATGAGTGGCTGTTTTGGCACAAAACTGTTCAAATCTGGGTTAATCCTGAGCATTCTTGCCACGTTGTGCTGCAACAGAAAGTAAATAAAATGTAAATATAGAATAAAATAAAAATGAATAAAATACATTTATGAATAAAGAAGAATTTTGAGTACATTTCCTAAATTTAAACAAGTTATACAAGGTCCTCCTCAAGAAAGAAACTGTGAATGAATGACAGGCACATGGTTTATCTTTAGCCTCCGTTTAATCTATGCTCACGGTCATAAATGTAAACAGCTGCCATGAGGTTGACAGCATACTGAGCAGGATTTGTAGCCAGCGATGCCCTGCAGTCATGATAAAAGTAAGATTAAGACAAAAACAGCATCCTCCTTTTCCTTGCATCAGCCTTTATTTTAAAACTGCTTTCGGCTTTCAGAAGTGATGAATTCATAATAAAAGGGTAATTTGTCATCTCTGAGATTTAACTGTTTCTGTGTTTGATAGAGAAAAATAACAAAACTCATGCAGCACAGCAGACATTTGGTATTATAATAAATCGCCTTAAAGACTCCCCTAGTGAGCCTCATCTTTGTTACCAAGATTTGAGCAATGTAGAAATTTTAAATTAATGCTACTGTTCTCTAATTGCAGCTTCCTTCTTTCAAAACCTATAAATAAAAAAGTGTTTTTCATTTGCTGCAACAGTAGTGAAAGTGCCTAACGCTAATATGATGGTGCTGATTTTGGCGAGGCTCTAATCTTCAAATGCTGCCGTTCACTCTTTTGCAACCTATCAAGTATGTCTACTGAGGCTCCATGTCTCTTACTGACAAACCTTTTTTGCTAGAGTGGCTCGTCATGGTCAAACACTGCTGTTCAGTCTATACTTAGTACGATCTAGTGTTAATAAGCACTACAACAAACACTTCAGCCTTCTTCTGTTTTCCCCAACCTGCTCTCATTACCTCCAAACTAAAAATAAGTAGGGCTGTCTAGCATGCCGGCATCCATCTCTTGCCTATTACAATGATGACCACTAAGCTAATGTAAGTGACTGAAGGAGGTCCCCATGCATAAACCCTGTCATCACAGCCGGCACATCTTCTTTGGCTTCACCCTCTTCAGTGCATGCTTCAAAGAGCAGTCATCATAAGTTGAAAAGACTTATTAGCATGTTCCAGCAGAAAGCTTGCCCTTTATACATCCAACAGCGGAGACTACAAAGACCAGGGCTTGCTTTTAATCTATACAAACCAGAGCAGTTCTCATGTGGCAGGACAATACTAGCGCTATATTTAGTGGCACAAACCATGTGCTGAAAGTGCACTGTATTTTTATAGAATGGCACATGAAACAGTACAGGTATAAACATCAGACCAGAACTAAAAAGTGCAGTGGTCTACCTTAAATCCTAGTTAATGCTGTCATTTACACACAAAACTGTAGATGGTACCCTCATTAAAACCAGCAATTTAGAGATTCAGCAAACAGTCCCATCTCACCTTGTCATCCTCAGCGACTACCTTTCGAGAGGCATGATGGGATCTGCGGTCTGGGGATGATTTGGGCCGTGGAGGTGGGGATGAAGAGCAGGACTCATCCTCCTCTACCTCCTCCAGTACCACAATACACACACGGCTAGCCCGCTCAGACCGCATCGGGAACAAACATTCACACGCCACACAATCACTCACTCACTCACTCACACACACGCTCTGTCACTCACGCACATGAATACAGAGTGTTCCTTCTCACATATGTGCACAATTCAGCGGCACAAAGGTCAGCAGTAAATCCCGCACACATAGTGTTTTCCTCGTAAACAAGCGCTGCACATCTTCGCAGAAAAAAAACCACTCTGAAATCCGGCTCTGTCCTCTATCTGTCAGTGTTGCTTTGCGGCATGTCTTTTTATCCTCCTCCTCCTCCTCTCTCGTCTCCACACTCACACTCTGTGAGCGGCAGTAGCGGAGACGGCAGGGAATTCCTTTGCGTAATGGTGGCAGTAAGAGGCATGCGGCAGAATGAGCTGCGCACAGGAAGCTACATATCCTCGCTGCTGTGCTGCAGCCAGGAGCACATACGCAACTGATGCAAACACACACGCGTGCGCACACACACAGATTAGCATAAACGTGGGAGGGGGCAGCAGCACCTAATGTATGTGTGGGTATGCATCGCTCATTTCAGGCAGACTGCTGAAGCCAGCTCTTTCAAAAGAAGAGAGGGATAGGAGAGGGAAAGGAGGGGGAGGGGAGAGGAGAGAGAAAAAGAGAGCCAGGGAAGAGAAAGAGAAGGGAGGGAAAGGGGAGTAGAGATAAAAGGGGTGAGAGACAGAGAGAAATAAAAAGAAAAGGAGTGGGAATGGGAGGGGATGATTGTAGGCAGGTACCTGGAGCACTACAGAACAGCTGTGTAAGTTGACAGTGGAAAAAAAGAAGAGCAGATAAAAGAGAATCAAGTTATAAAAAGAGTGACGAGAGAAGTAAGATTTACTGGGACAAAGGACAGCTATTTGATGCGTCACTGTAACCAGGTCACTTCCTGGTCAGGGCTTATCCTGACTGTCCAGCTAACGAGTATGACAATACTTCCACTGTTTTAACTGTAAGAACAAAAGCGAAAGTCTAATAATGCTTTTAGAGTAAAAGCTTCCCTCTCAAGGAACAGAAACCATGCTGTTTGTTGGACGTTTGAGCTCGGTCCAGATCCCTGCTTGTTTACAACTCTACCTAACTCAGTCTACCCTTTGCCTTATCATTAAGTACCGATGTAATAAAACTCCTGTGTCTGTTATTGCACATTAAAGTAATAATGTCAAAGGCTGCTCATATTTTGTTAACTGGCCAGGCATCTTCAGGGATCTTAAAAGCTATATTCAACATAGATTGTTAAAAGCAACAACAACAACAACAAATACACATACACACTTAAATGTAGTGCTGTTTTTAGCTAAATGGGGTGTAAATTATCTGCATTTTATAAAGCTGGTGCTACAATAGAAGTCCCCTTTCATTTTGTATGCTGAAGAATCAAAGAAAATGAATACCACATTGTTGTTGTTTTAGTTTGTGTGTGTGCCCCTGTCCTCTTTGGTGTACTGGTGGCATAGCTTTAGAAGTTCCCATCTCCTCATTATAAAACTGGAACCAAATGGCTTTGCCAGAGAATGTGAGGGTAGCTAACAAGACCAGTCTGTGCGTGCAATACTGTGTGTGTGTGTGTGTGTGTGTGTGTGTGTGTGTGTGTGTGTGTGTGTGTGTGTGTGTGTGTGTGTGTGTGTGTGTGTGTGTGTCTGTGTCTCCTTCATATTCAACGCAGATCCTAAAAAGAGCAATCTTGCCAAGCCACACATCCCTATTAACTCAGTGGGAGGGACGGCGCAAGGCAAATGAGAGAGAGCGATTCATTTAGAAAGAGCCTTTGTGCAGGCCTAAATTTTAAGTCTAATGGTTTTAGCATTTAGAAACATAATATGAAACACAACATACAATTTCTTTTTTCCTACAGTAATCACTCTGCCATTACAGATTTGCATCAAAAGCACAAACAAAGAATGATTTTCACGAAGCAAAGCATGTAAACAACCAGCGTTTTGTCTATCCCACTTGCTAGCACTGGGGAAACTCTAAGCAGAGCAGCCCGAAGATATTTACAAAGCAAATTTGTTGTAATCCGCTAAACAGAAGTGAGTATTTCTGTCTGTATCCACCCAAACTCAAAAGCAAAGCCAAAGCAGTGGATGTGGAACAGGCTGGAAAACTCCAGATACAGTAAAATGAATGATCAACATCATGTGAAAAAACAATCTAACAAATAAATAAACATTTTGTTAGGTTGGTCTTGTGTGGTATGAAAAGTCCAGTGTGACTGCAGCTACTTCATGAGAGACCTGGCGTGACAGTGTGCATGTGTAAGAGAAAGTATGCAGGCCTGCACTGACCTCTGCTCTGACCCAGCAATAGGATGCACGGTGTGTGTAACATAATCTCAGAAACACAAAGGGCAGTGCGTGAGTGTGTGTGCTGGCACAGACAGCAGTAATAAACCTGCTGATATCAGCTGATACCGTGAGATATATTAAAAGGTTTCAACGATCATCATGAGATCATCTGTAGTATAACTTTGCTGTTTTGATGTGTAGCCAGAGCCATCTAGAGCTATTATATCTCTAGAAAAACTACAAACAGAGCAGCAAAAACTACAAGTGGAAGATGGCGATTAGTGCAGCTGCTGCGATAGCTCTCCCCTGACTCATTATGTATGAAAGTACTGTGCGTTGCTATCCTAAAATACAGGTTACCATTTTGCTCAAGAAAGCTGATATTACCGTTATGAAATCATCTGTATGATAGGCTGAAATGTTTGTAATGGCTAATGTTGTAAATTGCTTAAGCTAAGATAATCTAACTAACTTTATACCTCATAGTATCGTTAACCACCTACTCTGCATCCATTCAACACTTTAATCTGTCTCCCATCAACAAATTATTTAAACATTTTAAATAAATGGTCTGCTACCATCACGTCAGTGTTTTAATACAACTTTTGAACTAGTACGCGGGATAGACTTTTTTAATTATCCGGTTGTTCAGTCTGACGTCACTAGCCGTGTCTGGGCCTAAACTCCGCTGCAGGTCCATATATCAAACGATCACTATGGCATTACTGAGAGTAGAAAAACTGCCTAAAGTCTTTCATCTTTAATAAAATGATCAGCGTTCTGCTCTACCAGGTGTAACAATTGAGTTTAACATCCAGGCATCCATGAAAACGGAATTTATGACATTTAACGAGTTAGAAGTTAGCAGGGAGTTAGCTCGCTAGCTTCTATCTAAATACAATATAGCATGTCCTGACTGCGGGGTTTTGGAAACAAATTACAGCTCTGTTATCACTTCCAGCATAAATGAAGACAGAAAACTAAACAGCAGTGACGTTTGTAGGGTTACTGAAGTTGGGCTAGCTGGTATATAATGATGTGCTACGTGACCGCTAGCGACACAGCTATGTTAGCATAATATAAACAAGCTAACTTTTTTTCCACTCGATAAAAGTTAACGTGAGTGTTCACGGTGGTCAGGAACAAATGTAATCGCATGGCAGGATGCTGTAAAAGGACCAAACTTCAGCCAGGAGAACAACTGAGATAATCCATCCACAATACGAGGTTAGTCATTCATATACTGCTGCATGGGCTGGGCTGTAGTTACATCCTAAGGTTTTAAAAACTGAGCTTAAATAAATGATTAGCGGTAATAAAAGCCGAGGGAGGTCAGTGATCACTGACTGTTTTAGGAGCTTTTTGAGATTAAATAGAAGAAAATACATAACATTAAACATGTTAACAACACAAAAGCCATATTAAACGCAGACTACTACCGGAAGTAGGATTCGTCGTGTCATCACTGAACAACCGGATTATTATTACTGTGATATTGAACTGGCCTCAAGATATTGATAACGATTACTAACTTACTGGTAATGCGACACAACTGGTATGATGTGTACTAGGTATGTCACAATGACTGCGCTGACAATAACTGTGATATTTAAAAATGAAATATCAATATTGTATCAGTGACATTCATATGAATCTAAATAACTCTGATTTGGCTTTGGGCTTTTTTTAAATGTAAGGTCACAGATTCTCACCATCTCTTTGACTTTAATTCATTTTCCAAAAAATACTAAACAAAAATAAACAGAGTTAAAGAATTTGACTGATTCAGTTATTGCTTTTTAAAATATTTTTGGCAGATTTTCTATAGCACTGGCAATTATATTGTTCTGATTAATTTAGTTTTAAATGGATAATTGGTTAATTGTTTAGTGAAAATCTGATGTGATGTGAAGTTCTACCTTTTTCTTTTAAAATCCTTTATTTGAACTGTAAGAAGAACTCTGCAGATTTATTTTAACACCATCTAACCTTGAGCCAAGATCATCTTTAATGTATTGTTAATGCGGGAGAAACAGGAACGCCGATAAAAAACAAGAACACAGAACAGTCAGTTTTAACCACTGGGTCAGCTTACGCTTTGATTATACTCAGACACAGACACGGACAGCTGGAGACCCAACAGACTAGGAGTTATTCCCGTTATAATTCTATGAACTATGCCTAAATTCCACTTCCTTGGGCGCACGTGTAGTTGATGTCACTCAGACACAAGCGGCCTCAAGCGGACCCCAGCTGACTCGCAGATCTGCAAATTCTGATCAAACTTACACTAACTATGACTAAATAAACTAAAACAAACTGTGACTCCTAATGGTTTTTCTTGTATAAGTCACTACTTTTAGCCAGATTAACCTAGAATAGACTACATACTCTCCAGGACTATAAAACTGAAAACTAAAGCAATAAAGCAATTAAGCTGTATAAATTCTGCACACACTGCACTTATCCAAACAACTTGGTGCATGATGGTCAGAAGCTCTCTGGTGACCGGCTATTGCATCGCACGATTCTGCTGAATAGAGACAGTTCTTTTGAGAAGTCGCAGGCCAGTAAACACATAGAAGGAGAAACATTTGAAATACTAATGATAGTATATTTAAAAAAAAAAAAAAAAAAAGGAGAAGAAGAAATGATTCAATCACTTCTTAGTAGGGCTGCTCAATTAATCGAATTTTAATCACGATTACGATCTGGGCTTTCAACGATCATTAAAAATGACTGAGCCGATTATTAGCCCCTCCCTCCCTCGTGCTTTACTCTCGCGCTGCTCCGTGTGGTAAATCGAGCGCACCTCTCTGCATTTCGAACACGCATCACAACAATTAAGAGGACCCGAGGAAAGCTCGGAAAGCTAAGCAGAAGTTATTTGGACAGGAGAGTGACTGCCGTTGGTTGAAAAGAGAGGTAAAAAAAAAAAACTTCAGTGGTGTGGAAACATTATGGGTTCGCGGAGTCAGACGTGGATCAAGTAGACACAGTGTGTAAACTTTGCTATGGTGTAGTAGCTGCACCACAGAGCAACACTGCAAAGTTCACTAAACATAGATGTTTACATTTTTCATTTATTTCTTATATTGCAAACATTTGCACTGTTATCAGTATTTGCACACTATTTTATATTATTTTTTAAAGTCATTATTCAACACATTGTTATTATTAACCCTTTAAAGCCAGTCAGAGCAGCATGCTCTGTTTTGTGTAACTATTTTTAAATCCCTGTAGAACCTGAACCATGTAAGCTAGCGCAATAATTTGTTTTGCATATGAAACCAGAGGAGTTGTACTTACATCTTATGCCATCAGCTTGTCCTAAGTCACGGTTTGCTTCCACATAAAGCTTTGCAAAAATTGCATAAAAAGCACTTGCAGGAACAAAAACATAATATTCCAGAAACACTTTGCCGATCTGATCAGCTGTTCTTAACACTTCCCACATTGAAAAAGACGTCAACGTGAACTGTCGCATTTCCTGCCCGAAACCGGAAGTGACGTCATTTTCGCGGAAAATGTAGTTTTTTACTTGTAGGCCTTAAAAGCCTATACTGGTGTTTTTATAAGTCATGTTTGACTTTTCTGAATAGATTCCGTGATGCTTAGAACTCGAATTGCACTGCTAGAAATAGTTTATTTTGATGCACATGCTGTTTTCTTTGCAAATTTGCATCATAGGATTGTTTTTTTTTGTTTTTCCTGCAGTATATATAAAAATTGGTGTATCTCCAAAATAAAACTATGAAGACACTCAAAATAAATTTCCTGTTGTTGTAAACTATTTTTTGCAACTTTTTTGTATTTAAAGTTTTGAGGGATAAACCTCTTAAATATCTCCAAGTAGAAATATATGTAAAAAAAAACAAAAACGATTTTCAATTTTTTTTGTAGTTTATTGCGCTTTTTTGCAATTAATGTAATTACTATGGACTTAATGCAGACATATTATTAAAATTTGGGCTATAACAGTTGTATTGATGTATAGCAACTTGAAATGCTCCCACAAATGGCACTACAACATGTAAAAAAATAATATAAGCTCTGGCGGACTTGGTTCTATGGTAGGTCTTAAAGGGTTAAATAAATATCGTCAAATAATCGTGATCTCAATTTCAGTGAAAATAATCGTGATTATCATTTTTGCCATAATCGAGCAGCCCTACTTCTTAGCTGGGTCAAACAGCCTGGTTTCTAAGCAACAGGACGCCCTCTGCAGGACAAACATACGCCGTTGCCAAGAAAAATGACATTCTCGTCTCCACTTTGGCCCTCTGAGCACTCTAAGTGTGACTATTTTTGTCCCTTTGTCAACTTGTCAGCAAACAGCACAGAGAACAATAGAGAATAGAGAGGGAGATCTGACCACACACACTCTTCCGCTCGTTGCGTGCTTGATGTAAGACTGGAAGACTGTTCAGGCCAGGACAGGACACTGAGCCCCACAATACCTGACCCACTTTTTCTTGACCAAACTCATCAGAGCTTCAATCAAAGCCAATTGTGACTCAACATATAACTGAATTTCTAAGCAGTCAGTGTCACTATACTGAACCCCTGATAAGTCATTAAGAGCATAAAACATAAATTTAAAAAATGAAAGAGTTAAATCGATAATTTTAGCCTAATGCAGTTTCATCATCTTTATTATAAAATGTATTATTTAAGAAGTTTAGCACCAGCACTCGAACAGAAACACAGTACTTTGACTCACGGTGTAAAAGTCTGAGTCTAAGTTAACCTGTTCTTTATGTATGTTGACAAATCAACAAATTCCATGCCAAAAAATATTCTGTCTTTTAAATAGATTGCTCCACAATACTATTTTCTTTTTAAATATACATATATATAATTCTATTTTTATTTCTGTTAAGTAAAATGCATACATGTATATGAGCTTACACACTTGATTTCCTAATTTATTACATCTATCTATCAACCAATCAACCAACCAATTTTCCTTTCAAATGTTATATAACATACAAACTGCTGTTAATGTGGCTGGCTTCCCAGTGGGCCAAACGTGGAATATAAATAAATAAATAGTGTGTGGCAAAAACATTAATCCGACCTTTGGCTAATGATCAACCCGCCCACTTGCTATCACCACCCTGAAGACAGGAGCGTTTCCAGCAGCTGATCTGAGGATAATGTCTGACCGGTGAACACAGCTGAGCAGACTTGAGGGCCAGCACCAGCTGCTACTTCCTGTGACAGCCTTTCTTATCTCCAGCAACAGGTGACTGCCCGAAGCTGCCCTCGGGGGCTGAGACGGACAGCTGACAAACCTACTGGGCAACAAATTCGATCTGCAGTCTTTTAATTTGGAAGGTGCAATCCAATCCACGATATCGGCTAACTTTTACGTTATTAACCTGGCAAGGTGTACCGCGCGTTAAGGATTGCGGTTGCTTATTCACATTTAACAGGGCGCAGGAGTTAGCTAGCCACCCAGATAACCTCGTAGCTATCCAGCTGTGTTCATCGGTCCATCACCACCAGCAACACACACACAAACAGTCAAAAGCACCGAGCCTTTGGCATGAAACTACTTTAACTGGACAAAGTTAATGTAAGGCAACAGATGGCCACACGTTAGCATACTTCTTGCTTTTTTTTTTTTTTTTTTCTGTTTACGGCTATAGCTAGTTAGCTAACATGTTAGTTGACTTAATGATAAGAATGATGCAACATTAGCCTAGCATTTAGACTTTTATTTCAAAAATAACATTTGCACGGCAGGCTTAAGTCACTATCGACAAACCTAATAGTTTTATGTTACACAAGTTTAAGGAAAAATAAGCAGTCGACGTGACACGCCGCTCCTTATCTCCATACTGTAAAAACTCGAGCAAACTGGCGTTAATCAGTTTTCCTCAAAAGTGTCGAGCTGACTACACCCCAACTAACTGAATTCATAGGTGAGCATTACCTGGTCTTGTATCTTCAACACAGCCATATTCCTTGAGTTAAGACCAAAGGAGGCAGCAACTCGCACGGGAGTTACTGTAAATTACCCGGGGTAGACTGAAAGGGAAAAGACGCTCCGCGGCGGCTTCTCCCTCTTCCTGTCACGGACGCACTCACTGGGAATACACAGCATCAACTTCCCCATATTTTCACTGTTATGTATCCCACTTATCAGGGAAATCATCATCTTGTTTCCCATAAACACAAAACGCAGACTCCAGCGCCCTCGCCATATGTCAATATGAATTGTATACTGATTGAAAATAAAGTAGTTTTGTATTAACTACGCTGAGATAAATTCAAAATCACATTTTTTCCTGTTTGTACAGAGTAAAAACAATCATTGTGCCACATAGTGTGAAGGCATGAAGCAACTATAGACAAACATATGAAGTAAAATATTTTTTTATTTAATTTTCAGCGTTCAGTATTATAAAAACATATAGTTAGGTCAATATATAATTAACAGAAACACAACACCATTTTTAAATTTAATTGGTAACAGAAGCTTATTATTATTATTATAAAATGAATTTGAGAACGGAACACCGGCTTTAGTTTAAGGGTAATCACATCATTGTATGTGTTGCATTTGTTTTCTTGAAGGTGAGGAAGTGGAATATTTTGGAATGACTCGTTCTCAACTCAGTCAGTGGGGTGAAGGTGAGTCAAGTGGAAGAACGGAAGTTGTCTTAGATAGTGCCAGTGAATTTCTGGCCTAACTGCTTTATTTCAAAATTTTAAAGTCTTAAAATCATCTTTAATTACTTTCAGAAATAAGAATTGAGTGCACAAGTTTGAATTTAGTTTTGGATTTTGTCACACAGGCTCAAATATGTACATACACCCCCACAAATATTTGGTTCTTCAAGGGGACATTGCTTTTAGTAGTCATCAAAAAACCTCTCGGCATAATTCTGTTTGGACCACTCTTATTTGCAAATTTAGTAGAATTCATTAAGATTGGTTTCTTTCCTTGCACAGACCCGAATTTCAAGCATAGTCCATAAATTTTCAATATGGTTGAATCCATTCCAGAAGCTTAATGTTAGCCTGCTTTATCCATCCAAATATGCGATGTGTTTCAGATCACTGTCCTGTTAGAACAGCCAATTGTATCCAAGTTTCAGTCGTCTTGTTGTTAATTTGAGGTGACGCTGAAGAAGTTTGAGGTATCCCTTCTTCTTCTTTACTATTCCAACCACTTTTTTTTTTACTGACATGATGCATGTGAGGCATGATGCTACCACCAGCTGGCACAGTGTTCTTAGTTTTAAAGCCCCACCTTTAGTCCTCCAAACATACCACTTATCATTGAGGCATCTCAAATTCTGTGTCATCTGAGCATAAAACCTTCTCCCAGAAGGCATTTGGCTTGGCTATGTGGGCAGCTGCAAATTTCAGTACATCTTGAAGGTGTTGATTTTGAAGCAGGGGTGTCTTTCTTGGTCAGCACCCTCTCCGTCCCTGGCAATATAAAACTCACTTTATTGTGGACAGTCATGCTGTTTCAGCAGTTTCCAGTTTCTTGCAGGCTTGAGCCTTGGTGGTTCCTGGGTTATTCCTGAAAGTCCTAACCAAATTCTTCTCATCTGAGGGTGAGAGTTTGGGTCTTCTCACAGACCTTGGGAGAACATCTGAATAATAACTGATTATCTAAACAGTTTCTTAGAAATTTCTCCAAAAGTTTCTACAATTTTCCTTCTTAGGTATTCACCAAGTTCACTGGACTTTTCTGTTTGGTCAATCCACCGAGTGCTGTCAAGCAAACCCTTATTATGCTGGCAAAGAGAAGCTACCAGTTGTAGTCAATCATGATCACTAAGAAGTGAATAGAGCTCATCAAGTTGGATGAACAATATGTATACATATATCTGAGCCTGTATGTATACTTTTAACTCTGTGTGGATTAGAGAAAATCCAAAATAAATTCAAACTCATGCATTAAATTCTTGATCTTTTAAAGTCACTAAATATGTATGCTTTACGGTTCAAATAAATTAAAAATACAAAACGACCATTACCTTTATGTCCTTGATAAGTCCATGTAAACTTCTGAATACAACTGTACATATCATTACAATTCTGCACAATCTTTTAAAACATATAAATGTGTCCACTGCTTCATCTCTGCAAACGTGCAAAAAGTTTACTGGCACTCACCGAGGCAATCAGCGTCTGGTTGCTGGGCATAACACAAGCATATCTCGGCTATGAGTCGATTACAACTTGTAAAACAAACTACCGCTACCAGATATTTACAATAAACAATGCATGCAATGATGTTGATGACAGCTTTTATTTTGAACACATAAAACAAACAAACCAATAAATATGCACATATTGTTTCTATCAAACTGGATGTTTTCCAGTCAGTAAATGTCCCTATAGTGATCCATATACCAAGACACGACAGGTTTTCGTGCATTAACAGAATTCCATCCAGCTATAACATTCACGGTGATCACATGGGATTGAGACCCTTTGGTCTGTAAAACCTCCTGCACCGTTCTAGATGGGAATTACTGGAAAACTGTTTGCCGCAAGTACTGCACTTGTTACTCTTGGTCTGGCTTTGCAGGTGTTGAACTAAACTCTGCAGACGGTAAATGTCTCCCACAGATTCCACAAACATGGTTTTTATCCCTTATACAGTATGTGTTTGCACATGGGCTTTCAGTCTGTACATGTAATGGAAAATCTTCCCACACAGGAATAGGAAACTGGAGCTTTGATTGGTCGATATCTGGCTTCACAGGAGGTAACAATCTTTTCACACACAGCTTTGTCTTTGATCTGAGCGCATCTGAACTTGAGCAAAGTGTTTTTGTGTCCTTTGACTTCTCAGTCTTGCTGCATCTTCCATCTTTGGAACCTGCACTGATTCCAGTAGAGTGCAGAGTTTCCCAAGTCAGTGCCGATATATCACACACCATGCATTTGGGAAGAGATTCCATTGCCTGAGCTGAAGGTGCAAAAAGAGAGAATCCCTTGCTGCTTTCACTCATATTTCAAATAAAACTGTTCACATAGTCAATGACGACAGAGTCCTGGGGGCGGCTTGGCTCTAGACTTTGTTCTCTCATTTGATTGCTACCTTTTTCCTCGTCTTTGATCTGCAGTTGTGAGCACTGCGTCTGATGTGTGTCTGTCACTCAAAGGTTTAACAGCTGAATTAAAAGCCTTCACCTTTTCAAAGCTATTTAAAGTCCAGTTTAAAACATTAAAAGCACAACACAATAAGACCCAGACATACTTTCCCCTTGTTCATGAGTGAGGGGAGAGTGACAGACAGATTGGTGTGATGTCAGCAGTGATAAATGAGGTCACATGAGGAGAAGACACACAACAAGTCTGGAAAATAAATGTGAATTTGAGGATTTAGTTACTAAAAAAGACACTGCAACAGTAGTCAAATGTTGATGGAAGGTGTAACCGGACAAACATTAACACAGCAAGTGCTGGATGATCTGCTTGCGGGCAGTTCATAATCATTTCTGGTCAGAGATTTGTTGCATGTGTTGAGTTTTACTTGAATTTGTTTCACTGAGGAGAATAATTTAGGTGACCAGTACAACAAGGGAATATAATCTGGAGATAGGGGTATTATTCTGGTATAGCAGCAAAGTATTGCCTAAACCTCAGTGACATATAAATGTGAAATCTTACACAACCAAATACAATAGCGCCACATTCAATGAAAAATTACATATAATTTAAAAAAAAAAAGCAAAGCTTTTACATTTTTTTGCTCTGGACTTTGGAGTCTGAGACATGATTACCCAGCGATGTACTGGTCTGCATCACATTTAAAGGCACTACTAACACAAACAATGTCTTTTTACATAAGGGCAAAACACACACTCATTATTGTACTAAACAAATAGTTTCATAAAATATTTTGCTGGTACATTAATTATGGCTACATTGTGACATTATTTTCTGAGCTGTCATTGTAGGAAAAGCACAGAAAGCTACAAATGAGAATCAGCAGCTTGACCGGTATGTTAAAATCATACACCAGTCACGTGAAAGCCTTTTTTCTACTCCAATGTGTTCTCTATATAGTTTCTGTCAACCATAACCTTAACTCTTAGTGAAACAGTGAAACTGAGAGTTGAGGAAGGGTAAAAAAAAACAAAAAAAACTAAACTAATAAACAACAACAAACAAACCCAAAATCATATATTGGATATAAAATTTGTTTTTGTGATATTAAAATCAAATTCAATAAAACAAACCAACACAAAGATGTATGCCCAGACCTAAATCCTACAGAAAATCTGTGGGGTGCCCTGAAGAGGGCTGCGCACAAGAGATGTCCTTGCAATCTGAGCTGACACCAAAAAACACTGTCACACTGAGCCGAAACAGTGCAAATACAAAAATTTGTGCATCCCCCCCATTAAATACATCTTGATCGTGTTACATATTATTTTACCAATCCGGTAAACTGATATTCTCACAGTTGGTGATGTGCTTTGAAAGTGAGGAAAGTAAAGCCTCCTCACAGTGAGGATAAATACAGCTGCTTAGTTTAACACTGGTGTCAGATACATGGAGCAGTAAAACAAACAAACAAACAGCTGGACTGGTGCACATTCCCTTTAAGTGTTTATTTTCTGGCGCATTTATCATCTGCTAGTTCAATGAACCAATCTGAAGCCCCGGCTAAGTTGGATTTGATGATATTGTCCAGCGGCAGTGTTGGTCAAGTTACTTGAAAAAAGTAATCAGTAACTAATTACTGATTACTTCCCCAAAAAAGTAATCCCATTACTTTACTGATTACTTATTTTCAAAAGTAATTAATTACTTAGTTACTTAGTTACTTTTTTAAAACACGATTTACAACCTGAAGAGGTGATAAAGCGATAGATCTTTCAGTCCAATTCTACTTTTTCTACATAATCCATCATACAAAATGTAATCAAATGGAAAAGTCTGTTTTTTTTAACTTGTTTTATCAGTTTTAATCTTTTAACTTTATGCATCAAGCAAAAATTTAATTATATGCAACATTCTCTGACGTGAATAAATTAGTTTAACATTTAAAGCTATTTTCTACACATTCCAGCACATGAAATAAAATATTTTTTGTGTTTACACTCACTCTTTCAAATAGATGCAAGTAAAACACAGCAGAAAATAAATAAAGTCAAAGACTCAGCGGTCCTTTTGCTCTATTTTCACCTGTAAAGCAGGACTGCGGTAGGCGGAGGTTTACCCTGGTGCAGGTGTGCCGCAGCGGTCAGTGGAAGAATCCGCGAGTTTCTCTGTGAATTTCTCATTACGTCGTTGCGCACTCGGTGCTTACTTGGAAGTTTAGGGGTTTTTTTCGCTGTAAAAAGAAGAAGTTTTCTTCCCACGCACAACGGACACTAATGTTTTTGTCACTTTTTATGGAATCAAACTCAAAGTAAGGTCAGTACTTCCACACTTTAAACGCTGCACCTCATACTCTCTCCCACAATCGATATATGATCCATTGTTGATCTGCACACAGCTGTTGTCACTAACGGCGCACTCGCTTACGTCACTGTCGTGAGACATTCTCGCAAAAAAATCACGGTTTTAGTAACGCAGTAACGCAGCGTTCCTACGGGAAAGTAACGGTAATCTAATTACCGTTTTTGCAATAGTAATCCCTTACTTTACTCGTTACTTGAAAAAAGTAATCAGATTACGCGTTACTGCCCATCTCTGTCCAGCGGTTATGCTCGTTTTCTTCGTTTGGATGGGTCGCCTGCTTCTTGTAACTTGTATTTTTTCACCAAGCACTTCAGAAGCAGGAGCCTGGAGCCGTCTGAAGACAACTTCCGTTCTTCCACTTGACTCACCTTCACCCCACAGGGCGAATCCGCTGCCTCTGTTTCTTCTTCCGACTCCGATGGAAACTGCGGGACAAGCGGTGCTGCTGCTCCCAAAGGTTACATAGTGTCAGTGTAACAGTTTCATCCTAACGTGCGTCAAGCCTGATGAGGAGACACAACTGCTTCTATTGTGTTATTTTGTTGTACTTTATTTGAACTATTTAAAATTGTACGCACATACTTTATTATTCTTTGTTTTATCAAGCTCTTATACTCCGTCTTTCAGTACTGCCAGATATACGTTTGGTAACAAATTTGTTAGACCACTAAATAATTTAAGGTTTATGCCACATCTGCCCTGAATGAACAGTACTTTTAATTATTAAAATCGCAAGCGGAAGAGAAGGGATTTTTTTTAGGTTTCTGTAATGGTTAATCCACCTATAAGGGTAAGCTCTTTAATCAAATTGGCATTTTTACTGCTAAAATTCTATTTACTGTGGTTTTCAGTGACAGAAAAAAAACAAACTAATGAAAAAAAAATGAAAGCACATTATTATTATTTTTTTCTTTTTCAAAATTACAGTCATTTACTTCAATTTTTGAGCCTTTTTTTTTTTTTTTTTTTTTGCCTGTCCCGTTTGGCTCTTTTGCCATCAGAATTGTTGTCTAAAGGCAAAGAAAGATGCCCAACGGATTTACTTTACCAAATGGACCATCCCAGCCTTGCCGTATTGGTCTATTTGATTCACCTTTGTTTATTTTATTTTCATTTGCTGAAGAGGAACATTGATAAAGGGCAAAAAACAAAAACCCACAAAACAAACAGACAAAAAATACATATATCAATCACCTGGATCACCTGTTGAGAAAGAAAAAAGAGAAAACAAGCAAAGAAAAAGAGAGCAATATAATAAACAACATCACCGCCATGATCTATGTGAATATAACAGTAAATACTAAATATTAAACATTATTGTGCAGCACAAGAGATCGACAGCGCACAGTGTGCTTTGAGGTAGCAGCCAAAAAGGGTGTAGTTTGTGTGTGTGAGCACCCGTGTGTACACCTGTGAGCGTGAGCGCGCTTGTATTTAAAAGGTTCCTTTATGTAATGATCTGCTAGAGGGTGGGGAGCCACGGCCCCGTCCTCCTGGGCATGAAGCAGGTATGGAGGAGATCAAGGCTCCAGACCCCAACAAGCAGCCACCAGGAGTGAGCCAGCGGGTACCTGGACGCCCATCCCCGGACACAAAGAACCACCAATGCACTGATGTCTGAGGGCGTCTGCCACTGGCAGGGGGAGTGGTGGAGGGAGATAGGCCTCCATACCATGGAGGGCCTGAGATGTCCCTAGAGAGGTGGCGTCTGATACCCAACCTGACATATAGACACAAACAAACAGGCACACACAGATACAAACACACAGATACAAACAGCCATTCCCACCCTCATGCTCTCATATGCAATTACTCAGCAGGTTGAATTTTTGAACCTGAATAAATGAATAATTAAAAAGTTTGTTTGCGGTTGAACATTTGAAGGTCCATCAGCTTCAAATTTTGTGAATACAAATGTGAATTCAGCCATTAAAAAAAGTAAAATTACTTTTACAGATTTTTTAAAATATTTGTGTTGTCTTGTTCTTACAACTTAAATTTATTAAGCACTGTAATTCCTTTTTGTTGAAGGCACTTTTTTTGGTCCATCAGCTTCTGCGTTTCCCCATAATTATACTGTGGCTCAGCAGCAGGGGAGGCTGACACTCCATCAGCTCATCACGCCTCCCCTGCATAAAAGAGTATGCCAGGACCTGAGGTGTTGTTGTTGTGTGTGTGGCTGGCAGCTGAAAAGCTGCAGCAGAGAGAAGAGGAAATAGCAACCGAAATAAAGTGTTAAAAGAACGAACTATGTGGTCGGGTCCAACATTTATGCCACATATACAGGTAAACACAGAAAATCTGTTCTGTCCCCCAACTTACAAAGGTCACAACAGGTCTTTATTGGTGAGGCAAAATAGAAAACATTCAAACAGACAAAGACACAATAAAGACAATTACAATTAAAAATCATTCAGTCTTATATTTTATTTTCTAGTCTAAAGACAAACAGACAATCTTGTGCACATGTCAGATCATTTGTCCAGCAACTGTCTTTTTCCAAGATTGATCTGTTTATATATCAAATTTGATGCAAAATGCATTTCAACAGATTTCTGACCATAATAATAGTAAAAGGAAACTCTTATAAAAGAAAAAACTATTTAAAAAAAAAATAGCCACAGGACATTTTAGGCATGTTTCTGTGATCCTAGGATGTCCCAAGGGTAGGCTCGAGTTTTCTGCATGAGAAGGAGGAGGGCCGTGGCTACATTCATGCTCACAGAGATCGTTCATCTACGCGGCATCGGCCCTGAAATTGTTTTTACCCCTGTTAGACCAAAAGGAAATAAATATTAAACACTTTTTCTTTTTTACATTTTTGTTCACACATGGTGATACTGATCACTGTTTTGTTGACCCTTATGGGTGGTAAAACCTGACTCTTGCCTACCTATCCATAAAGTCACCCTTTGTACTGCTGTACTGCTGACAATGATATGAACTACTGAGTTACTTGTTGCTTCTTTGAGTTTCTTTCCACACGAGGAACCTAAGTGAAATATTCATTCATCTGTGGAAAGTTTAAAATATCTGAACGGTGAGTTGTGCAGAGACGTTATCCTAGAATATTCTTCAAAACGAAGGTTAGAGTGTGGCACTTCCTACCTCCTACTGCTTTCCTTTGTCTGTGGGATGGGAGAAGCAGGTGCTGATGGCAGCGCTGGCTTATAGAGGAAGGAATATGCGAGTTTGTTTCTCACACAGTACGTGTAGGTGTGATCACAGTCCAGTCCCAATGGACAGCAGTGGTATCCATCGAGACAACATTTCCCCTACAAGAAACACTTTTAGTCTCTCGAACAATAATAATGGAGCACTTTTTAATTAAAAGCTGCAGACGTTCAGATGAAAGCTGATTTCATGTTAGTGGAAGATAAAAGGAATTTCATTACATTCATGTGTTGTATTGCACAAGAGTATTTAGGCTGACTCACGGGAGAGTAGGGACAACAGAACCAGCCTCCTTTTGGGTGTCTGCAGCAGGTAGTGCCATCGGGACAGTAGGTGTAACTGTCACAGTAGACCATTGAACTCTTTATTTGATCTGGGACGTGGCTCTCTTTAAACAAACTATTAACTACATGTGCACAAGCAGTATAGTTAGGAACAAATGCATTTTTCATTATGGCTTACCATGCACTTCTTTTAATCATACTTTATTTCACTAAAATGCACTAAAATCCAAAAACACAATAGATAAGAACAAGAGGGACAATAACAATAAGGCCATTCTGCATAATGAGCAGTTAAGCCTGTTATGATGATTGTAGGGAAGAATTTTCACTGGGGAAGTGTGTTAAAAAGGGAAGCCTTTAACTGGATTTTAGTAATGTGATGAAGCACATTTCCCCGTTATTAGACTAAACCGTTAATAACAGAAAGCAGAATAAATTTTTAAGTAAAAATAAACCCATGTATAAATGGGAATATATAAAACAGTACCCAGATGAACACTTTGACAAAAACATTTATGTTTACTGAAGAGGAAATATGGGGCAGCATGGTGGCGTGGTGGTTAGAGTTGTTTCCTCACAGCAAGAGGGTTTTGGGTTTGAATCCACCATCTGGATGTTTGCGTGTTCTTTATGGTTTCTCTCCTGGTATTCTGGCTTCCTCCCACAGTCCAAAGATATGAATATAGTGGGGGTTTATTAATTGGTGATTCTAAATTGTCCTGAGGGGTAAATGTGAGTGCAGATGGTTGCCTGTCTGTCTGTGTTAGCCCGACAACAAACTGATGACCTCTTTGTACCCTACAACTCACTCTATGCCACCACTCCTTGCAAATGTGTTTGCAAACCTCACCTACTTTTTCCACCTCTACATCCCTTCAGTGACAGATCTCATTTGTTTTAATCTGCAGCAAAACAGCGATTCCAAACATACACTAAAGATCTCAATATGCTCCAAGAGATGGTTTGCCTTTTATTGCTAAACTCTCTACTGAGAAAAAATGATGCCGTTTGAATGGATCTAATTGATATAAAATGTTTGCATTGTTAACAAAAGTATATTTGAACACATCCTCAATGCATGCCTTCTCCCCAGTGCTAAAAAATTTGTTTCGTCCTATTCCTGCAGGAGTTGTGTGATTTGTAGCGGTTTCAGTTGTTCACTGATGAACACTGAAATGTTAGTGAGGTTCACCTGCTGTATTTGTTGTGCTTTATAATAAGCATAAACCACTGATCACGTGTGACAGGGCCAAAGCCATCAGCGCACTGTGAAACAGAATTTCCATTAAATTACAGTAAAACACTAACAACACGACCCAACATTCACTGTGATCACTCCAGTGTGCTGTATCAGCAGTAGGTTTTACAGTTTAAAAATAATGATCTCAACTGGCTCATTTCTACTTTTTTGTTTTACTGTAACATATAGTTGTATGACCTGATGCACATTTCATCACAAGTACTGAGAACTTCCTGCAGGATTCTTGCTACTGCTAGCTAAACCTGAAACACGGGATTTGCCCACACAGTCACTGGAAACCACTTCACACAACAAAGTCTAAATGTCAAATAACTGTAACAACCATCAAAATAATGATAATGATAAACATCCATGAGTAGATGTATGTAGGTGCAGGCTCAGTACTTTTGTCCATGTAAGTATGAGCTTCACTGTCACCACTTTAGGTTGCTTCCAACTGAGCTGTACTGGAATTTAATTCCATAACTGCCAAGCATGCAGGAAGGTAGCACCAAAGGAGGAATTCAGAGGTATTTTAAGCTTGCAACACAAACAGGTTTCTTTGTTTTTTCTTACTAAACAACAAGCTGTGGTGGAGTGAGTTGAATGTATTGTCCAAAAAGAATACTTCCCTATCAACTCCTCTCTCTCTCTTACTATGATTGTGTGTGTTTTTCTTTCTTCTTTTTTTAAATTATGTATTGTTAATTGTAAGAGTTTTTGGAAAGCTTTTATTTCACTGGGTATTTTCTCACCCCACTAATCTGCTTACCTGTTTGAAAACTAGAGGTGTAACAATACTCCAAAACTTCTGTTTTGATATAGGAAAATATATCAATTTTACAACACTGATATGATTTAATAAAGGATTTACTTCTCGATGTGGGTATAAATGTATGGGGAAGAGGGAACTTCCGGATACGAATTGTGGGTGATGAATTTTCTGATTTTTATACATGCTAGACATGTGGTAGAGCTCTAATATGCATCTTTTAATTAGTTTGTGTGAGATAGCGTGGCCAAAGTGGCTGAAGAAGAGCAGAAAACAGATGCTGTCCATTGTAGCAGGTGATGTTTTTTTAACAAACAATGTGACTAAAATTATTTTTGCAAAAACCTCCACAAATCAAAGGCTCAAATGTTAAGCTTGGGCAAATAAATATAACTGAATTTAAAACAACCAAAATTAATATTGAGTGCACCAAGCTAAATTGACCTGGTCTTCTCCTCCTGAACAACTGAGTTCTTCTGTTTAAATACTCTCAATCGTTCCAAACAAATAGTCTCTAAAGGAATTTTTTATATGATGGGTAAGACTGAATATTATAATCATCCATTTATTGATGCTGCTTTTTACCACCAACAAAACACACTATTAAAGTGTAGCCATTACATTTTACAATAATGCATACATAACTGAAGCAAACAAATCCCTAGTTTTCTTCCCCCTCTGTACCTGGTTCCATCCATCAAAAATAAACAGGAAGATATGAATACACAAAGTGAAGCAGCACGTCCGTAAGTAAGGTAAGTTCACACACAATAATTTATTTCATTTGGATTTTTTTTTTGTCTTGTTTCCGGTTGATTCTGAGTGAGGTTCCAGTGTGTTCTTGCTTATTTCAGTTTAGTTTTACTGTCTGTGTCCTTGGGCAAGATTCTGACATCCAAGTTGTCTCTCGCACATCCATCAGTCTGTGTGTGAAACTTCGGTGTAAAAAGTGCTTAGACATAGAAAAAAAAATCACTTGTATTGTGTACTTGTGTGTGTGAATGGATGGCTGCAGCATGGAGAGGTGAAGCACTTTGAAAGTGCGTAGAAAAGCTCTCTAGAAATGCTAATTTAAATGTTTATGTTTTAGCTGAACTTTTATTTGTCTTAATGATTATAATATAGGGGATTACAAATTCAATAACCACTCATCGTCACAGAAAATACAATATAAATGCATAAATATATGAATAGTTTTTAAATATTTCTTTTAAAAATGTACACTAGTGTCAGACAAAGCCAAGCTATCCACTGCACACAGCTAGAGGGACCCTTCAGTTATTTAACATGCCCTTCGGTGTTTCTATGTGACTGAAAAAAGGTAGCCTATAATCTCCATCACTTCGCTCCGTGCTGTGAATTTAACTGAACGTGGCCTTAAATGTAAAACATGGCATAAACAGTGTTACACCTAATGATAAAGTGTAAAGAATTAACAATGCACTTCTGTCAAACAACATATTTAAGTGATTTAATGAAACAATTTAAAATGAAGCGACAAAGCAAGGATGACTCATTTAGTTAAACACCTTCTCGTCTCCTGATCACTCTCCGGTGGGAGGGAGGAGAGGAGTCAAGGAGAGGAACTGAGAATGTGCAATTTGAGAAATGAGAAGAGGGCGGGTCTTACCCATCTATCCATCCTTCCATCCATCCATCCATCCATCCTTCAAAATGGCCACTAAGGGTCAGCAGAAGCAAGCTGTAAACAACCTGTCTGTAAACATTCTGATATTTCAGCAGTTCAGTAGCCTGATGGCTTTTGTGTAAAAGCTATCCCTGAATCTGCTGGTGCAGGTGTGGATGCTCATGTACACTCCTACCTGACTACAGGAACTTGAAGAGTGTGTGGCTGGATTAAAGAGGATCCTCTGGGCTGTTCTCCTACAGTGCTGTCTGTAGAGGTCCTGGATGGCTGGCAGTTCAGACTTGGTGATACAATGTGCATATCTGGCCATCCTCCATACAGCTTTGTGGTCCAGAGCATTACAAGTGCTATACCAGGTTGTGATACAGCCTCTCAATGGTGCCGTTGTTGAGTATTCTGGGGTTTATTCCAAACCCTCCTCATGATATGCATGTTCATGTGGATAACCTGTCTAGCAACACCAGGCTCCACTCGTAGTTTCTGACCACGTGAGGAATCTAAGATAAATATTTGCTCCAACTCAAATATCTATGTTGCAAATGGGGGACAGATTTATTCCATTTGCTGTGATGTTGTTCTGTGTTTTCAACACTAGGTGTCAGCAGCAAACAGCCCGTTTCCAAAAGAGTGACCAAAACATGGAATAAGTTAGCAGTAATGGATCTGCAGTTTGGAAGCTTTTTAGGCTGGCAAGACCAACAAGGGTTTGTTTTGTTTGTTTTTTCAGTTTGTTCATCAACTTCAAAGTCTTATCTTAATGAAGTATTGCGATAAAGTTGTAATTCATTATGTTGGACTGGTGTAGAGCAGGCTGTGGTGTTCATGGGCACTCAGACTGCGATGTGAAAAGAAGATAAATGAATGACTCCATGACCCAGTTTGGAAGAAGATGTTATTTTTATTGGTTAAGTGTGAAAAGTACACAAAGGAAGGAAGAAACCATAAAACAAATCAGAAGCCTTTCACCTTACTACCTTAAATTCAACATGCTGGTCTATACTCACTGACACTCAGTCACAGGGGCAATATAAGACAATGGAATAGATAAAAACCACATTTCCATTACTAAAGCAATAATTGGTGACTCTCCATTATAAAATATGCAGTAACATTAGCTTAAGCCTGTAAAGCTTCATCCATGAAATAATTGCCAGAAAATTAAAATTTTCTGAAAGTGGAGGATTTATTGAACCTTCTGACAAATTAAAACAAAAAGAAATTAAATGTTAATTTGAAAGTATAAGATTTAATTTTCACAATTTTTTACACCTGTGTACCGGTACTATTCTTCAGCATGGCAAAAAGAATTTTAGGGCAATTTTTAACAAAAATAACCAAAAAAATCTATCACAGTGGACTTTAAAGCCATCTCAGCATGTGTTACCATAACGCAAGAGGGGTTGCAGGTACATCTATAGTCACAGCAGCTGAAAATCTGCTTCCTGTGTCCCTGAAATGATTACAAATTGTTCAGTTCGAACAAAATATTTTGGTCAGAATGTTTTGTGTACTCTAAAACAGCATCTATTTAAGTTGCCCCTTCAGATCACAGTGTGGGATGTTTAGAGAAGGAGAAACTTAAACCTGGCGGGCTGTAAAAGGCAATTTTTGCTGCTCTACGATCGAGCCAGCTTGTAACTCTCTGCCTCATTTGATCACTAAGGGGCAGCAGAAATAAGCTCTACTGCTGACACTGAACTGGAATCAACGCAAAATATTAATTTCTCTGTGGGAGATTTGTGGTTATTTATCTGCTACATGCTCTTTGCATGTTTGAAGCCAGTGTACTTCGGATTTATTAAAATCTTTCAAGGCTGCAAAACTATGAAGAAAAAATACTCAGAGCTGAAGAAAGCCAATGAGTCAGTAATAACTCTCTGTGATATCATCACCACAGGGTTCATCATGTGACAGTATGTCAACATCACTGACCAAGCCCACGACTATCATGACATTTAGCTGTTGTTAAATCCTGGTTGGTGCTCAGGTATGCATTGGTATCACATGACTTGATAAAACACCAGTAAACAAAAAAAGGTCTGTAGCCTTTAAAATTGATCTGAACAGTGAGTCATGCAGTGAAATTATCCCAGGATGTTCTCCACATGTGAAGGTGGTTAGAATGTGGTGTTTCCTACCTTCTTCTAGTTTTCTTTGTCCTCTGAAGTTGGGATGAAGGACGCAGGTCCTGAAGGTAGTGCTGGCTTGCGGAGGAAAGGATATGTGAGTTTTTCCCTCACACAGTGCTGGTAGGTTCGGTCACAGTCAAATCCAATTGGACAGCAGTGGTAGCCATCCAGACAACATTTGCCCTGCAAGAAACACTTTTAGTCTCTCAAAAGAATAATTATCATAGCTGCAAACTTGCTTCATGTCAGTGGAAGATAAAGGGAATTTTATTAAAATCATGTGTCTTATTGCACAAGAGTGTTTAGGCTGACTCACAGGAGAGTAGGGACAACAGGTCCAGCCTCCTTGTGGGTGTCTGCAGCAAGTAGTGCCATCAGGACAGTAGGTGTAACTGTCACAGCAGACCATTGATTTCTTTATTTGATCTGGGACGTGGCTCTCTTTAAGCTCCTGGAGTGGAGTTCCAGGCAGTTCAGGGGGGGCTGGTTTCTCTGCAGCTTCCTTCTTCACCATGGGTATGGTCAGCCACGGCTGGTCTAATTTCTCACAAGTCATGGTAACCAGGTTACAGCGATATCCTGACGGGCAGCAGTGGAGCAGGTCGGCACAGCACATGGCCTGCAAAGTAAGTAAGACGAGCAGAGCTTTTTAACAACCAACAATCAAGTTACTGCACTGGCAGAAAGTTTCTGACTTACATTTGGATATGAGCAGCAGCCATATCCAATATAAGCCTTGCAGCAGGTTGTGGTGTCTGGACAAGTACTCCCATCAGGACATATTATATAGCATGAAGCATATCCCCACAGAAACACACCGAATGACAAACACAGACTGATCCTCAACATCTGGAAGACAGAATCAACATGACTTTGCAGATTTTTTTCTTTCTGAACTAAAAAGGTCAGAGTTTGTAACTTTAATGTGACACACTTGTTGTGTTTACATACACTGCTAAGATGGTGAAGGGTTGCTTACAAGGGGGACTGAATATGAACATATACTCAGTTACCAGTAGGGGGCTCTGTGACTAAGGATGATGGAAGGAGAGAAGAAGTGAAGTGTATGGTGAGATGTAAAATGGCGAACTACTGCTGAATATATACGTTCCATTACAAACCAAGCCGTCTCCGTTCTTCTGTCGAAACACCACAAATTGGCGACGAGGATGAGTGCATCAGTTCCGAGTCCACCATCTTTTCTTCCACATGTGGGTGAGCCGCCGATTCCATTTACTACATGGCGGAAAATATTCGACAATTACATGCTAGTAATCAATGCCACGGGAGACGCATGGCCGGATGCTAGGAAACGCGCTGTTTTGCTACACTGCTTGGGCCCGGAGGGACAGCGGTTATTCTACACGTTACCGGAGCAAGGTGATACATATGCTGACGCCATGAGCACACTGGAGAAGCACTTTGTGCCGAAAGTGAATGTCGTGGCGTGCCGTCATACATTCAGACAGCGTATGCAACGAGCGGATGAGACTGTTTCTCAGTATGTGGTGGCTCTGAGAGCATTAGCTTCATCTTGTAACTTTGGACAAATGGAAAGTGAAATGATAAGAGATCAGTTGATCTCCAATGCTCATCTCAGCGCTGTGAAAGACAAACTGTTACTGGAGGATGAACTCACACTGGATAAGGCTCTAACTATTGCGAGCCAGGTAGAAGCAGCAGTCAAAAACGCTACTCTACTCTCCACACCCGGCTCGTGTCCGACCGCGCCTGTTCAGACAGTCGACGCGGCAAATTCCCACTCTCACCAGAGGAGAGGACCTCGCCCCGCTAAAGGCTGCACTCCAGACCAACGCAAACGGGGAGGTTCAAAGCAGCAGCAGCGGAAGTGCTTCAGGTGTGGTTCTCACAAGCACTTAGCTAATGATAAAAACTGCCCGGCTGCTTCTTCAAAATGCAATAACTGCGGGAAAAAAGGACATTTTGCCAAGGTATGTAAGTCGTCAGTCAGTGAAGTGAGAGAAGTAGTGGTTCCAGAATTGGCAGTACTGTGCGTGCAAGATGCTAAAATGATGGCAGCTATTCAAGATAAGCTTACCTGCACTGTCGACATTGAAACTGTACAAGGTGGCTCTAAGACAGTAGAGCTGATAGTAGACACTGGAGCTTCTGTGTCTATTCTGCCAGAAACTATCTACAGACAGTATTTTGCAGACTGTTCACTGGTGCGACCTAAAGTCAAACTAGTTACTTATGCTAAAGATGAGTTGGCTGTGATGGGTTGTCTGCCTGCATCAGTTGCACTGCATGCACAGAATGAGAAAGTTCCTGCTTCCTTCTACATTGTCAAAGCTGGTTCCCCACTATTAGGCCTCGACCTCATTAGAGCACTGAACGTCTGCATCGTCGGAGGCAAAGTGGATCGTATTCAGGATGAAACTGCAGATGAGCCGGATTCGTCTAACCAGAAGTCTGCTGTGTACAATGTTGATCCTATTCCACCAGCTCAACTTGGATGTGTTAAAGGGTTCATCCATAAAGTACAGGTAAACAACAATGTGCGGCCTGTACGCCAAAAGCTGAGACGCCTGCCATTAAGTGTACGTACAGAGGTGTCAGCAGAACTCTCTCGCTTACTCAAAGCTGGCATAATTGAAAGGATCGATGCAGCTGAGTGGGTGAGTCCTTTGGTCGTGGCCAGAAAGCGAAAAAAGGAGTTGAGACTGTGTGTTGACCTTCGTGAACCCAATAAGAGCATTATTGCTGACTGCCATCCTCTTCCTCATATGGAGGATCTGTTTTCTGACTTGGCAGGTGCCACTCACTACAGCCAGATTGACCTCAGCTCAGCATACCACCAATTACCTTTGCATCCGGAGAGCCGCAAGCTGACTGCTTTCATCACTCATGAGGGACTGTTCCAGTTCACACGTGTCCCATTTGGCCTAGCATCAGCACCTTCGGCGTTCCAGAAAATGATGCAAACGGTCCTGAAAGATCTGCCTGGTGTTCGCAACTACTTGGATGACATCATCGTCTACGGAACATCAAAGGAGGTGCATGATACACGCCTGCAAGCTGTTCTCCAACGTCTCAGAGATGTCGGCCTGCAGATTAATGCTGGGAAAAGTTCCTTCTGCCAGTCACACATCACATTCCTGGGCCATGTAATCTCAAAGGAAGGCCTACGTCCAAGCCAACATCACCTTACTGCTATTGCTGAGGCTCCTGCTCCAAAGGATATGGCTGCATTGCGCTCGTTCCTGGGTTTGTCATCCTGGTTCAGTAAATTTATTCCAGATTATGCTACACTGGTGGAACCACTGCGACAGTTGCTGAAAACAGACATGAAAGTCGAACTCCAGTGGAACGAGGCAGCACATGAGAGCTTCAGTAACCTGAAAAAACTCCTTCTGGAAAGTCCCGCACTTGCCGTCTATGACCCTGACTTACCTGCTTTTATCACCACAGACGCATCAGACTATGGGCTAGGCGCTGTGTTGACACAGTTACATCCAGATCAAGTGGAGCGGGTTGTGGCGTTCGCCTCCCGAACACTGTCTCCTGCTGAAAGAAAGTACTCCACCACAGAAAAGGAGGCGTTAGCCTGTGTCTGGGCGGTGGAAAGATGGCGTACATATGTATGGGGCCGCAGATTCACACTTCGTACTGACCACCAAGCTCTTACTACCCTTCTCAGCACCAAAGGTATGAACAGAGCGGGCATGAGAATCGCACGATGGTCTGCAAGGCTGATGTGTTTTCAGTATGATGTGCAGTACCGTCCTGGTGTTCAGAATGTCATCGCAGACTGCCTCTCACGGGTTCCCCTGATGTACTCCAGCACTGACATTGATGCTGAAAAAGACCTTCTCTTGGAGATAGCTGAAGTTTCTCCTCTCTTGACAGCGACACCGTTGACAGATTTTAAAGCTGAATGTGAGGACTGCCCTGACCTTTCTCTGCTGCAACAGGTTATCCGCTCAGGCTGGCCTAAGGTGAAAAGGTCTCTCCCACCTGAGATACAGCCGTATTTCCTGGTGCGACATGAACTTGCTGTGGAATCACCGTTGGTTTTCCGGGGGACACGTCTGGTGGTCCCAAGGTCCCTGCGGGAAAAGGTGATATGCCTCGCACACGAAGGTCACCAGGGCATAGTTCGCACAAAGCAGCGGCTCAGAGAGCTTTACTGGTGGCCATGCATGGATACTCAAGTCCATGCGATTCTGTCATCGTGCTCAGTCTGTCAATTGTGTGACAAAACGGCCAAAACTGCTCCTACTCCCTTACAGCCGGTTCAGTTTCCAGATGGTCCCTTTCAGCATGTGGCCGTTGACATTGTTGGACCTTTTGACCGCGGGTCGCAGGACTGCAGGTTTGCCATCACACTGGTCGATTACTTCAGCAAATGGCCAGAAGTAGCCTTTACTTCATCAGCTACTACAGACACTGTGATTAGGTTCTTGTCTTCAGTTTTTGCACGGGAGGGAAACCCTTGTGAGCTTACCACAGATAATGGACCACAATTCACTTCATCTGCCTTTGCTGATTTCCTGACGGAAAGGGGCATCAAGCACATCAGAACAAGTGTGTATCACCCTCAAGCGAACGGGTGTGTTGAAAGATTCAACAGAGTGCTGAAGGACTGTGTTCAGGCTGCACAGGTGTCCCAGAAGCTGTGGAAGCCCGCCGTGACAGAGATGCTACAGAATTACCGTGCTACAGCTCATGCAACGACTGGAGCAGCTCCGTTCCAGCTTCTCAGAGGGAGACCCATGAGAACAAAGCTAAATGTCCTGCCGTTTCCCAAAGACACAGGACAGTATGACCAATGCAGGGCCAGAGTCTCTCACCAGCAACGTAAGAGTAAACGCTACACTGATGCAAAGAGGGGGGCAAAACCTCCCCAGCTTGTGGTCGGTGACAGGGTGCGGATACGTAAACCTTTCCGAGTGGGGAAGGGAGAGAGACAGTTCACTGATCCACTGTCAGTGCAGCAACAGACTGGACTGAGCACCTTCATCTTGAGTGATGGAAAGAGATGGAATGCAGCCCGTCTCTCACTCTGCCGCGCAGAGAATGCTGAGCCGTTGCAGGCTGGTGACGAGGTTGAAAATAACACAAGAGAAACTCCTAAAAGACCTTCTGTTCCTAACAGACCGAGACAGTTACCAGCTTGGACCAAGGATTATGTTATGAAATGAGTTAAAAAAAAAAAAAAATGAAAAGAAAAAAAAGTGAAAAAAACACGCTTGAGCTGTTGGGTGCTAATGTTAAGTTCCATACTGCTAGTTTTGAGGTCCAAGTATAATAGAGGATTGATTTACTGTGATTTATTTGTGAGTTTTGTGACTTAAGGTTGTTAAGTTACTACAGTAACCTTAACGGTACAAGTATTCATTATAAAGGACGATTTAGGCACCATAACAAGATTGTATGTTAAGATCACGGGTATAGTTCAAACACCCAGTAATGTTATAAGTGAAATAGGTATTGAAAATGCTGTCTGGTTGCAAAGTTTACTACTGATAATGTTCTGTGCAAATAGTAATGTTGCCATGCTAAGTAAGTAATACTGAGGTAGTAGAATTCTGTGAGAATGAGGAGAGATGTTGTGTTTACATACACTGCTAAGATGGTGAAGGGTTGCTTACAAGGGGGACTGAATATGAACATATACTCAGTTACCAGTAGGGGGCTCTGTGACTAAGGATGATGGAAGGAGAGAAGAAGTGAAGTGTATGGTGAGATGTAAAATGGCGAACTACTGCTGAATATATACGTTCCATTACAAACCAAGCCGTCTCCGTTCTTCTGTCGAAACACCACAACACTGAAGTCCAATTTTAGTAGCAACAACTAAACCATAAAACACTTTACAAAAAAGTTCACTTCTTTTAATCACTTACCTTTAGGCAGTGAAGAAATTCAGCAGCTTCCTGTGATGCCTTTCACACTTTCCCCTCTGCTGTATCACACACAGCTCTATATAGTACAGGTCAGACACTCCCACTGAGTAAGAATGAAAGATTAACTTCATGTAACACCCCTCTATCTCGTGACTCTCATATTAAGACAGAGAGGTTTTGAAAATTTCTGGAACTGCAGAAGTTCAAATCTGCAGTTCCAGATTAACTGCTGTAATTACTCAGCTTAATATACAGTCTTCACACGTCCTCATATGACATGACTGTGTATGCACAATAAAGAAGGAGTGGGTCTGTAAGCCTCACCTATCAATCAAAGTACTACACAGCTGGCAAAAGTACAGACATTTTTCAATACAGATTGAACTACTGAGTACTATTTATGAGCAGTCCTTACGTTCGTACATAACCTGTTCTTCCCCTCCTGTCCTGTCTTTCTCACATCGTTCTCTATCTCTGAAGTTATTAACTTTTTTTCCCTCCCTCAAATGTGTAACCCGTACCTTTAGCTAGCAGACACACTTTTGTGACAAAGTGCACACAAACAGTTTGTGTGTTTGCAAATATTTGTTGACCTGTTAGAAATGCTGGATTTTATAAAGCACTGCTCCCATTATGCTCGCTTCTCTTCTGTAGTGCTAGCTAGAAGCAACTTGCAAACATCTGGTCCAAAAAGTGTTGTTTTGGATCATTTTGGCCTGCTTTAAGGGCTGAATATAGTACTTTAAATAACATATAAATTATACATTTCTGCCTATTTTGTGCCATTGTGTGCAATAAGCACCAGTGGTGGATGCACCAACAGGATTGTCTTTGTTATTTTCCCTCCATTTATGTTCAAGTCGGTTTGACATCTGTTATGTTAAACAATAGATGGTACGACAACAACAAGAAGACACACCACCTTTGTCACAATTATTGTATCTTCTTGCACAACATGGCTATGTGAATGCTGCTGTCTTGAACATGCTTAGAACCCTGAAGATAACCATCTGCGGGAGCTGACTTCTTCTCCACTTCTTGCCATTGCTAGCTAAACTTGCAACACTGGTCTTGATTACAGAAAATCTCAAATCAAATCACATATCTACAACAATTACAGCAAGGGATGAGTTTCAAGTATGCCTTAACTATACCAAGTGTTTTGATAGCAGTTCATGACAAAGTCATCGCACAGCCGAAGCACAACAGCCTCATGTATATTATTGGAAGACCTTGGGTAATTAGCACAGCGGCTAACTTGTAGAGGGCTAGCATGGTGGTGAGTGCAGGACACTGGGGAGGAAAAAACAAAACTAAAAAAGTGTGAACTTCAGTCCATGGTGACCTGTGTTGAAAAAAGAGAACGATATGTATTGGGAGCCTGTTGTTGCTCCAAAAGATTAACTAGCTAAGGATAGTACCCTCCAATGAAAATAGGTGCAGCCAATTATTGAATGGACTACCACATGAGAACATTTTGAGAACAGATTGAAGCACCCAAGACTACGCATTAAAGGTCCAAACTCATGCTAAAGATGCAAAATGTTTATCTCCGACTCTCCATAATGTTTTCATTTAAATATAAAAATACCTCACTGGAGCCGCCCAGAGTGAAATGAGCAGTGTGGGAAATAATGTCACACTGGTGTGTGTTTTGTTGCGACATTAGCAGTTCCCATTGTTTCCGCTCCACACTCCACACAGCTGATGCAGAGGCCGGGCCAGGCGAAGCTGAAGATGAAGTTGAGGCCAGGCCAGGCGAAGCTGAAGCTGAAGCTGGACCGGGCGAAGGCGAAACTGAAGGCTCTGAAGCTGGACCAGACGAGAATGTCCCTGGAGGCGGCGGCGTGGAAGCCGGAGAGAAAGGCGCTGCAGGCTGGGGCGTGGAAGCCGGGGACAAAGGCGCTGCAGGTGGCGGTGTGGAAGAATATATAAAACAGTACCCAAATGAACACTTTGACAAAAACATTTATGTTTACTGAAGAGGAAATGTGGGGCAGCATGGTGGCGTGTTGGTTAGAGTTGTTGCCTCACAGCAAGAGGGTCTTGGGTTTGAATCCACCATCTGGATGTTTGTGTGTTCTTTATGGTTTCTCTCCTGGCATTCTGGCTTCCTCCCACAGTCCAACGATATGAATATAGTGGGGGTTTATTAATTGGTGATTCTAAATTGTCCTGAGGGGTAAATGTGAGTGCAGATGGTTGCCTCTCTGTCTGTGTTAGCCCTACAACAAACTGATGACCTCTTTGTACCCTACAACTCACTCTATGCCACCACTCCTTGCAAATGTGTTTGCAAACCTCACCTACTTTTTCCACCTCTACATCCCTTCAGTGACAGATCTCATTTGTTTCAATCTGCAGAAAAACAGCGACTCCAAACATACACTAAAGATCTCAATATGCTCCAAGAGATGGTTTGCCTTTTATTGCTAAACTCTCTACTGAGAAAAAATGATGCTGTTTGAATGGCTCTAATTGATATAAAATGTTTGCATTGTTAACAAAAGTATATTTGAACACATCGTCATTGCATGCCGTCTCCCCAATGCTAAAAAATGTGTTCGTCCTATTCCTGCAGGAGTTGTGTGATTTGTAGCGGTTTCAGTTTTTCACTGATGAACACTGAAATGTTAGTGAGGTTCACCTGCTGTATTTGTTGTGCTTTATAATAAGCATAAACCACTGATCACATGTGACAGGGTCAAAGCCATCAGCGCACTGTGAAACAGAAATGGAATTTCCATTAAATTACATTAAAACACTAACAACACGACCCAACATTCACTGTGATCACTCCAGTGTGCTGTATCAGCAGTAGGTTTTACAGTTTAAAAATAATGATCTCAACTGGCTCATTTCTACTTTTTTGTTTTACTGTAACATATAGTTGTATGACCTGATGCACATTTCATCACAAGTACTGAGAACTTCCTGCAGGATTCTTGCTACTGCTAGCTAAACCTGAAACACGGGTTTTGCCCACACAGTCACTGGAAACCACTTCACACAACAAAGTCTAAATGTCAAATAACTGTAACAACCATTAAAATAATGATAATGATAAACATCCATGAGTAGATGTATGTAGGTGCAGGCTCAGTACTTTTGTCCACGTAAGTATGAGCTTCACTGTCACCACTTTAGGTTGCTTCTAACTGAGCTGTACTGGAATGTAATTCCATAACTGCCAAGCATGCAGGAAGGTAGCACCAAAGGAGGAATTCAGAGCTATTTTAAGCTTGCAACACCAACAGGTTTCTTTGTTTTTTCTTACTAAACAACAACTGTGGTGGAGTGAGTTGAATGTATTGTCCAAAAAGAATACTTCCCTATCAACTCTTCTCTCTCTCTCTCACTGTGATTGTGTCTGTTTTTCTTTCTTCTTTTTTTAAATTATGTATTGTTAATTGTAAGAGTTTTTGGAAAGCTTTTATTTCACTGGGTATTTTCTTACCCCACTAATCTGCTTACCTGTTTAGGTGTGAAAACTAGAGGTGTAACAATACTCCAAAACTTCTGTTTTGATATAGGAAAATATATCAATTTTACAACATGCTTTTACAACATGCTTTATGCTTTAATAAAGGATTTACTTCTCGATGTGGGTATAAATGTATGGGGAAGAGGGACCTTCCGGATACAAATTGTGGGTGATGCATTTTCTGATTTTTATACATGCTATACATGTGGTAGAGCTCTAATATGCATGTTACATCCCCCGGGAGGATGTTTTCATGTTCAGACTGCTTGTAGGGGAAAGCTGCCTTTTGTTTTGACACCCTGTTTTCTCCTGTTTATGTGTTGTTAGGTAGATTATGGTTGTAGGTTGTATATTTTGTTTCTTTGGAGTTAGGTAAGTTTCTTTTATTTCTACATCAGGGATGTTTTGTTTGTTATGTTGGCCTTGGCTCTCCCTGACGTTATACCTCAGTCTGAACCCAAATCCCATCACCAGCATTAAATAAACCTTCTAAAATTACCATCTTGGCTCCTCCTTCTCTATCCACCTTTATGTTCGTCCCTTCAACCCCCTAGACTAGCCAGGGGACGTAACATAAATTGGGGGCTCATCCGGGAGTATATCCTGTTTAATCCATTTTTAGATGGTGAAGGTTTGGAGTTGTTTGTTTCTGCTGGTGTATTTGGCAGAGGTAGTTAGTATGGTGTTTTCAATTTGAGTCCATTTTTGAGTAGTCCTTCTTGGGAGGAGCTAAATGTGTGTAGAAAACATGATTTGTTTGCTATAGCAGCACACTTTGAGTTAAATGTATCTAGGCAATTGGTGCAAGAGGACGTGAAAACTGCTGTTTCAAACAAACTTGTGGAAGAAGGCCTGCTTCCTGTTTCTAAATCACCTCGTTTGCCAGTTCCTCTTGACAGGACCCCTAATGAAGGAGTGAAGCCTGCTGTGTTAAAGGAAGAAGGGCAAAACCCTGCTGCTGTGGAGCAACAAACGGTGGAAAATTTAAGCACTAATGGCTCACCTTCTTTTGCTACTCCATCTTTCAAGACGAGAAGTATTACTCAAGGTACGTTTGGCTAAATTACAATTGGAGGCTCAGGATAAAGCCCAAGCTCGTCAGGCAGAGTTGGAACTTCGCAGGTTGGAGTTGGAAGCAGAGACAGAAAAGGTGTTAAAGCTGAAAAGGTTGGAGCTGGAGTTGCAGACTGAAAGGGAGGTCAGACTGCGTCAGTTGGAGTTCCAGGCACAGACTTCAAGTAGCACTACTACTCAACCTAGTTCTGCAAATTCATCTGTTGGTGAAACTACCCCCTCCCATGTAAACCCAGGTGGTTTTAATGTGAGTAAAAACATTGTGTTGGTACCTCCATTTCGTGAATCAGAAGTTGATACATATTTCAATGTGTTTGAACGTGTTGCTGCCTCATTGCACTGGCTGAGAGAAGTTTGGCCATTGCTTCTTCATTGCAAATTGGTAGGCAAAGCACAAGAAGTCTGTTCTGCTTTATCTTTGGAAGAAAGTTTGAAATATGATGTAGTGAAGTCTGCGATCCTTGCTGCTTATGAACTTGTTCCCGAAGCGTATAGGCAACGCTTTTGCAATCACAAAAGAACAGCAAATCAGACTTTTGTAGAGTTTGCTCGTGAAAAAGCTACTCTTTTTGATAAATGGATAACAGCGAGTAAAGTTCCTGACTACAACTCCTTACGTGACCTGATACTGCTGGAAGAGTTCAAAAATGGCCTGCCAGAACACATTGTTGTACACCTTAATGAACAGAAGGTTTCCACTTTGAAAGAAGCAGCTGTGATAGCTGATGAATTTGTGCTGACTCATAAAACTGTTTTTTGTGCAGAAACGTGAAGTTATCACCAGAGAACCTCCCCCACGAAAGGATCCTTCAAGCCCATGACAGACTTTTGCTTCAAGGACTGAAAGGGAATGTTTCTATTGTCATAAACTTGGTCATGTTGTTGTTGAATGTGCCACTTTGAAGCGCAAGAACCAGTCACCAAAAGGAGTAGGTTTAATTAAAACCATTCACGCTGAGAGAGGGGACCAAAGTGAAGGAGTTGATCCCTGCTTCAAACCCTTCCTCTTAGATGGCACTGTGTCATTGACTGGGAAGCCTGAGGATGAAAAACCCATTCGAATACTCAGAGATACGGGAGGGTCACGATCTGTGATTTTATCTGATGTATTACCCTTGAGTGACCATTCCTCTTGTCATGGTAGCATTCTGATTCAAGGAGTTGAAATGGGCTATGTTGAAGCTCCTTTGCATTATGTACACATCAAGTCAAAGTTGGTTAATGGCATCTTCTCTGTGGCAGTACGCCCCTCACTTCCCATAAAAGGGGTGCAGTTCATTTTGGGAAATGATATTGCTGGTGGAAAAGTGCAACCTGTTCCCGAAGTAACAAATGATCCAGAATTAAACTTGAAGAGCAACGACCTAGCAACATGTTTCCCATCTGTTTTTCCTGCTTGTGTTCTCACCAGGGCTCAAACAAGATGTAAAGCTGCAGAAATTGATTTGTCAGACTCTTCGTTGGCTCAGGCTCAGGCTACAGATGATTTGCAAACCCTGATTGATCTTAAAAGTGGCTCAAAGGATACTACTGAGAAGTGGAAGGATCTCCATCTCTCACAGTTAGACTTGCCAGTCACACGTGAAAGCCTTATTGCTGCTCAGAAGTCTGATCCCTCATTGACTAAATGCTTTACTTCTCTTTCTGAAACAGGAAATAAAAAGGCTTCTTATTTCTTGGAAGATGGGGTCTTGATGCGCAAGTGTACTGCACACCCAAGTTTAACAGCAGACGTAGAGGGAAGCTGTTCTGATGACTGTGACTGGAGCACTACTTATCAGATTGTTGTGCCTCTTGAGTATCGTCACTACGTAGTCTCCCTTGCACATGAGCACCCCCTGTCTGGTCATTTGGGAATTACAAAAACATACAAAAAGATACTCAACCATTTCTTTTGGCCAGGATTGAAGGCTGATGTAGTTGAGTTTTGCCGCACTTGTAAAACATGTCAGATTGCAGGAAAGCCAAACCAGACAGTTCCTATAGCTCCTCTTCATCCTATACCAGTACTTGGTGAACCTTTTGAATGCGTCATTGTGGACTGTGTTGGTCCATTGCCCAAGACAAAGAATGGTAATCAGTTTTTACTGACTGCAATGTGTACTTCGACTCGTTTTCCAGAAGCTGCCCCACTCAGAAGAATAACTGCACCTTTGGTGATTAAAGTTTTGACAAAGTTCTTCACTATTTTTGGTCTACCAAAAGACTTTTGGTCTACTTTTGGTCTACCAAAAGTAGTCCAGACAGACCAAGGAACTAACTTTCTGTCTAAACTTTTCAACCTGGTCATGCAGACTCTTGGGATTAAGCATGTTGTGTCAAGTGCATACCATCCTGAGTCTCAAGGAGCATTAGAGCGTTGGTATCAGACACTCAAGGCAACGTTGCAGAAATACTGCTTGGATACTGGAAAAGAGTGGGATGAGGGAGTACCCCTGATGGTGTTTGCCATGCGCGAAGCTAAGCAAGAATCCCTTGGGTTTAGCCCAAATGAACTAGTGTTTGGTCATTCTGTTCGGGGACCTTTGAAGTTGTTGAAAGAACAGTTCTTGTCAACAGACCATGTTGTGAAAACTAATGTTCTGGATTATGTTTCACAGTTCAGAGAGCGCCTCTGTAAGGCCAGGTTGGCAGTTGCAGAAGCCCTCTCCTCTGCTCAGGGGAAGATGAAGAGTTGGTATGATAAAAAAGCCGTTCCTCGATCTTTCAATCCAGGTGACAAGGTTTTGGTTCTTCTACCAACTGCTAGCTCTGCATTGTCTGCCCGCTTCTGTGGACCATACCAGATGGATAAGAAAGTAAATGACACTGACTATGTGATTGAAACACCAGACAGGAAGCGTAAAACACGCTTGTGCCATCTCAATATGCTCAAATATTTTCATTCTAGAGCTGACTCTTTCTGTGGCCCTGCAGATAAGTCTGTGGCATCTCCGTCAGAGCAAATCTCATCTCCAGAAACTCTCTTGTTGAACTCTTCCTCAGGATTGAGGTCGAGTTTAGATGAAGACGGGCTCAAACTTTGTGATGCCAGCTACCAGAATGCCAGAATGCTTAATTCTGAGGTACTGTCTCAGTTGTCTATATATCTTTCTCACTTGACCCGTGAGCAACAGCTAGACATTGAAAGGCTTGTCAACATGCATTTAAAACTCTTTGGGGACATGCGTTCCCGTACGACTGTAATAGAGTACGACATTGATGTTGGGGATGCAGTACCTATTAAGCAGCATGCTTACCGTGTGAATATGGCAAAAAGAGAAATGATAAAGAAAGAAGTAGACTACCTTCTGAAGCATGGATCGGCTATTCCAAGCTATAGTCCATGGGGTTCTCCGTGCCTGGTTACGCCAAAATCAGATGGAACACCTCACTTTTGCACAGATTTCCGCAAGGTAAATGCAATAACAGTACCTGATTCCTTCCCACTGCCCCATATTGAGGACTGGATTGACAGCGTCGGATCTGCTGCTTATGTGAGTAAGCTTGACCTTCTTAAAGGTTATTGGCAAGTTCCTTTGACAGAAAGAGCATCAGAAATCTCAGCTTTCATAACACCTGATCACTTTTTACAATATACAGTCATGGCATTTGGAATGAGAAATACTCCTGCTACCTTTCAGAGGTTAATGTCAACTGTATTATCTGGTGTGGCAAACTGTAATGTTTATCTTGATGATGTGGTCATCTATTCTTCCAACTGGTCAGAGCATGTTGACACTTTAGCCACTGTGTTCAAGCGTTTAGCTGATGCTTCCTTGACCCTCAACTTGGCTAAATGCAAGTTTGGTAAGGCTACAGTGACCTACCTTGGAAAGGAAGTTGGGCAGAGCAAGGTTCGCCCTATCAGTGCAAAGGTTAATGCCATTCTCAACTTTCCTGTGCCAACAACACGCTGTGAGCTGCGCAGATTTCTGGGGATGGTTGGTTACTAAAGGTGTTTCTGTAGGGGTTTTTTCAGAAGTTGTAACACCACTGACAAACCTGTGCAGCCCGAAGATACCATTCATTTGGAGTCCTGAGTGTCAACATGCTTTTGAATGTGCAAAAGGTCTTCTGTCGAGTTCACCTGTTCTCGTTGCTCCAGACTTTTTCTAAACCTTTCAAGCTTGAAGTGGATGCCAGTGAGGTGGGGGCTGGAGCTGTTCTTCTTCAAAATGATGGACAAGGAGTGAGTCATCCTGTCTGCTTCTTTGGCAAGAAGTTCGATACTCATCAAAGACGGTACTCGACAATTGAAAAGGAGACTCTGGCCACACTAACACCAGGGACCAACAGAGGGAGCACAAACCCAGAAACCCAGTATCTAAAACACAAAACACAAACCATCCCAAAACAGCCCACAAATATTAATGAAAATAATAACAATAAATACACCAAACACAAAATCACTGAGTCACGGATGACAGTAGGTTTTACAGTGTAAAAATAATGATCTCAACTGGTTCATTTCTACTTTTTTTTTTACTGTAACATATAGTTGTATGACCTGATGCACATTTCATCACAAGTACTGAGAACTTCCTGCAGGATTCTTGCTACTGCTAACTAAACCTGAAACACGGGTTTTGCCCACACAGTCACTGGAAACCACTTCGAACAACAAAGTCTAAATGTCAAATAACTGTAACAACCATCAAAATAATGATAATGATAAACTTCCATGAGTAGATGTGTCATGGTCCTGGGCCATGTGGGCCCAGTATTCTTAGTTTCTTGTATTTTTGTATTTCGTTCCTTATTTAGGCCATGTTTCCTGAGTTGTCCTGTTGTGTTGTTCCTTATTTGACTTCCCCTTGTGACTTTTATCCCCTGTGTGCCCCTCTATGTATCTGTGAGCCCTCATCTCCCCTCCTTGTGTTTCATTCCATGTTTCCCCAGCCCACTATGCCCGTGCTCTCTCTCTCCTCCTGTTTGCACCTGTGTACTTCCTGTTTTACTTTGACAGTCTCCCGTCAGTGTTGTTTACTCCTGCCATGTCTTGTTATGTTCATCTGTGTCAGCTGTGTTCCCATGTGTGGCCACTTCCCCTGATCATCCCTCTTGTGTATTTAGTCTCTGTGTTTCATGTAGTCTGTGTCGCGTCGTCTGTGTTACCACCCCCTGTGTTCCGTATCTCCAGCCATAGCTTTTCCTTAGTTTATGTCCAGTTTAGGTTTCTGTTTGAACTATTACTCTTATGCTGCCCTCACTCTGTTTTGTTCCTTTCATCAGCCAGAATAAAAGGCTCGCTTTTGTTTAACTCCACTCCTGCATCCTCGCTTGTGTTCGCTCCTGGGTCCACCACACACATTTCCGCACGGTCTGCGGACAAGATGTATGTAGGTGAAGGCTCAGTACTTTTGTCCACGTACGTATGAGCTTCACTGTCACCACTTTAGGTTGCTTCTAACTGAGCTGTACTGGAATTTAATTCCATAACTGCCAAGCATGCAGGAAGGTAGCACCAAAGGAGGAATTCAGAGCTATTTTAAGCTTGCAACACCAACAGGTTTCTTTGTTTTTTCTTACTAAACAACAAGCTGTGGTGGAGTGAGTTTAATGTATTGTCCAAAAAGAATACTTCCCTATCAACTCCTCTCTCTCTCTCGCTCTTACTATGATTGTGTGTGTTTTTCTTTCTTCTTTTTTTAAATTATGTGTTGTTAATTGTAAGAGTTTTTGGAAAGCTTTTATTTCACTGGGTATTTTCTCACCCCATGTTCTGTCCTTATTGTGCATCCCTTTGCCCAACTTGACAGACAGCTAACGGTTTCAATGAACATTGGAGGCGGAAGTAAGTTTAAGGCTTTTTACTTCGTCAGTAGTTCAATGATTGACATCCTTTTCTTCCCGTAAAACTAAAAACAAACACAAAGTAAATGTCACAAGATGTCTTTTCCTTTTTACACACACTTCTAGGATATGAACTATACTGTTATATAGTATGTGTAATCAACAGTGACTCAGTGGTGATCACAATACAACTTAGCGAGTTTAGCTTCCTAGAAGATAAACATAGCAGAGGAAATAACTGCTTTCTAAACAAATCTATGTAATAGAAATGCACCAAATAAACTTGTAAACATGTTGTACATTAATACTCACAAGCAATAACTCTCCAAGGCAGAAACGTTTTAAAGAGCAACAACATATTCTGCAGGCTAACAAGCGACCAGCTTCCTGTTTCCTCTACCCACAGGAACACAGAAAAACCCCACCAAAATAAAAGCTGGTGAGTATTCCCATTATGACCAGCAGAGGGTGCTGAAGAGAAAGAACCTATGCATGTCATAACACCCCACTAATCTGCTTACCTGTTTAGGTGTGAAAACTAGAGGTGTAACAATACTCCAAAACTTCTGTTTTGATATAGGAAAATATATCAATTTTACAACACTGATATGCTTTAATAAAGGATTTACTTCTCGATGTGGGTATAAATGTATGGGGAAGAGGGAACTTCCAGAAACGAATTGTGGGTGATGAATTTTCTGATTTTTATACATGCTAGACATGTGGTAGAGCTCTAATATGCATCTTTTAATTAGTTTGTGTGAGATAGCGTGGCCAAAGTGGCTGAAGAAGAGCAGAAAACAGATGCTGTCCATTGTAGCAGGTGATGTTTTTTTAACAAACAATGTGACTAAAATTATTTTTGCAAAAACCTCCACAAATCAAATGCTCAAATGTTAAGCTTGGGCAAATAAATATAACTGAATTTAAAACAACCAAAATTAATATTGAGTGCACCAAGCTACACTGACCTGGTCTTCTCCTCCTGAACAACTGAGTTCTTCTGTTTAAATACTCTCAATCGTTCCAAACAAATAGTCTCTAAAGGAATTTTTTATATGATGGGTAAGACTGAATATTATACTCATCCATTTATTGATGCTGCTTTTTACCACCAACAAAACACACTATTAAAGTGTAGCCATTACATTTTACAATAATGCATACATAACTGAAGCAAACAAATCCCTAGTTTTCTTCCCCCTCTGTACCTGGTTCCATCCATCAAAAATAAACAGGAAGATATGAATACACAAAGTGAAGCAGCACGTCCGTAAGTAAGGTAAGTTCACACACAATAATTTATATCATTTGGATTTTTTTTTTTCTTTGTCTTGTTTCCAGTTGATTCTGAGTGAGGTTCCAGTGTGTTCTTGCTTATTTCAGTTTAGTTTTACTGTCTGTGTCCTTGGGCAAGATTCTGACATCCAAGTTGTCTCTCGCACATCCATCAGTCTGTGTGTGAAACTTCGGTGTAAAAAGTGCTTAGACATAGAAAAAAAAATCACTTGTATTGTGTACTTGTGTGTGTGACTGGATGGCTGCAGCATGGAGAGGTGAAGCACTTTGAAAGTGCGTAGAAAAGCTCTCTAGAAATGCTAATTTAAATGTTTATGTTTTAGCTGAACTTTTATTTGTCTTAATGATTATAATATAGGGGATTACAAATTCAATAACCACTCATCGTCACAGAAAATACAATATAAATGCATAAATATATGAATAGTTTTTAAATATTTCTTTTAAAAATGTACACTAGTGTCAGACAAAGCCAAGCTATCCACTGCACACAGCTAGAGGGACCCTTCAGTTATTTAACATGCCCTTCGGTGTTTCTATGTGACTGAAAAAAGGTAGCCTATAATCTCCATCACTTCGCTCCGTGCTGTGAATTTAACTGAACGTGGCCTTAAATGTAAAACATGGCATAAACAGTGTTACACCTAATGATAAAGTGTAAAGAATTAACAATGCACTTCTGTCAAACAACATATTTAAGTGATTTAATGAAACAATTTAAAATGAAGCGACAAAGCAAGGATGACTCATTTAGTTAAACACCTTCTCGTCTCCTGATCACTCTCCGGTGGGAGGGAGGAGAGGAGTCAAGGAGAGGAACTGAGAATGTGCAATTTGAGAAATGAGAAGAGGGCGGGTCTTACCCATCTATCCATCCTTCCATCCATCCATCCTTCAAAATGGCCACTAAGGGTCAGCAGAAGCAAGCTGTAAACAACCTGTCTGTAAACATTCTGATATTTCAGCAGTTCAGTAGCCTGATGGCTTTTGTGTAAAAGCTATCCCTGAATCTGCTGGTGCAGGTGTGGATGCTCATGTACACTCCTACCTGACTACAGGAGCTTGAAGAGTGTGTGGCTGGATTAAAGAGGATCCTCTGGGCTGTCCTCCTACAGTGCTGTCTGTAGAGGTCCTGGATGGCTGGCAGTTCAGACTTGGTGATACAATGTGCATATCTGGCCATCCTCCACACAGCTTTGTGGTCCAGAGCATTACAAGTGCTATACCAGGTTGTGATACAGCCTCTCAATGGTGCCGTTGTTGAGTATTCTGGGGTTTATTCCAAACCCTCCTCATGATATGCATGTTCATGTGGATAACCTGTCTAGCAACACCAGGCTCCACTCGTAGTTTCTGACCACGTGAGGAATCTAAGATAAATATTTGCTCCAACTCAAATATCTATGTTGCAAATGGGGGACAGATTTATTCCATTTGCTGTGATGTTGTTCTGTGTTTTCAACACTAGGTGTCAGCAGCAAACAGCCCGTTTCCAAAAGAGTGACCAAAACATGGAATAAGTTAGCAGTAATGGATCTGCAGTTTGGAAGCTTTTTAGGCTGGCAAGACCAACAAGGGTTTGTTTTGTTTGTTTTTTCAGTTTGTTCATCAACTTCAAAGTCTTATCTTAATGAAGTATTGCGATAAAGTTGTAATTCATTATGTTGGACTGGTGTAGAGCAGGCTGTGGTGTTCATGGGCACTCAGACTGCGATGTGAAAAGAAGATAAATGAATGACTCCATGACCCAGTTTGGAAGAAGATGTTATTTTTATTGGTTAAGTGTGAAAAGTACACAAAGGAAGGAAGAAACCATAAAACAAATCAGAAGCCTTTCACCTTACTACCTTAAATTCAACATGCTGGTCTATACTCACTGACACTCAGTCACAGGGGCAATATAAGACAATGGAATAGATAAAAACCACATTTCCATTACTCAAGCAATAATTGGTGACTCTCCATTATAAAATATGCAGTAACATTAGCTTAAGCCTGTAAAGCTTCATCCATGAAATAATTGCCAGAAAATTAAAATTTTCTGAAAGTGGAGGATTTATTGAACCTTCTGACAAATTAAAACAAAAAGAAATTAAATGTTCATTTGAAAGTATAAGATTTAATTTTCACAATTTTTTACACCTGTGTACTATTCTTCAGCATGGCAAAAAGAATTTTAGGGCAATTTTTAACAAAAATAACCAAAAAAATCTATCACAGTGGACTTTAAAGCCATCTCAGCATGTGTTACCATAACGCAAGAGGGGTTGCAGGTACATCTATAGTCACAGCAGCTGAAAATCTGCTTCCTGTGTCCCTGAAATGATTACAAATTGTTCAGTTAGAACAAAATATTTTGGTCAGAATGTTTTGTGTACTCTAAAACAGCATCTATTTAAGTTGCCCCTTCAGATCACAGTGTGGGATGTTTAGAGAAGGAGAAACTTAAACCTGGCGGGCTGCAAAAAGCAATATTTGCTGCTCTACGATCGAGCCAGCTTGTAACTCTCTGCCTCATTTGATCACTAAGGGGCAGCAGAAATAAGCTCTACTGCTGACACTGAACTGGAATCAACGCAAAATATTAATTTCTCTGTGGGAGATTTGTGGTTATTTAGCTGCTACATGCTCTTTGCATGTTTGAAGCCAGTGTACTTCGGATTTATTAAAATCTTTCAAGGCTGCAAAACTATGAAGAAAAAATACTCAGAGCTGAAGAAAGCCAATGAGTCAGTAATAACTCTCTCTGATATCATCACCACAGGGTTGATCATGTGACAGTATGTCAACATCAGTGACCAAGCCCACGACTATCACGACATTTAGCTTAAATCCTGGTTGGTGCTCAGGTATGCATTGGTATCACATGACTTGATAAAACACCAGTAAACAAAAAAAGGTCTGTAGCCTTTAAAATTGATCTGAACAGTGAGTCATGCAGTGAAATTATCCCAGGATGTTCTCCACATGTGAAGGTGGTTAGAATGTGGTGTTTCCTACCTTCTTCTAGTTTTCTTTGTCCTCTGAAGTTGGGATGAAGGACGCAGGTCCTGAAGGTAGTGCTGGCTTGCGGAGGAAAGGATATGTGAGTTTTTCCCTCACACAGTGCTGGTAGGTTCGGTCACAGTCAAATCCAATTGGACAGCAGTGGTAGCCATCCAGACAACATTTGCCCTGCAAGAAACACTTTTAGTCTCTCAAAAGAATAATTATCATAGCTGCAAACTTGCTTCATCTCAGTGGAAGATAAAGGGAATTTTATTAAAATCATGTGTCTTATTGCACAAGAGTGTTTAGGCTGACTCACAGGAGAGTAGGGACAACAGGTCCAGCCTCCTTGTGGGTGTCTGCAGCAAGTAGTGCCATCAGGACAGTAGGTGTAACTGTCACAGTAGACCACTGAAGTCTTTATTTGATCTGGGACGTGGCTCTCTTTAAGCTCCTGGAGTGGAGTTCCAGGCAGTTCAGGGGGGGCTGGTTTCTCTGCAGCTTCCTTCTTCACCATGGGTATGGTCAGCCACGGCTGGTCTAATTTCTCACAATTCATGGTAACCAGGTTACAGCGATATCCTGACGGGCAGCAGTGGAGCAGGTCGCTACAGCACATGGCCTGCAAAGTAAGTAAGACGAGCAGAGCTTTTTAACAACCAACAATCAAGTTACTGCACTGGCAGAAAGTTTCTGACTTACATTTGGATATGGGCAGCAGGCATATCCGATATTAGTCTTGCAGCAGGTGGCAGTGTCTGAACAAGTACTCCCATCAGGACACATAGAGCATGAAGCAAATCCCCACAGAAACACACCGAATGACAAACACAGACTGATCCTCAACATCTGGAAGACAGAATCAACATGACTTTGCAGATTTTTTTCTTTCTGAACTAAAAAGGTCAGAGTTTGTAACTTTAATGTGACACACTGAAGTCCAATTTTAGTAGCAACAACTAAACCATAAAACACTTTACAAATAAGTTCACTTCTTTTAATCACTTACCTTTAGGCAGTGAAGAAATTCAGCAGCTTCCTGTGATGCCTTTCACACTTTCCCCTCTGCTGTATCACACACAGCTCTATATAGTACAGGTCAGACACTCCCACTGAGTAAGAATGAAAGATTAACTTCACGTAACACCCCTCTATCTCGTGACTCTCATATTAAGACAGACAGGTTTTGAAAATTTCTGGAACTGCAGAAGTTCAAATCCACTACTTAACTGCTGTAATTACTCAGCTTAATATACAGTCACCACACGTCCTCATATGACATGATTGTGTATGCACAATAAAGAAGGAGTGGGTCTGTAAGCCTCACCTATCGATCAAAGTACAACAGAGCTGGCAAAAGTACAGACATTCTTCAATATGTAGGAGCAGAGATTGAACTACTGAGTACTATTTATGAGCAGTCCTTACGTTCGTACATAACCTGTTCTTCCCCTCCTGTCCTGTCTTTCTCACATCGTTCTCTATCTCTGAAGTTATTAACTTTTTTTCCCTCCCTCAAATGTGTAACCCATACCTTTAGCAAGCAGACACACTTTTGTGAGAAAGTGCACACAAACAGTTTGTGTGTTTGCAAATATTTGTTGACCTGTCAGAAATGCTGGATTTTATAAAGCACTGCTCCCATTATGCTCGCTTCTCTTCTGTAGTGCTAGCTAGAAGCAACTTGCAAACATCTGGTCCAAAAAGTGTTGTTTTGGATCATTTTGGCCTGCTTTAAGGGCTGAATATAGTACTTTAAATAACATATAAATTATACATTTCTGCCTATTTTGTGCCATTGTGTGCAATAAGCACCAGTGGTGGATGCACCAACAGGATTGTCTTTGTTATTTTCCCTCCATTTATGTTCAAGTCGGTTTGACATCTGTTATGTTAAACAATAGATGGTACGACAACAACAAGAAGACACACCACCTTTGTCACAATTATTGTATCTTCTTGCACAACATGGCTATGTGAATGCTGCTGTCTTGAACATGCTTAGAACCCTGAAGATAACCATCTGCGGGAGCTGACTTCTTCTCCACTTCTTGCCATTGCTAGCTAAACTTGCAACACTGGTCTTGATTACAGAAAATCTCAAATCAAATCACATATCTACAACAATTACAGCAAGGGATGAGTTTCAAGTATGCCTTAACTATACCAAGTGTTTTGATAGCAGTTCATGACAAAGTCATCGCACAGCCGAAGCACAACAGCCTCATGTATATTATTGGAAGACCTTGGGTAATCACAGCGGCTAACTTGTAGAGGGCTAGCATGGTGGTGAGTGCAGGACACTGGGGAGGAAAAAACAAAACTAAAAAAGTGTGAACTTCAGTCCATGGTGACCATTAATCTACTGTGTTGAAAAAAGAGAACGATATGTATTGGGAGCCTGTTGTTGCTCCAAAAGATTAACTAGCTAAGGATAGTACCCTCCAATGAAAATAGGTGCAGCCAATTATTGAATGGACTACCACATGAGAACATTTTGAGAACAGATTGAAGCACCCAAGACTACGCATTAAAGGTCCAAACTCATGCTAAAGATGCAAAATGTTTATCTCCGACTCTCCATAATGTTTTCATTTAAATATAAAAATACCTCACTGGAGCCGCCCAGAGTGAAATGAGCAGTGTGGGAAATAATGTCACACTAGTGTGTGTTTTGTTGCGACATTAGCAGTTCCCATTGTTTCGGCTCCACACTTGGGGAAAAAAAGTTTATTGCTTAATTTTGTTACTGCAGAGAAAAGAGCAGAAAACTACAGGTCTTGTGAGTATTGTTTTTTTTCCTTTTGTTCTATGCTTACAGGTTTACAAACGCTTGTGTTTACAACTATCACTAGATGTTTATATAGACTGAAAACCACAGCACACATCCACAACAATCAAAGTTTACACATAAAAACAAACTGAAATAATCATTCAAATTGGTTATTTATTAATATAAATGATATTAAAAAAATCTATCCCTCGGAAGGGCTAGATATTCTGCATTTTAGCAATTAATTTGACTTTCAAATAATGTACAAGATCGCTAAATTGTGGACTTCAGTCCTGTGTTCAGAACTCCAACTTGGTGACTAATAATGTATAAAAAGGACAAAAAGATATGTACTGGTAATTGCTGGTGCCCAACTTTTGTGGCACTAGCAAGAGATGGTGCCTTGCAAAGAAAATGATAAAATATTCTGCATTTTAGCAATTGATTTGACTTTCAATTAATATACAAGATCGCTTTATCCAAGAAAACTGCTTTGTGAACTGTAACTTGAAATGGGAAATTATAAGGAACATTTCACAGTGAATTTCTTCTTTTTCTCACTGCTTCTCTTTTTGTTCTTGGAAAAGTTGAAATGTGACCACAGGGAGAACAAAGAGCACATGTCTCTGAAAACCATTTCACAATAATGGAATTTCTATAATCAGCTGCAACAGCAACCAGCAGTCAGGTCACAAGGTCAAAAATGTACTAAACTGGCTTTGAACATTGCCAAAATTAAATGTATTGTACTGGCCAACAGGAATGTTCTGGCTAACACCGCGGCACAGAACCCATGTATCCATAGTTTCCACATTACGCTAAAGCTCCTGGGACACGCCAATGTGTCTCAAGTCTATGAACATCTTCAAGTTTAACTTAGCCAAAATGCCAGATAGTTGCTGTGCAGAAATCAACATTTATTTACACCTGCCGGAATGGTGCAGAGTATGTCAACAACATGTGAACACACCTCTCCTAACCCTGCCTTACAGTCCAAATCACACCAATCTGACAATTTAATGCTACGAGAACTTTTCTGGCCCTCCACTGTAAGTTCAAGTTGACAAAACACAAGATTATGTTTATTATTTACCCATAAAGATTGAAAATACATGTTGCTGTCTGTACTTTGAAAGCTTTCAAAGCAGCAGTGTAAGGTGAGGGATTCTCTACAAGATGCACGTAGATGCATAATTCTTTATTTCAGTCTGATCCTGTTGAGCATATTGTTTCCAAGATGGCAAAGGGCATTGCTCTCTTAAGGAAATTCTCTACATATCTTCCTATCTCTGTCCTGAATTGTCCAATAATTTGGTCATGCTAAAAAACATATATAAAAGTTACCGCTTGGGGCAGCCAGAACAGTTCAGCAATTTAAAGGCACATGTTTAGTTACTCGTGCAATCAGCTATTGTGAAATCTGTGTCATTCTTTTATTTTGCAATTAACTTGTCAGGTGTGGTTTTAGTCATGATCATATGACAAAGCAAGTGACCTCTGGTCCACCAGATTTACCCTGTCCTCAGCTGATTTTAAGAAAGGAGCTGCCAATACATAATTTACAATACAAAAACTAAACCTAATAAATAAACAAGCTTTAAATAAACAAAATTTAACAAATTCTACACAAAAGCTGTTGTCAAGAAATCTGACATGACTGCCCTGCACTTCACACAAGGATGCTGACAAACACCCACTTGGCTAAAAAAAAAACATTTTAACAAACAACCTGCGTTTACAGTGATTTACTCAATGTCACACTGCAGGATATTACATTTTTATTTTGCCTGTAGTAGTGATGCTGTGCTGGGGGCTACATGCTTTGGTAAAAATGACTTTTAATCAGATAAAGAAAGAAAGACGGACTCGGCCTACAGCGTGAGAGACAGGGCAACTTAAACATCTGGTCAAATACATTTCTTTTTGGTAAAATGAAACTGAGAAGTTGGCTTCTGTGGTTTAAAGTGCTACAGCTGTGAATGCCCTCTACAGGGAGTGCAGAATTATTAGGCAAATGAGTATTTTGTCCACATCATCCTCTTCATGCATGTTGTCTTACTCCAAGCTGTATAGGCTCGAAAGCCTATACCAATTAAGCATATTAGGTGATGTGCATCTCTGTAATGAGAAGGGGTGTGGTCTAATGACATCAACACCCTATATCAGGTGTGCATAATTATTAGGCAACGTCCTTTCCTTTGGCAAAATGGGTCAAAAGAAGGACTTGACAGGCTCAGAAAAGTCAAAAATAGTGAGATATCTTGCAGAGGGATGCAGCAGTCTCAAAATTGCAAAGCTTCTGAAGCGTGATCATCGAACAATCAAGCGTTTCATTCAAAATAGTCAACAGGGTCGCAAGAAGCATGTGGAAAAACTAAGGCGCAAAATAACTGCCCATGAACTGAGAAAAGTCAAGCGTGCAGCTGCCAAGATGCCACTTGCCACCAGTTTGGCCATATTTCAGAGCTGCAACATCACTGGAGTGCCCAAAAGCACAAGGTGTGCAATACTCAGAGACATGGCCAAGGTAAGAAAGGCTGAAAGACGACCACCACTGAACAAGACACACAAGCTGAAACGTCAAGACTGGGCCAAGAAATATCTCAAGACTGATTTTTCTAAGGTTTTATGGACTGATGAAATGAGAGTGAGTCTTGATGGGCCAGATGGATGGGCCCGTGGCTGGATTGGTAAAGGGCAGAGAGCTCCAGTCCGACTCAGACGCCAGCAAGGTGGAGGTGGAGTACTGGTTTGGGCTGGTATCATCAAAGATGAGCTTGTGGGGCCTTTTCGGGTTGAGGATGGAGTCAAGCTCAACTCCCAGTCCTACTGCCAGTTTCTGGAAGACACCTTCTTCAAGCAGTGGTACAGGACGAAGTCTGCATCCTTCAAGAAAAACATGATTTTCATGCAGGACAATGCTCCATCACACGCGTCCAAGTACTCCACAGCGTGGCTGGCAAGAAAGGGTATAAAAGAAGAAAAACTAATGACATGGCCACCTTGTTCACCTGATCTGAACCCCATTGAGAACCTGTGGTCCATCATCAAATGTGAGATTTACAAGGAGGGAAAACAGTACACCTCTCTGAACAGTGTCTGGGAGGCTGTGGTTGCTGCTGCACGCAATGTTGATGGTGAACAGATCAAAACACTGACAGAATCCATGGATGGCAGGCTTTTGAGTGTCCTTGCAAAGAAAGGTGGCTATATTGGTCGCTGATTTGTTTTTGTTTTGTTTTTGAATGTCAGAAATGTATATTTGTGAATGTGGAGATGTTATATTGGTTTCACTGGTAAAAATAAATAATTGAAATGGGTATATATTTGTTTTTTGTTAAGTTGCCTAATAATTATGCACAGTAATAGTCACCTGCACACACAGATATCCCCCTAAAATAGCTAAAACTAAAAACAAACTAAAAACTACTTCCAAAAACATTCAGCTTTGATATTAATGAGTTTTTTGGGTTCATTGAGAACATGGTTGTTGTTCAATAATAAAATTATTCCTCAGAAATACAACTTGCCTAATAATTCTGCACTCCCTGTATATGACAGGGCTGAAACAAAAATAAAAGAGAAATGTTATTCAATACTTTATTGAGTAACATTAAAAACTGTTCAGTTTGACTACTTGAATACTGAAAGTAACTCAAGCAATGGAAAAAGTCGGGTATGAAGCACTGGGACTTACTTGTAGTGGGCTAGCACACTGAAGGTCTTAGTGAGTAGCAGACACACTGGAAAAAAACTGTGGACTTTAGTCCTGTGTTCAAAACTGGTGACCAATAATGTATAAAAAGGACATTGGTAAACCTGTGAAAGATATGCACTAGTAGTTGCTGGTTAGAGGGCTTGTTGCCCAACGTTTGTGCCACTAGAAGGAGATAGTGCCCTGCAAAGAAAATGAATCCAACAGTGTAAAAATGTGCAGAAATTGTTGCAAGTAACTCTGGGAGTGTAGTTTATCGTAATGAAATAACCGATAATAATGAAAGTGTAATTGAAGTGTGATAACATGTAGAAAATTTAGAGCTGTTTAAGTTATTCTCTGTTGAGGTCCAGGAACAAAGACATTGGGAATAATGTCTTTTCTTCAAATGTGTATTACTGGCTCATGTTCTTTTGAGGCAGCAGGCACAGTTCCCATTGTTCCTTTGGTCACATACTCAAATAGTCATCCAGTTCACAGTGTGTCACAATTCACAGGTTGTCACCTGTGAAATGACAAATATGACACTGCTCTTGATCACAGTTTGGGTGAAGACACATTAGGTCAGCGGTCCCCAACCCCCGGGCCACAGACCGGTACCGGTCCATGAGTCGTTTGGTACTGGGCCACAAGAGTTGATGCTCGGGTGTGAAATTTATGGTTTCCAGGGTTTTTATTGTTATTTATCGTTTTTATCGTTAACTCACCTTTCACTGGGTCTTTTCCCATGTGTTATGAATAAGTCTTTTTTTTGGTAATGGTCCTGGTTTTATTTTGTTGTATTTATCCGCGACACCTTAAAGGCCGGTCCATGAAATTATTGTCGGACATAAACCCATCTGTGGCGCAAAAAAGGTTGGGGACCGCTGCATTAGGTGATCAATGTGTTGAACTTTGCTTAAATTCTCATCCACACTGTAGGAAGAGTAGCAATTGAATGCGTGTTTTCCATTCATCTGAGCTAAAAATGAGTCAAATGTTCATCGTGGGTGGAAAAATAATATAGTAAGTAATAAGTAGTAATTAAAGTAATAGTAATAAGAGCAGAAAAAAAACAGGTTAAAACTAAAAATCATTTAAATTGATCGCAGATAAGAAAATAGAATGTAGCTTTATTGTCAGACCAAACAATAAAACATTAGGAGTGGAACTCTAAAGTGGGGTTTAAAATAAAACATCAAACATAAAAATGCTGAAAAACAAATACTATAAATGAGTTATTATACTGTTAAGGTTCAAAATATTGGGGATGGAGACAAGAGAAAAAACCACAATAACAACACTGGTCCGGCCGGGTTGAGTCAAACGATGATTTAATGATCACACACGTGGGAGATGGACACTGATGCAGACAGCCTCAAAATCTCAAAATGGTGGAGCATTGCTCAAACTTTTATAACCTCTGGTGCCTCCACCTTATCATAAAAAGCCTAAACATTCACATGCTCTCTCTCACACGGCGCCTAAGCTACGACCTTGGCTCCCTGTTTATCTGCTCCTGCTGAAATGGGGCAGAAAACTCCAGCACACTCTGTTCTCTTCTACTCAGACAAATTAGACAATAACCTTCTGCGAACAGTATTTCTTATAACTCAGCAATATAATGCATCATAAAACAATATCATTCATTCACAACAAGTCAGCAATTTAATGTAATGCAAATCAGTTTAACTAATGCAATAGTTATCAGCTTCTTCTAATTCAGGAGAATAATGCAAACTAAAACTACACAATAATTCACAATCTTTAATTAGGGGTATAACATGGCATAAAATAATATCATAATTTTACAATTCCCCCTGATGAGGTCATTAGAATAATGACCTCACAAACACCCTGTAGCCCAGTGTGGCCGGGTTCATCTCTTCTCACTCCTGAGGTCCTTTGTCCCCCTGAGGGGCAAACCATATGTAAGATGACCTCTGTGTTTGCGCAAGTCAGGTGCAAGACAAACTATTACTACAAGGATAGCAGGTCCAGATGACACTCCCCTGTTCTCCCACAGCTTTATTTGGTGTTCCCTTATACCATTCAGACGTAGACTAGAACCTCTGTCCGAAGAGCTCTTAACCTTTATTTTATTGCTGCAGCTACCAGTGTCGTCCAGTTGGGTGATCCTCTGCTCTTAATTCTTCAACCTTAGGGGTTAGACAACCCTTCAGTCGTAACACAGATCAGGGGATTATTCTGCTCCGATTTCAAACAACGATCTGTGTATTCTCCAGAAAAAGGAACAGGAAGGTGTCCCCTTTTTGCCCAAAAGCCTCTCGAACTTCGTTGGTCTGGTGTTCCCGGATTTCCGCCAACCCCTTCATGGTTATTGCTGGGTTTATGGGATCCATCCTTTTGTGGTGACTAGCTGGAGCCCAAACGCCATGACCCTTGGACCCAGTTGATGTCTCGGCAGTCACTGTGTCTGACTCTGCTACGGAGGATCCTCGCATCTCAGTGACCTCGTCTGGTGTCTGTTCCTTGCTCTGTAAGAGACAGAAAACCAAAACACCTCTCTTCCTAACCCTAATAATCTAATGTTATTATCTACTGACCTTCTAGTGATTCAGAATTGGTCTAAAACATTCAGAATGTCCCAGGGACTTATTCTAATCATATCTTATGTGTGTGTAAGCATGTTTGCATTTAGCCTTCCGCACTCAAGGCATTTCTTACACTTTATCAGTCCGGACAGTCACGCCGAACGAAGCTTCTGACCTTCAAAAGGCCGAGTGCCAACTCGTTATAAGCACATTTGCAAGGTGTGTCTGAAAATTATTGAAACCCCTCTTTTTAACAAAAGACAAAAAGTTAACAAATCTTCTAAACGCTATTCAGTTCATTTCAATGAGTAATGATTAAACATGAAAGTGATAGTTTATGCTTTTTCACTGATTCTCTAAAAGGTCCGTCTTCTCGGACCGCTATTAGCTTAAGCTTTACCATTCCTAAATTATTAAAGACACAAATGAAGTTATAAAATGTTCAAATAATCCTGGTTTGATGTTAAAGCTCAACCTTCCCCCCCTTTTTTGACACATTCCAATGTGTCAAATCAACGGAGCTAGAACATTCAAAAAAAAGTTAGGCAGCTACAAAGTTTCCCAGACTCTTAAGGTGATCCGCGTGTAACGTTCTGACTCAGGTATTTAATATTTTAATAAATGTCGTTTAATTAACTGCCACTATTTAAACTAACCTTAAAGACATAATTTAAGAAAAGATCACAAAGAATAACATGATATCAGTGTTTTGTAAGCGCGTGCGGCCTTCTATGCTCGAAGCCTTTCCCCTCAATAGATCAGTCAGACATTCGCGCTGACTGTAGCTTTTAACCCTTATTAACTTGAGCACAACTCTACAATGAGCAACAAGTTGCAATATGTATAAAAATGATCATGGTTACACCTGCAATGAAAAATTATATCATTATCCTAACACCTGTAAATGGAAGATTCATCAGAAGTTATAACAATCACAGGAACACAGATGTTAGTATAAGGTCAAAAGCTTCAATAAATGATCATCGATGCAATGCTTGTTGCATGATTCTCATACAATAATAATGCTGACATTGAAAATAACAGTATAACACCCCCTTTTGTCCCGTTTCACTTGACACCTAAACGTTTATAAATGCCTCTTTAATTCTTGATTTTATTTCCCCCTTTTCTCCCCTTACTGACCACAGCAGGGGGATCTTAGTTTTGAATCAGCCATGAATCCAGCTCACCTGATTCATCAGTGAGCTCCACCATCACTGGCGTCTGACAGGGTGGCGCTGCATACTCTTCCTTTAATGTCACTATTTTCAACCTGTTAATTAAAGTGTTTAAACCTGAAGTCGACTACGTCCACAACAAGTCAATACAGCTGTAAATGTGGCCAATTATCAATCTATTACCAATCAATAACAACAGATAACTTCTATTTTATGCATGCTTTTAATCAACCACTCACCCAGAGGATCTCCAATCCCAGCAAGTTCCTTCTCCTCCTTTAATGAGTCTGTCCTCCTTCCATGCCCTGGTAACCGGTCCATCCAGAGCCATATGATCTCAAATATACATACAACAAGCCAAACCACACCTTGGTCACACCAACCCCGTTCCACCCCCAAGATGTCCAATGCCACCCTAGTATGGACTGTCAAATGTGGCTTTAACGCTGACTGTTCTGACAATCCATTTTATAACGTTCCTGGTCAGATTTGCCAATCTCTGCACCAGAGTTTTAAACGTTTCGCCATTTTCATTAGGTTTTATCTTTTATCTAGTTTCGACTCCAGATTTTCAATTTTTTGCCAGTTGTAATTAGTTTTTACCAATTCTTTGCTAGTTTAGTCTAGTTTTTATTTTCTGAAAATCCTTAGTTTCAATTTAGTTTTATTTGTGTTTTGCAAAAGTTAAGTGTAACAAAATCTCAGTTCCATCATATCAGTCATGCTCTTCTAATTATCCTTGGGTGTTGAGACTAATAACTATTAACTCTTGCCGCACCGAGTGGTCCTAATTTTGGTTAAAGTTAATTGATAACCTTTTGAAGGCGATTGTTTCACACCTTTATTTAGATGTCCCAGTCCTGTTATCTCGGGATACATCACGCTGCCTTATCTGGGGTTAGCTATTTTCTTGGGATGCGAGTTAAGTGGGTGAGCTCTTCAACGAGGGGGAGCGTGCTCCCCCTGATGAGGTCTTCTAGGTAAGCTAGGTTAACCTTCTTGTGTGAGCTTTTCAAGTGCACTTTTAAGGTTTGTGGGATTTTTGTTTTATAAATGTCCCTCAAGACCCCCTGATAACCCAGTAATTCATTTTTGCGCACTGTAGTACACATTTAGTTTTTTGCTTGTAGCTCTCATACTCTACTTGCCACTCCTCTAAGTCCTGATGTTTCTTAGAGAGGACAACAGTACCTTTAAAATTATGTCACATGTGTGGGAGTGTGGCCTTGCCAATTGTTTTTCCCACCTTTTCAAAATGGCTGGCGTGCCCACAAGCACATTTTATGGAAGAAAGAAAGGTAAGCTTGATATTTACAATTAAAATGTTTTGTTAAACTCAGATTTTATTTTATTCAAAAAATAAACATCTGGTAAATAATTTCAGGGGTCTTTAAGAATTAGGCTCATTTACTTTCACAGGGAACATGACTAATTTATTAATGTGTGCTCTACACATTGGGACTTTATATTTATATTTATTTCACTTTTTCCTAATACCCAACTTTTGACAAAGGCGGAGAGAATTCTTAACACAATTATTAAGGGAGATTCAAACATAGATTTTTCAAAATATGAGAGGGTCAGGACCCACTAAAAGCCACAGAGAAGATTATCGAGATGCAGTGGCAGATGTAATAGAGAAAGACACAGGGCCACCTGGAATCTGTCGTCCTATCTGGTGCAAAACCAACATGTAGTAGAATCTGGAATTTTGATTTTGAGTTAAAAATAAAATATGGGTAAAATGCAGAAATGTTTTCCAGTAAAGTAAAAAATAAGAGTCGCAATTATAGTTGAATCCATAACACCTAATGGTTTCTACGAGATCACGTCGTTGCTGAGAGTTATCAGTGATCTCAATGTGTGAAAAGAACTCACAGTATCTGGGGTTTAAGCTCCTCTTGGCTGAGAAACCTGGGACAAACATGTGAACAAGACCTGAATAATACCAGTAATGAAGACTTCTCTCCAAAGATCAATAAAAGGAAGCCCCAATCTGATGAGAGTCTAGCAAAATATGGTTCACTCCACTTGCCTGAAATGGTTAGCAGTCCAAGGCATTTCAGTTGTAGAATGATTGGGTACAACAATGAAACAGATGTGAGATGAGGGAAGTGCCAAATGTTCCTTTGTGTCTCCAAATAAAATCAGTACTTCCTCAGATATCCTAAATAAATTGACTTTTGTGAAATAGAAAGTTCAGTGCCATCACTTATTCCTAAACCAATAGTTTACAGCTAGTGAAGTGTCAGTGACTTCTGGGTTGGTCCCTGATCTTCATCTTATGAGATTGTTATTTTAATAACACTTGATTTATTTAAAAGAAAAAAGAAAAAAAAGAAAAAAAAAAAAAAACGAAAATATTTTCTCCCTGTTTTTTCTTATTCTCTGGGTCTCAGGAGGACATTACGTCCCTCTCCACTACAAGACTCTTGTTATGTCTACAAAACAGTCATATTAAAATCATCCTCAATTCTATTCTGGCGCTGTCTCCCGACTTTTCCTGACCAGATTCTGCGGGTGAACGGAGCAGCAACCCAGATGACTCGACTAACGTACTCCCTTAATTTCACTATAGCAGGGCACGCACACATCAATGCAACCAAACACATTTTGCTATAAATCTAGTTAATTTTAGTTAGTTTTGTGAACATTCAGTACAGTTTTAGTTAGTATTTCTTTTTTTTTTGATTTTATTGCCGTTAACACAAATTTTTCCACTTCTACTTTTCGTTATTTCATTTGTTGTCTTTAATAATAATAATCTCCTCTGCACCCTGAATAAACACCATTAACATGATCAACCTTTTGCTGCTTGTTATTACACTATGTTATTGAATCAAATACTTCATGCTTATGTGGTTTACGACATTATATGTATCTAAATCTCCACTTTGTGTCTAAATGTTTGAAGGATTTTTGAGGGTCAAATTTTGAGAATTTGACCATAGTGAAAGTTATGGCATTATCACCCCCTTTGGGGATTACCTGTTTCCAGTTTTGATGATATTCCTCCCCGTTCTTTATTTTTGCAAGTACCCCTCTTCGGTGGCGAGAAACTGTTGGTGTGATCAAGCGGGTGCTGTAAAAACAAAAGCTCAGGACAGAACAGTCACCAGTCATGTACTTCATTCAAAATTAACAAATATTAAGCTTCATATTGATCCTCTGAGTGTAATGGTACATTTTAATTTGCACTTCTAAAAACAATATTTTCTTTATTTTACTCTTGTTCTTGTGCAGCACCACCCCTCAGCACATGCCCCTGTTATTTTATCTTACTTTTAAATTGTTGACTACTTCAAGAGAGCGCCCAAAAGACGGGGACCAGTGTTTATCATTACATATCTCCATTTTGAGTGTGGCTGTCTATCATTCCCCTCTTATTCATAGACCTCCGTGGAGGGTTTTTTTGTTTGTTTGTTTTTTTCTAAAATTAATTGACTCTCTATAGTGACCCACTATGGTTAATAATAACATGCTCAGTCATGAGTGGGATCAAACCTTTTCTTCACTTTAGCATTTAATATTCCCAACAATATAATGTAATACCTTAATTAAAACACAGCTACTAAAACACAATTTCCTTAATGCAAACATCAGTAGCTCAAAATTAGCAACCAAAGGGTTCAGTCTGCAGTTCACACTGCTGTGAAGCTACAGCTCTTTAGTCTCTGTCATTCTTCTGTTCTTGCAGACAAAACAAAGCAAAACAAAACATCCACCCTTCTTTTACAGGCTGGGTGAATTGTCTGTGGACATTCAATAATCCTAAAGTCAGCACCGTTTTTTGTCTCAGTATCAAGTCAGTTAAACTTTTAGTCGTCAGTCCATGACTTTTAGTCGTCAGTCATATGCATACATCCACACACATTCATACCAAAAGTTGCTGATAATGGAGTCTCACGCGCAGCCTATTCGAGGCTCCATCACCAGCAAGATGACGTCATCATTTTAAAGGAAACAGCTCCTTGTTTGTTTTTCCTTCTTTGGACTGGATTGACTCGCTGCAATCCTTTTAGGCTTCAGGATCAGTGTCCCATATAAGTCAATTTTCTCCCAAGCCCATTATAATCATGGAGAAAAAATACTTTGCGACTGTTTTCAATAAGAATAATTTTATAGCGCTTTAAAGTTCAATCTCTCAGGCCTGGATTAAAGAGCTGATTTGTTAAATCAGGAACTCACAAAATACCAAAATATCACCACCGGTGGATCACACCTCTCAGATGTTCTTATCTCAGTGCACTGTAACAAAAGCAAACACAGACGTAACCAATTAAACACTCATATAATAACAGATACTGGGGCCCATTGCAAACATGTCCAAAGTTCAAACCATCTTTCTCTCTTTTAGAGAAAGAGAACAATCCAAACCTCACTGATAGAATCAACCTAGTGTCAAACAAAACCCAAAGATCAACCAAAACTCCTTTTTGCACCAACAAAACATGTTGGATTTACTTGACTCAATAGTGGACACTAGTTACACACCAACTCTTTACCTTGGCAAAAACGTAAACAACTAAGTTGAATCAACACAACCTTTTCATAATCTCTTCGAAATAAAACTCACACCATTCATTCATCATTTTCGCTCTGTGCCACTGCTCCTTGTTAGACTGTATGAAGCACAGTAAACAATTCAGTGGAGGCTTTGAGCCATAAACAGACATCACGCACAGACATTGTTTTCATTATCAAAGTGCTTCAGACCATGTCCTCTAAATCTACACAAATGCCCTCTGCGTGGCATGAAATACATTTAAGCAATAAATAATCAATCAGTTCTTGCTGTTGTAACCAACTCCGTATTTGGATGTTTGTGTGCAGCATTTGTTAGTAAAGCATTCTTCATTGCATCAGCGTGTGTGTGTGTGTGTGGATCACTTCTCAGTTCATTGAATCAACATTTTAATTTGTGTGTGTGTGTGTGTCATTTCTCCCTCAATCAACGAGTGCATATGTTCATATGTATGTTTCTTTTCACTCTGAGTCGGTGCATGTAGATGTGTGTGTTTGTGTGGGTGTTTGTGTTCATCACTTTCCTGTTGTAGTGTTCTGGGTAAACCACGGCCTGAAGCGTGCCCTGGGTCCTGCCCTCCTCCTTTTCAGTCTGTTTGCATCCATTGGTGCTGCTGCTCAGAGTTCTGTCCATACTGGTTCTGGCCCCAATTGAGGCAGTCCTTTTCTCCAGTGTCCAGCATCTTCTCCTTATTTCGCTCCTCCTTAACTTGACCCTTTTGCTTCGGTCTTCCTTCAGGGTTTTGATACGCAGCTCAATTGTCTGGATGTCCGTTTGTTGCTTGCACAAGTACGACTGCTGTCCGTTTGTTTGCAGGTGGAACGGCTGACATCCAGAAGGTGTATAGGAGAGTCTGCAGCTTCCACCTCCCCAGTGGAAGACCTCAATCTTTGTTCTGTTAGTTTTACACAGGCCTCAAGGCTCTCTGGGATCCCTTCTTGCACTCTCAAGCCCACGGCTGAGGTCGTAGTCGTGGTCCCATTCCAGGGGAATGGAGTCCATGGTTGTTTGGGTGTCTCGGCCCGAGCGTTCAGTCCAGAGCTGGGCAGCCCAGGACGCTGAGCGATCGGAGGACGGCAGAGGCGACAGGAAGCCATCCCCCTAACGTTCGCTCCATAGCAGACCGGACAAATCACACTGCTCATCTAGCTCCAGGATGCTCCGGCCTGATTTCAAGTCCGGTGTCTAGGACTCCAAGCCTGATGGGTTCGATTTTCAGCTAGCTCCTCCTGGGCCATGCTCAGTTTCTGCTCTGATGCCTCGAGGTCTTATTGAGGGCAGAAACCTCAGAGTCTTTTCCGTAGAAATCAGATTTAAGTCCATTGATGTTTTCCTTGCTTTGCTCCACGGCCTTTTGCGGCTCTGCTGTTCGGCTCTTCTCAGAGGTCAGCTCCTGGCCGAGCCCCGACACCTGTGCCTTCAGCTTATTTTCTCCTGGTGTTTTGTCCATTCTGAGGTGACCTCAGTTACTCCTCCTGTCCCTGGCACGCCCTTTTTGCTGCCCGATGGTCATTGTTGGTCCGTCACTGTCCTGCACAGTTTTAATGCAGAGTGGTTAAGGTCAGCATGGTTTTGCTCGGCCTCACTTTTCATCTGGGCTTAATGGGCGTCTCGTCACAGCTCTGTCAGCTGAAGCTGTCTTTTTCCATATGGCAAGAATGTAAAGAGTGTGTGAGAGGGGTGTGTCCAATCAGGCACAATGCTGGTGGCTTTGCGAGTGCCTCGTTTTCCAAATCCAGATGTTTATTTGTCACGTACACAGCAACAGAGAGAACAGTCTGTTGTTGGGATGGCTGAGGTCCTTCACCATCTTCCTGGCCTTGGTCCAGCACCGCCTGCTGTAGATTGAGTGCAGGTCAGGGTGCTCGGAGCGGATGGTGCGCTCAGCTGATTGCACAACCCTCTGTAGTGCTTGTCTGTCCGGCATGGTGCTGTTCCCGAACCAGACAGTGATATAGCTGCTCAGGATGCTCTCAATAGTTCCTTTATATAAGGTGGTCAGAATCGGTGGTGGGAGCCGGGCCTTTCTCAGTCTTCTCAGAAAGAAAAGACGCTGACAGAAATCTCCCCGTGTAGTGAAACGGGCCTTGGATTACCGCTCTCCGTCTCTGCTGCATGAGATCATTTTCCTGCAGCACTGTTGACATTTTCAAGTTGTTGTTGCGGGTTCAGCTGCTTTAGCATTTAGTCAGGGTCACATCAAAGATGGTAGAGGAGAGAGCAAAGATGGTAGAGGGGAGAGCAGGAGTCCAGGGTCAGCCTCGGCTTTTCCGGGCCGACAAAGCAGCCTGTAATCAAGCATAAAGAGAAAAAACAAAACAAAACAAAAACAAACGAACAGGAAAATCATGTTGTATTGGCTGTGTTACTCAGAGAGGGGAAAAACAACGGGACCAGGCCCTGTGTCAGCCTTCTCTCCCCCTTTTTTTTGTTTGTTTTTTTTTTTCACCATATAATCCTCTCATAACCCACCAAGCTGACAGGACAACACAGGTACATGTTAAAATTCTTAAGATCATGTTTAAAGCACAAAAATGGAATTTTCTTTCATTCAGTAATCACTTGTATTAATCAATCAGAAGAAAACATGTCACAATTTGACTTTTATTAACCACTAAATTTGTCGTGTTATCACTGGTTGTGATTTTTTTTTTTTTTTTTGAAGTTAAGTTGTTGTCCTGCAACCCAGAGGGTTTATTTGTTAGTAGTGGATAAACTTTATTGTGTAACGGCGGGTGTATGTTAAGTTTCACTGCTTTAAACTTGCTGGAAAATCTTCACGTGTTCATGGGTGTAAGCTGTTTCTTCATTGCGTGTATGTGCGTTTGTACATGGGCTAATTTAACGTTTTTTCTCAAACGAGGCATTTCTCTAGCACGTGCCTCTCTCTCACATTTCTCTGCTTGTGTGTGTTTTTGTTTCACCTTCTTGTTGTGATGCTCCAGGCGCCTTCCCAACCTCCACAAGTCTGTTGGCCGCAATTTTATGTGTAAAACTTCTCTTAATTTCTCCTTTAATTCTCTGCTAGCTGCTGTCTTTTCCACAGCTGCTGATTCTTGCTGATTTTGTGTCCATTACTATAATTTTGCTTCGGCCGCCGTGCTTGTGGGGGCAGTTGGTCCAGCCCCATAGCCACCTGTATCAACACACTGAGAGATTTATTTAATATCATTTTCATTACTGTTAAATAGACTAGCAGGCAAAACGCCCACCTTTGCACTGCAGACTACATGCCAGTCTCCCAACACACTCCTCTCTGAGTTTCAGCTTTAAACTCCAACATCATTCACACCCCAGTCATTCAACACCTTATTTGTAGTATCATAATCAGCAAAATCAGCGTTTTACTTACAGGCATGTATCATTGTTCGCAAATCAAAATTATAAAACTCAAAAACACGCTAAACAGGAAGCAAAGTCCTCTGTGCGCGTCACAGCTCATTTGCATGTTCACACACCGTCTAAAAATAGCTCGCAGCGCTGCAGCGCGCTGTCGTCACACACAGGGTCACACAAAGCTCAGACAAAACTCTTCTATTTTATATTACAAAGACGTCTTATATTTACAATTACTGACAGGCCTGACAGATTCAGCACCTAACAAATTTCGACAAATTTAAGTTAACGGGTCCAACCGAAGAAAGCTTCACTTTTTTGTAATCAATTAACCAGTATCTGTTTCCTCCAGAACAGCCTATGGCCTGATTTCTAAAGAACCTAAACAATTTCGACAAATTTATCATAACGGGTCCAACCGAAGAAAGCTTCACTTTTTTGTAATCAATTAAACAGTATCTGTTACTTCTGGGAACAGTTTCTGACCTAACTTCTAAATCCCTAACTCAATTTAACTTTGTCCAAACAAGCACATGACACCGTTTTAAACGATGAGGAGTCTCGGTAACTCCTAGCTTATTTCGGGATGCCCTGTACCCCACAGTTAAACCAAAACTGAACTACCCCTGTTCGCCGACAGGTCAAGACCGCGCGTCCACGGCCAGGAGGGAGCGTAACCTCCGGGCTATGTGCTTCTTAGCATCTTCCAGTGCCGTCCTATAATAATTTTAACCTAACCGATTTTGAAAAATTTTACCATAACGGGTCCCACCGAAGAAAGATAACTTTTTTACGACCAATTAAACAGTCTCTGTTACTTCTGGGAACAGTTTCTGTCCTAATTTGTAAAACTATTAAACAGTCTCTGTTACTTCTGGGAACAGTTTCTGTCCTAATTTCCCTACCAAACTACCTGAGCCTTCAGCTCAATATCCAGGGACTCAAACCCAACATTCTCTGTTACTTCTGGGAACAGTTTCATATTTCTTCAACTTCATTAAATACTCTTAAGCAACTTTAACTGCATAACACACGGTGATTCTCATCAAAATCAAAACAGACACTCTACCAGTAATTTCAGTGAGTAGACTTTAATTTAGTCATATCCAATTTGGCACATTTTGGAAATCATTCAACAGGTAGTGCCTTACCTTTAGATAAGCCGGCTTTTGTCCACTCACATCAGACCACTGGCTCGTGCCTGTCCGTTCGACAACCTCGGACCGTCCAAACTTTTAAATTCCACCCCAATACCACAGGACGAGCCCCCAAGCTGTTAAGGTTCAAAATATTGGGGATGGAGACAAGAGAAAAAACCACAATAACAACACTGGTCCGGCCGGGTTGAGTCAAACGATGATTTAATGATCACACACGTGGGAGATGGACACTGATGCAGACAGCCTCAAAATCTCAAAATGGTGGAGCATTGCTCAAACTTTTATAACCTCTGGTGCCTCCACCTTATCATAAAAAGCCTAAACATTCACATGCTCTCTCTCACACGGCGCCTAAGCTACGACCTTGGCTCCCTGTTTATCTGCTCCTGCTGAAATGGGGCAGAAAACTCCAGCACACTCTGTTCTCTTCTACTCAGACAAATTAGACAATAACCTTCTGCGAACAGTATTTCTTATAACTCAGCAATATAATGCATCATAAAACAATATCATTCATTCACAACAAGTCAGCAATTTAATGTAATGCAAATCAGTTTAACTAATGCAATAGTTATCAGCTTCTTCTAATTCAGGAGAATAATGCAAACTAAAACTACACAATAATTCACAATCTTTAATTAGGGGTATAACATGGCATAAAATAATATCATAATTTTACAATACTTAAAAGGAGAGAGTAGCAGCACAAGTTAGTTATCAGTACAGACATTAATTGATGCATTTAAGTATTCGGGACAGAAATGGCTCTTAAAAAGAAGAAGTCTGTGAATCTACAGGTGTGTGTTTTGGCTGATCTGTATCTCCCAGAAGGTAACAGTTCAAACAGATGGTGGACAGGCTGAGGGCAGTCCCTAAAACCGTTATGCTCTTTTGAGGTAGTGAGAGTTGGTGATTTCCTCCATGGATGGCAGCTGGCAGCCAGCGATTTTTTTTCCGGTGTTCTCACCGCTCATTGCAAAAACCTGTTTTGTCTTCTACAGAGCAGCCTGTATACCACACTGGTAAGCAGTGTGTTAGACTCAACTGCAGCATGGTAGACAGATATAGGCAGTCTTGAAGCATTCCAGGTGCTGGTTTTCCAGTGTGTGTGTCTGATGCCCCAAAGCTGACTCAGAGCCGCAACACCATCAATGGCTGCAGTATGGAACAGATGTGGGTGTGTCCTCATCTCCCAGAGGAGTCATCAAACAGACCTACAGACACAAAAACGTGAAAATATAAACAACCAGACTATCAGCAGTGATTTAACTACTTTAAGACCTCTGTGAAAATCATTTACAGCAGCGGTCCCCAACCCCCGGGCCTCGGACCGGTACCGGTCCATGAGTCGTTTGGTACCGGGCCGTGAGAGTTGAGGCTCAGGTGTGAAATGTATGTTTTTCAGGGTTTTTAATCGGTTTTCAGCGTCATTTTGTTATCGTTTTTATCGTTAACTCGGTTTTCCTGGGTCTTTTCAGGTGTGTTATGAATAAATCTTTTTTTCGGTACCGGTACTAGTTATATTTTGTTGTATTTATCCGCGACACCTAAAAGGCCGGTCTGTGAAAATATTGTCGGGCATAAACCGGTCCGTGGCGCAAAAAAGGTTGTGGACCGCTGAGTTACAGTATATATCACAGAATTTAAGGCCTTTAAAAATAAAAATAAAAATAAAAAATCACAGAACATACAGAGAAAAGTACTAAACTGAATCAATTTCAGCTTTCATTTTTATATTAATAATTAAATTTCATTATCTGTATCTTTACCACACATTTGCCACACAGGTGTAGATACTGTAGGTTCAGTGAATGCTTAAATTGTACTGATTAGAATATACTGGACATTCAAAGCTTAGATTCAGCGCACTGTGTTAGAGGCTGGGATTTGATGAATTCATCACATATACAACCTTTGATCATCATTTATGTGCAGTTGAGAATGAATCTGTGCACTCACATATTAAATGAATCAAAATCAGTAGTGTGATCTCCAACTGACAGCTGTTATTTTAATCAGCCTGTCTCAGTTGTTTTAACTCTAAATATCACAAAGTAATGTGGTAACATCTGGACTGACGAGTTTACTGTCAGCATTTTAATCGCTAGTTTAAAGGCTGTAGGTTGCAGCCATTGCTCTAACACTGTATAAATGTAACAGGGCTCAGCGCTGGTTCTAATAGTCTGAACTGCTTCCAGCTTTATTTGTGAAGAGCACAGCAGCTTACAAAACATGTAGCTAGCTCGTACAGCTGCGACGTAAATTTTTCATATGCTAAGATGACCTTAAAATAAGGACGATCTGATATCCTCGTGTTGAACGGGGCTACGTGCAGTGATGCTAGCGTTAGCCATGTTAGCACGTTACCTTCACAGGTGGTCAGACTGCGTAAACAGGCACTCAGTCAGAGGTTGTGCTCTCTGTTTCGCTGCAGGGTCCCTTCATTCTTCACATATCCGTGTCGAGCCGAGTGTAAATCCCGAGGCTGAACGGCAATTGGAAAAAGGTTTTTGTATGAAGTTTATTAAATTGGAATTCAAAAATGTTTTTTGAAATGAAGTTTTTAAAAAGCATTTTAAAAATCAGTTTATTAAATTGGAATTCAAAAATGAATTTACAAATGGAGAATTTATTCTACATTTCATTATTTCAGCACAGAATTCTTTATTTCGATGAGCGTGGCTCTTGTGGTCCTCCATATGTTAACACATAGTGAAAATCATGGAGAAGCTAGCGACTCTACAACGGGAAATTGATAGATCTCGGGACCAGTGATGGACATTAGATCAACTGCAGAATCGGAATGCAGTTTTTCACCCTAAACCAAACCAAAACAACCACTATCTTCACGTGGCCTTCCCTCACCAGCTAAAATTTCCCGGGCCAAAGCTGGAACAGCAAATTCTCCCAGATAACAAGACAGTGTATGACTCTCTACTCTTTCCTCCTACTTCTTCAAGGTTACCTGCGTTGGCTTGTTGACTTTCGCTTAAATCTAGGTGAAAGGGCTCTCTCTCTTGAGTTGGACACAAGATACACACACATACATATGTACTCAGACAGAAATATACAATATACAATATAAATGACTACTTCCACTCGATGCAGCCAGGCGGGTCTGTGTCCAGCGCCGGAGTATGGCTGCATGACCAGATGGCTGTTGTTTCCTGTTCTCAGACTGCTCTCCTCCAGTCAATCAATAAAAAAGATGAGTGAAGAAGAAACACTCAATGCATCATGGGAATCCCCCAGCAGCCTATGCCTATTGAAGCATAACTAAGGGAGGATCCAGGGTCCCCTGGTCCAGCCCTAACTATATGCTTTATAACAAAAAGGAAAGTTTTAATCTTAAAAGTAGAGATAGTATCTGTCTCCCAAATCCAATTTGGAAGCTGGTTCCAAAGAAGAGGGGCCAGAAAGCTGATGGCTCTGCCTCCCATTCTTTTAAATACTCTAGGAACAACAAGTAAGCCTGCAGTCCAAGAATGAAGAGCTCTAATGGGGTGATATGGTACTATAAAGTCAGTCCAGACTAGGGATGGGTATCGTTTAGGTTTTATCCGATACCGGTGCCAAATCGGTACTTTTGAAACGGTGCCGGTGCTCAAACGGTGCTCAAACCGGTGCTTAAAGAATGGAGAACACAAAATTGGTCCAAAAACCTCTCATGTTCAGCTGGTTTTTGTAAAAAGATAACAATGTTAGCCTTTTCTGCAGCTATGGGGCATATATGGTATCACTCTTGGCTGGAAGCAGTGCTTAAACAATGGAAAAAACACGAACTTTATCCAAAAACCTCTCATGTTTAGCTGTTTCCCTCTTTTTCTTTGGTCATTTTAGCCTTTTTGGCCAGGGTGAAGGGAGTATCTGCCATCAAACAAGAAGACAGCCGCATGTAGCTATGATGATGTTTGCTAGTTCACCTTACCTGCATTAATATAATAACATGGTTAGCCTACTCAACGTAAATTACACACGAACAACATTAAGCTACTCACGCAGAGAAGAACGGCTGCTGCTGCCATCATCATCCGTCATCATTTCTGCTACACTGACAGGGCTAGGGACCAGGACTCTCCTCTTCGTGTTTCTGGGGGATGTTGCTAACTCTGGGTCCGATAACTGGCAACCCACCCGCAGTAGATGCGCTCGGTGTGAGGTCTCGCAGCAAGCTATCAAATACGGCGCATTTCTTGGCTTTAAAAAAAACCCGCTATGCGTCGCCAGGTGTTTCATCGGATTCGAGGTGTTACCTCCTTTGACAGTATCACAGTATCAGCTTAAAGCACTTGTTGCAGGCTGCTGAGTTTGCATATTTTGCTGTGAAGTACAGCCAGACTTTTGACCGCTTCGCCTTGGGCATTTTTAATCTGTAGCTCTGCTCTAAAAGAACGTACGTACCTGGCCCCGCCTACTATCCTCGGAAACGTAAAACGATTGGCTAGAAGTGTATCACAGCTCCGGAAAAAAAAGCACCGAAATAAAGCACCGAAATGTGCGCTGCTTTTCGGTCTGGTTACTACCGTTTATGTCAGAACCGGTGCCATCATGGCACCGGACACCGGTACCCATCCCTAGTCCAGACCTTTCAGGTCGGGGTGGGGGGGGGGTTTCCATCTCGCTGCAGGGCAACCTGCTAGTGACAAATAAAAGCTGTTTCATTCATTCTGTTTCATTCACCCTATCACTGAAAACATCTGGAACATCATGAAGCAGCTGTTGTAGATAAAATATGTGTTTAGGAGCTTTGAAAATCATGGTAATCAAACAGTTGTATTGGCAGTTAAAGTCTGTGCAGGCCTACCTTTTACCTGATCAAGCAGCAAGAAGGTAAAAGGTAGGCCTTAATGAAGAACTAGAACTAGTATAAAAATCGGCAAACAGTATCCATCCCTGCAGCTGGCAGAATCGACAAATGTCCCAGTATTTAGGATTTTACATTCCTATGAGCTGGTATCACATTAATCACCAGCAGTGGGATGGAAGACTAAAATACACTGAATGAATGGTTTTCATGCCAAGGCAGAAATGCACCAACCTGATATTTGGTTTAAATACAATCTTATACTGACTCAAATATCAGTATTGGTCACACCGTGGGCTGATTTATTAGATTCACTGTAATTTTGTTCAGTTATGTTTACAGCATAATGTGTCCTTAGTAGAGGGCTCATTCCTAAATGGAGCATTAACATAGCATGGGGCAAGCAAACAGATTGGGATGAGCAATTTGGAGATCATTTAAGATGGCAAGACCAACAGGTTTCTTTGTTTGTTTGAACTTTCTGTCTTAACTGCAATCTATGGTTGACTGAATTGTCAGCAGCTGAAAAGTTTCTAGTCAGCTTATCTCTTCTTGTCTGATTAAGTTCATGGAAACACTTTCTGAAAAGATTTAACTGCATATAAGGTAACATAATGATAAGATAACATAAGGTAATTCACAAAGCTTGCTGTGTGGCAGACCCAAATGCAAAATTCAGGATGCAGGTGGGGAACATAAAAAAGGATTTAAAAAAAATGGATGTTAAAAAAGGTCAAAAGTAATCAAAGAGGTAAGTTCAAACCAGGGAAAACACACATCTATGAAACAGGAACTATGGAATGAGGGAACGTGGACAAGACGAGCACACATCATTAAGAGGGGACATGACAAAGGCCAAGGGGAGACGCAAACAATATATACAAAGAAGAATAAGACTAGGGGAAAACAGCGGGGAAATACAGAGGGAAAAAATCAAGGATAGCAAACTAAACTCAAAACAAGGTACACAAGACAAGAGACTTTCAAAATAAAACAGGAATTAACTTCCACCGAGGAAAAGACAAACAGACAAACATGATACAAGGAAAGACAAACAGAGATACAGAAACACAGGGGATGCAGGAATTCCCAGGAACTTGAGAAATAAAATAAAAGCTGAACCGAAACTTTGAATGGAACTAGATATATAAATATATGTAAATATATACTTTCATGGGGCTTCTCTGTGTGTTATAAGCTGTTGAATTTCATTAAAGCCTGATTCACTTCATTTGTGTCTGTCCAGGTGCTCACAAACTACTGCTAACACATAAATGAGTGGAACGAGACCCCGTCTTATCCAGTTACTACCACAAGGACACTCGGTTTCACATTATTTTCAGTGTTGGCTGTAAAATTGAACCTGTCTTTGTTTCACTTCTCTATTTTCTTTTTACTGTAACTTTACCTCCTCCTTCCTTATCTAAGTGTGTTGCTCCAACAGCTTCTTCATTTCTCAATAATTCTAAATGTCATGCTGCCCACAGAAACCCGGCTGTGGCGCCTGACTTGTTTATTTGATCAAACTCAGCATGTCAGTCTTGGACTTCTTGATGCCCAGAGCAGTCTGATCTGGCAACCAGTCACACCAGTAGATGGAAACTCACATTACTATCATTTTTATTTGCAAATGTTCTTATATTTTTCTTCTCCACACCAAACACTATGACTTGACTAGAGAATAGTATGAACTTTCAGTTTTTGAAAAAATCCAGCCACTGGACATTTTTAACAGACAACAGGACCCAAGTTTAAAAAAACAGCTCCAAGAAATCATGTTCAGTTAATTTGTGATGGTAAAATCAATATATGCAATATGTGCAACATTCTTCAGCAGATCTTGACTAAACTAATATTAGCTCCAAAAAAAAGAAAAAGAAAACTGTTACGGTGCAGTTTCAACATTCAAAATTAATGTAAAATCTGTAAAATTTACCTCGAGATCAATGTGCTACTGTTCATAGAGCTAACAATTTTTTCTCACTTCAAATCTAAAACAATCAAAATGCTAATATTTTGAAACTTGAGTATTCAAAATAAACAAATATATTAAAAAAAATGTGCATACATGTTTCATTAATAGTTGTTTCTATATCTGGATTTTTGTGAAATTAACTGCTCCCAGTTTGTTTATCTTAAGCAGGCTGAACCATATGGGAAGGTTAAGGTTAGGGTAAAATATCACACTCAGAAACTCGTGCTTTTAAACTCATATTACACACTTTGTGTTACAGGGTTAAACAACTTATGTATAATCCTTACCAGTGGGTGGGGACAGTAGATACCTTGAAGCAAGACATCCCCCCCCTGGCAGTAATGTAGAGAATCACAGTGAATGACTTGAGCCTTAGGAGAGCCGGGGCTGTCTTGTGTTAGAGCTGGCTCTGGTGTTTGCAAAATGGGAAAGAAAGCTAACTATTAGTCTCTGTCTCTTATCCAGAATTAGCTGGAAAGTACATGCCTTGCAAAGGAACTTAATACATCAGAGTAAGAATGAAGTGTAATAAACATTTTGTCTGCACATTAAGTATGGCAATGTTTTTTTTTTTCTGATGTGTTATTGCAAGAAATGTGCAGCAAGCTACAGTTTAGAATTAAGAAGTGCTTCTAAATGGTCCAACTCATCAAAATCAGCACTTTCTAAACTGTAGAACAGTTACACTGAAACTCTATGTAGCCCCGTCTCTTTAGACTGCACAGAAAACTAATTAAAACATGTTACATCACTACAGCTTCCTCTTCACATTGGAGACGGTCCGAGTGTCAGGAGAACTGAACTTCAGGTAAGAATGACCTGCAGTCTATCTGGAGATCAGATATAAACCAAGTTTAGGTGGAGTTTATTTTTGTTATGCTGACTTTTTCGTACTGCGTGCTAGCTAGCATGACAGAGTTTCTATACAGTTGGGTGGTGCTATGATGTTGATGTTGAACTTTATTTTATTTATAAGGTTAGTTATTAGTTTCCAACCGTCCCCTAAAAAACGGAATTGTCTCGTATTCTGAGAAAATATTAGCCTACGCGTTTCGTATTGAGGTGAAAAGGAACAGTTTGTCCTGTACTTCAGCTACAATGAAAAAGACACAAAGCTGGATTTATTCTGTCTTTGCTGCACAGCTGCCTCTTCTCCTCTCATTCTCCCCCCTCCCTCTCCTGTTTCTACTTCAATCATGAAACTGATCAATGATCAGCTGATCGGCTTTTCTCTCTTGTTTGTTTATCGCCCACTTTGCGCCAGAAAGAGGAAACCAGCGGATGTCGCGCTAAACAACAGCAGCACGTTTAAGCTTGATTAGCTGTTGTTAGAATTTATTTAATGTTAATTTCTAGTATCAGCTGATGTTTGCTGGAGCCACAGCTGCAAAAAAGCTGCTGGTCATGATATGGTTTGGTTATCCTGTGAGAGGGAAACATGAAGATGAAACCAGGAGATGTCCTTACTGAATCATCAGAGCTGAACAGGTGATGGAGAAACAGGTTTACCTTTTAGTTAACATGAATGAGTTGAAGGGAAGTTATGAACTGTTTCTGAGAGACAAATAACACCAGGATCCTTTTTTTTATGTAGCTGACAGCTGGTAACTGTGCAGGTGCGGATCTAGCAAAGTTTTGCCAGGAGGGCCAGGTAGGGCATTAACAGGGAGAGGTGGGCACGAAGAAATACTTTTCTTTCTTATTCTCATTTAAAATATCTATATATGCATATATATCATCAGAACTGTGTACATCACTGTCACAACAGCGTTTGTTTTCATTCAAAGGCTTTATGATTTTTCCTATAATGGTGGGCGTCAAAATGCTCGGGCCGATTTTTTTGTCCCAGTCCAGCTCTGTATGCAGCTCATCTGCAGTCTGGTGTTACCTACATCTTCCTATTCAGAAGGCAGAATTTCAGAGTTCTGAGTACAATCGAAAGCACCACGACTGCGGTTTTTGTGTTGGATGTAAAAAAGCGCAGATGACGCTGTGACGTAGGCTAGAATCATGACGGCGGTCAACAACGGTCCAGGCGTGGGATTATGTGGAAATATGCACATTATTTTTTCCTTTCTATTGGTAGGTGCCACAGTGCACTTGTGGCAAGTAAGCAAACTAGAAGACTGGTAATCTTGCTGGGTATCCAGTTACAGAAGCAACACATTGACAAGAGAATTCTGAGTGAAACCAAAGTTACTTTCCCTAGTAACTAGTTACTTTGAAAGTAACAAGTAACTTGAAGTAACTGAGTTACTTTTGATAGAAGTAACTAGTAATGTAACTAAGTTACTAATTTAAAGTAACTTACCCAACACTGGTCATAGTAAGCAAGTCTCAGTTTCAACTGTGAAGATAGGACTTTGAGCTGCAGGTATCAGAGGATGCGTTGCAGCAAGAAAGCCATTGCTAAGACATCAGAATAAGGCAAAGTGTTACGGTTTGGAGGAGGACTCAAGCGCAGGACTCCGGTTCTGATGCTCACAAGAAGGGTTTATTTACAAGTCACCAGGTGTATATACAAGAATGTGCGGGGAGGTGTTATATACAGCTGAGTGGGGGGAGAAGGGGTCTCCAGGGAAGTCCAAGGGAAAGCACGCGTTCTTCAGAATATCCACTCACACGACCACAGGCTCACACTCCGACACTGCCACACGGGAATCACACGGGGAAAAATCCAGGAAGCTCTGTAGACAGGGAGACAGGGTTAAGAACGACGCACAGAGGAAAACACTCTTAACTAAACTTGCTGTAGCTTGACTTCACTAACGCGTGGTAGACAACGATCCAGCAACGAACAGCAGTCACCTCCTGGCTTAACACTAGGAGTCCCAGGCTTCTACCTTTCTACCTTTAAAACCCGGAGAGCAGCCAAATGGCTGGTAGGCTTTTAGCTAAGCTTTAGCTTCAGCCAAGTGGAAGCTAAATTGGCTAGTCATTCATATGTAAATTAGGTTGTTACCTGGGAATTCTGGAGGGAGGGGAGTGGGGGTGTGTGATTGAGGGGGTGGGGGAGCTGCAAAAAGCTGTGAACTTCCTTTTGTGTTTCATCTTGATGCATTCTCAATCATCCAGGGAAATAAATCTCCAAAAGTCACCAACTGAGTGTTTCAGTTTGCCATCTTAGGGAGAAATCAACACACCTTATATATATATGTGTATATATATATATATATATATATATATATATATATATATATATATATATATATATATATATATATATATATATATATATATATATATGTATGTATATATGTGTGTGTGTGTGTGTGTGTGTATATATATATATATATATATATATATATATATATATATATATATATTAAGTAGCTTCTCATTATTATTAATGTCCTGCAGCTGTGTCAAAGTTTAGCTAAAAACACATTTCAAGGTTCTTTGTTATCAATTGCTGAGCAGCAAGAAAGCCAACACTTACTTCTCTTTGATCAAAGAACACTGGATGACGTCACAGTGGCTGTGCCCATCCGTGCTACTATCATCTAGCGATTGCTAGGCAACAGTCATTCGATGTGGGCGGGGCTTGGCAATTATCAAAGGGCAGTGGGCGGGGCCTACAGAACACGACCCTATAAATAGAACTCCAGAACTCCATAAACACCTGCGATTTAGTTCAGAGCGCATTCATGCATCAGAACAGCGAGCAACATTTAAACACATTTAGTTCACAAAGAGCAGACATACCTGCCACAACATCACTTTGCTCCATGTTAGTGGATGCAACAGAGACAACCATGGAGAAGGGAGCTCCGGTGTCCACACAGACAGAGGAGTGTCTTGAGTCAGTGGACGCTGATTCCCATGAGAAAACAGGGGTAACACCAGCAAAGGAAGACATGGTTACAGAAATATCTGTAGACAACTGTGGTGATGATAAGAAAACCGAAACTCCGGAACTGGAGACAGGGGCCAGTGCAAGTCTTCAGCATGTGGACACCGGAGCAGACATACCTGCCACAACATCACTTTGCTCCATGTTAGTGGATGCAACAGAGACAACCATGGAGAAGGGAGCTCCGGTGTCCACACTGACAGAGGAGTGTCTTGAGTCAGTGGACGCTGATTCCCATGAGAAAACAGGGGTAACACCAGCAAAGGAAGACATGGTTACAGAAATATCTGTAGACAACTGTGGTGATGATAAGAAAACCGAAACTCCGGAACTGGAGACAGAGGCCAGTGCAAGTCTTCAGCATGTGGACACACAATCCCAAGCCACAGCAGAACCAAAGAAAAGCTGTATGAAGAAAAAGCCCACAGCTGATACAAAACACTGGGACAAAATAGAAGCTTGTCCCGTGGAAAAGCCTGTGATTCCAGCTGTACATGAGTCAGAAGTTGATTCTTCTTCTGTCATCAGTCTGGCATCTGATGATGTGTCTGCAGAAAAAATGTTTGTTTATGCACTTACTCAGTTGGTAGTTTCACGGGCCTTAAAGAAAGTCTCTGCTAAACACAAAGACTCCACAAGGATTCCCAACTGTTATCGTCTGCTTGAGAAAATCTGGCCTGAAATTGAGGGAAAACATTTGGATCTATGTCCAAAGAGGCTGCCCAGTATGGCGAAAGCCATTTTCACCAATCTTTGTAAAGTGCATAAGTGCAAGGAAAAAGATTTGATTTCAAGTCTGAAGGAAGAGCTTGAGGATGATATTACTGTCCCAACATTCACCAGACATCTGCTGGCATTACCCAAAAGAATACTCACTTTATCTAAAAACCGAGACGAGTACAGAGAACTTGTGGAACGCTTTGCTAGAGATCTGGTTATGCACGCAATGAGCAATACAAATGAAGCAGGGAAATTGCCTCTAGGGGCTGATGAAGCCATTAAACAGAGGCTTGCCCAAAAAGTCTGGGCTAAAATTGTGTCCAAAAAGCTCAAAATCTCCTTGGAGGACATTGAAGAGGTCAGCGTGGCAGTATACAATGAACTCCAGGATAAGTGGAAATATCCAAACACTGTCATGCAGTTAATGAAAATTGGCCACCGAAATGTTGACAAAGAGATTGTCAAAAGTTTCATAAGAAATGCACCATTTAAGAGACCAAATATCTTCTCTAGGATGTTTTCATGTGTACGCTAAAGTTTACCTGGCGTTACAAAGAAGATTACTCACTTTATTTAAAAGCCCAGAAGAGTAACAAGAACTTGTGGAACTGTTCACTAAAGACCACATGAAATTATTACCAACAAATAATAAAAAACAAAAAATTAAAAAAAAGATCTTGATTTTGAGCTTTGTTTTATTTGTCTTCAGATTGTGTATACATTTTCAGTTTAGGCTGAAGCTAAAAACTCATTTATAGTGAACAGTTTTAAACAACATAACTGTATATTTGAAATAATTCCAATTTTCAATCTGTTTGCATAAATGAGGAATAAAAGTTTCTGATCAATGTTGATTTTTTTACAGTCATTGTTAAGCAAGAACATTTAGATTGTCAGTTGTCAGTGACACAGCTGCCATATAGCTGTTTGTTCTCCTCAGTAAATTAAAAACGTGTGCACCCAATTCTTACTTTTTAAAGTCATTAAAGATACAATACTGTACAATCATACCATTCAGGTAAAAAAAACAAAAAACAGTTCAGCTAAATCATTAAAAACCCAAATTCCCATAACACTCATACCCATAAGGAGTGAATCTAAACTTTTCACCACACCTGTATGATTGCACATTTGTCAAGAAATTACTGTTCCTGGTAACCAAATTTGCCCAGCAAAATATAAAGATATGTGTCAGGATGAGGGAAACGCCTGCAGCAGCCGCTGTTTTGGGCCCATCCTTTAAGGAACTGCTATCTTGTCCTGTCTACAGTTTTATTTTGTGAGACGGTTTATAATTGTTGTGCCCAAGTAGTCGGGCTTTCGTGATCCCCTGCCCGTGCGTTTTGATGGTTGTTTACAGCGATGTTTGACTTGTTTCAGTCGCCACAGAACTATTCTACATTCCTTTTTGGAGTGCGCTGGGATCAAATATCACAACAACTACATTTGGCTCAGGCAGCAGTTCACCTGTGGGGGTGCAAATTACTAGGATTGTATACTTTTTTCTGTTTAATACTTTTTTGTGTATTTTGTTTGACTGTGTGTGGTGTTAAGTGCCCTTGTAGGTTTTTGTGACTTTTAATGTTTTTTTTTATTTGTTTGTTTGTTTGTTTTGGTTTTTAATAGTAGCCCGGATAGATTTGAAAGGCGTTTTCGTGTGTGAAAACGCTCCGCGTCCACAGTAGCGTTTTCAGTCATTTTCACAGAGTTGTGCGTCCACATTGAAACAGCCGAAAACGCTGACGTTCCAGTACTGCTCATATGTGAAACCCAAGATGATTTGACCTGCCTCATTTCTGTCTGCCGCTTATTTACTTTCCGGCTCTTTGAAACGTCGCAGCAAAATGTTGAGGAAAAGCACCAAGTTTTTTAAATGGAATAACAATGAGGTACAGTTGTTGCTGCAAGTAACACAAAAGTACAAAGTTGCAAAAGCGAGTGAAAGTTAAAGAATTTGAAGAAAAGCTATTTGGAGCATGTACAGACTCATATTAATCTTTAATAGGCTGTCAAAATTGAGAGCAAACAAAACCACTGCTGTATAATGCCCTCCGCTATCTTAGGCTACGTTCACACCGCAGGTCTTAATGCTCAATTCCGATTTTTTGATCAAATCCAATTTTTTTTGTCTGCTTGTTCACACTACAAATAAAATGCGACAGCAAACGTGCTCTAGTGTGAACACTCGATGCGGCCCGCATGCGCAAAAGAAGATGTCATACACAACGCGCTCTGTTTAGACCCAAAGCAAACAGTATTGTTTGACTGATGGCCCTTAATAGAAAGACTTCAGACTTTACGTTTCCCAAATTTTGCTTTAAGTTATTTTGTTATTTACATAATAATGTAGATAACCTAATAATGATCCTTATTGCTGTTTTAGAGAGGAGCGGTGCTTCAAAGGATAGTTGCAGATTTCTGTCAGAATCTGCAGATTATGCAGTACAAATAAAATGTTCACGTTGTCTTTCCAACAGTTTCACTAACATCTACACGGGATGGCCAGGAAGCGTTCGCGATGTCTTCTCGGGCGCTTCCCCGGCGCTGATAATTGGCGTCTGTCTTGTGTCAGTGACGTAAAAGACGGATTTAATGCGACATGACCGTTCAAACAGCAGTCGCTTTCTAAAACATCAGATATGTATCGGATTCAGTACCACATACGAAATCGGATTTGAAAATATCGGATTTGTGCCGTTCACACTGTCATACCATGATCGGATATGGGTGGCATAGGGTCAAAAAAATCGGATTTGATGCGCTTTGCCTGCAGTGTGAACGTAGCCTTAGTTTAATTGATCACATGACTGCATCATGCGTCATCGTTTTAGAAAGTCTCCATTTTCGCTGTCCACACTGCCACGGAAAGCACCCTTTTGAAATGTATGTGTTTTCAAAACGCTGTGTTTTCCATCTGTGAAAACGCCATCTCAGTGTGGATGGGAGGCCAAAACGGAGAGAAAAGGATGCGTTTTCAAACGAAAAGCCTTAGGCTTTGTCCACACATCCACATGTACCCGGGTATTTTTGAAAACCCATATTTTTGCACCTTTAGTCCACACGTAAATGGCGTTTTTGGTCACTGAAAACTGAGATTTTTGAAACCACCTGCCAGGGTGGAGATTTTCGAAAACTCCGTTCCTCCAGACAAGCGCAGCGTCAAATGTGTGCGCCTTTTTTGACGTCACACTGTGCGCTATGTTATTGTTTCGGTGAAATGGGATGCCAATGTTCACATTTTGGACAGAGAGGACAGATGGTTTGAAAGAGGAGTGAAAGAAGCCATTTACGTTCACTGTGAGCGAACGTCTTTGAACAGAGGGTGGTTTACGACACCAACTGTCTGCCATCTATAATCCAGTTTTGAGATCCCTTCCCAGACGCCTTAACGCCCACTCACTTCCTGGGCCATCTGACCTCAGGAAATTGCATGATAAGGTGGTGCCAGGTTTCACAATGAGCTCACCTGAAACCCTGGCTGATTGGGACCCACACCCATTTTCACACCATGATTAGAGGATCATCGGGGGGTCCTTTTGTCCCTCTTTGGGGGGATACTCCCACTGGGTTTAAATCTGGGACTTTCCGCCATTTGACCTTAGAACTGAAGAAGCTTCTAGGATGAGAGGTGAAATGTCTTCAAGCAGCTTAAAGAAGTCCAGACGCTTTTCTTTGCAAGCTCCTTTGACTACGATGACCTGGATGACTGAGAACCTTCACAGACAAATATGGCATATACATTTTTTTTATACAAGTCCCACAATCATATACATCATCTGCATCAATGTGGAAATCTTTTCAACCCTTTGGGTTATTTTTTGGTTCTGGGATCCTCATGTTAGGACTAGAGATGGCACAATACCACTTTTTTATGTCCGATACTGATATTATAAATTTGGATATCGGCAGATACCGATATGAATCCAATATAGTGTGTTTTATAATCAATAAAACTGTTTTTTTAATATCTTGCTGCATTTTGTATGGGTCCAAACTCAAGTTAAAAAAAAACACTAATGCTATTTTGTTATACCTGTATGCAAAAAATACACTGCACCGAAAATATTTCATAGTTCAGCAAAACTGATGAATCTAATAAACTTAAACCTACTCCATCCTCCCTATTCTGGTATTTAAAAGAATAAGCAACCTAACTAATAGGGTTACAAACTCCCAGCAAAAAATAAATAAAAAAAGGGAACCACCCCCCACCTCATGATGCTTAATCGACGTAATCAACTTTAATTTGATGCAGTGTGAAAAAAATGCACAGAAATCAATTATTTTTCTACAATATTTAAATAGATTCAACATCTTTCTTCAACAGAATTGCAGAATGCACAGGTGGTACCTTCCCAAAGGAAAAAGTACTATAGCTTACAAGGGTATATTAGACTTAATAGTTACTATATACAGTAATGGTCTTCTATACTTTTTACATCAGATTAAAATTTTGGGTGTAAGATTCAGATAATTATTTATTAAAAGCCAGACATTTTAAAAGAGAATAAGAAAGAAAAGTATATATTTGTGCCCCCCTTTTCCCTGTTCATGCCCTATCGGCCCCCTGGCTAAACTTTGCTAGATCCGCCCCTGCACAGTTACCAGCCGTCAGCTACATAGAAAAAGATCCTGGTTTAGAAAGTAATGTTAAATAAATTCTAACAACAGATTATCAAGCTTAAACATGCTGCTGTTGTTCAGCCGCTTGTTTCCTCTTTCTGGCAGGAACAAACAAGAGAGACGGACTCGCGACAGAAAAGCCGATCAGCTGATCATTAATCAGTTTCATGATTTAAGTAGCAGCAGGAGAGGGAGGGGGAGAGAAGAGGCAGTCGCTCCATATATCGGTTGATAAGCTTAACGCTGGAATGCTTTACAAACATTCAGAGATGAACTTACACACTTGCTTTACTTCTCTCTGGGATCACTTTCTTGGAGATGAAATGCCGGTTTGGTGGCGAGGCTCCAAATGCTCAACCAGACCGTGACAGGTCCCGCACGCCACAGCCGCTCTATCACTTGATGCATAATGCTCCGACGTGCTACGGTTATGAGCCGAGTTACGCCAGGTCGCAAGTTTTGTGAGGTGCTTTTTTGATATTTAATGGATCGGATTACATTTTTTATTTCTCTCCGATATTCGATCCAGTAATTTAGGTCAGTATCGGACCGTCCATCTCTAGTTAGGACCTATGAAACACATCGTGCAGACTCTTGGATGTTAGAAGACAACTGATGCTGCTCATGAATAAGACTAAAGGTAGGAAGGTGTCCTTTATAACTAAACCTTAAGTTTTATATCATAGTTTATAATATAGCACGTGTATTTCAGTAATAGCTTCTTTATTTCAGTATAGTGGTGTGCGACTCTTACCAGTTTGTCCTTGAAAAATCCACACGAGTCCAGATTTCCGAGGACATGGCACGTGGAGTCTGATACTCCTATAAGTTATCCAAGTCATCCAATTCTTTTGTAAAGGAAAAACAAACATTCATGTCTCCGGTAAGTTATCTCAGGGACAACTGTTTAATTCATAGCAGCTTCTGCAGTAACCATGGTAACCACGGACACTGAGCGGATGGTCCGATGCAGGTCAGACTTTGGGAAGTTATCCTTCAAGTTTCTGAAAAAAAGGCTCCTCAGCTGTGCGGCTGTTGTCAGAATATGTTTTATATGAGCAGCGTGTGATGCTCACTTCACTGAATGAAGAGCAAACAGTTAGTTGCATTGTTACGAGAACATGCGCGTATTAATTTCATGATTTATTAAATGTATAAATGTTAATATAGCTACATGCAAAGAAATCAAACGGTGTCCATAAATTATGTTTAATTTTTACATTTTTTGAGTTAATCTGAAATCATACAGTTAATCTGTATGATTTCAGATTAACTCAAATAGATTTTTACAATTTTGTTAGATTTCAGTTATACACTCAGACAGATTGCAGTCAGTGGAATTTAAAAGAGTTAAAATGATATTTTGTATCAGCAAAACAATACATTTATTTGATTTATTTTTAGTCTAGCACTGAAATTTAGAATTCAGCAATACACAGAGCTCAGCTTTATTTGGAAGGTTATTACATTTGCAGTGGATTTAAATGCTGCTCCCCTTAATGAGACCCAGGAGTCTCATCTCCCGAGGGCGTGGGCCGAGGGCGTGAACCCACAGTGAGTTCCGCCCCGGCGAGAGAGAAGAGGAAGAGAAACAGAGAGGGCTGATCAGCGTGCAGCTGATCCGCCTGGCCGTGACACAAAGAGGCTTGCCTGGGCCATGAAACGCTGCCAATGGACTACTGAAGACTGGAAGAAGCTATAATGGACTGATGAATAAAAATTTGAAATCTTCGGTTCATCACGCAGGATCTTTGCATGCTGTTGAGTAGGTGAAAGGATGGTTCCACAGTGTGTGGCATCAACTATCAAATATGGAGGAGGAAGTGTAATTGTCTGGGGGTTTTTGGGTGGTACAGAGTGAGAGGTACGCTGAACCAAAACTACTACAACAGCATTCTGCAGCATAATGGAATATTCTCTGGTATGCGCCTAGTTGGTCAGGGGTTCATCCTACAGAAAGATAATGACACAAAACATAAGTGCAAGCCAGGCCAGAACTACCTCAGGAAAAAATAAAAGATGATAAGCTTGAAAACATGGAGTGTTCAGCACAGTCTCCAGACTTAAACCCCATCGAGCTGGTTTGGGATGAAAGGACAGAAGAGTGAAAACAAAGTAACCTACAAGTTCCACACATTTATGGGAACTTCTGCAACAGATATGGGAAGAACTTTCTGAAGAACATTTGATTTCTATTGTAGAAAGAATGTGACCAGTGTTTTCAGCGGTTATATCTGCCAAATGTGGCTACATTGATGACACAAAAGTTTAGAATACATCTTTCTCTATAAATTGATTACGTGATTTCCTTTTTAACTCCAGCGTAATGTAGTTGTTTCTGGCCTGGATGTAGTTTCCACTTCACAATAGTCCTCCTTTTGTGCAATGAAAATAAAAGTAATGTCCATATCCACCGTGTAGACTGCGCCACCATTTTCCTCCTCCAGCACACAAACTAAAATGTGTCTGACCTGTACTATATAAAGCTGTGTGTAGCACTCTCAAGGATTGATGTAGGCATGATGTAGAGTTATAAAACAGGGTTTGTTCTGGTCTTGACAACCTGTGAGAACTGCTCACAGACAAAAACAATAAAATAAAAACATCACATCAAAATGCACTCTTGCACTTAGTGTCAATCAAAAGTCCTTCATCACAGAAAATAAAACATTTAAAATACACAAACCTCATAAGCTGGCATCCAAGAGGGGCTAAATAGTCCTTTATGGCCTTATTATCTTACTCTCCATCTTCTTTCTCATTTATTTCTTCTCTTTTTCTAACTTTAAACATTACTTTCTTCATGTGTGGAGCTAACCGCAAGCTGCAGCATGCAGACACCATGTGCCTTAGCAAAAGAGTGCAACTGCAACCAACTGTACCCTACACAGTTCACCACCAGAGGGTGCAAAAGAACAAAATCCAGACATAGAGCTTAACAAAACATCAAATGCAAAAGGCTTTTTCACACTGTGTGCAAGTGGAACCAATAACCTGGATCAATAGGCAAACAAACTGAAAATTCCAAGAAGTTGGACTACTGGGAACAAGAACCGGTTCTCAATTGCCATTCCAATCCACCATTATGCATGGTAACATAATTAGTGTCTGTTTGTGTATATTTCTTCATATTTTCATAGGAAAATAGGAAGTAGGTACAGCAATTCTTGTTTTAATACTGGAACGTGCAAACATACATTGATATACAATTTCAACTTTATTTCTCAAGTAATGCATTATGCTGGGCTGGTATTGGGCAGGCTGAGGTGTTCATGGGCACTCAAACTGTGACGTGAAAAGATGATAAATAAATGACTGCATGACACAGCTGGGAAGAAGACGCTATGATTTTTTTATTGGTGAAGCTGGACAAAAGTATACAAAGGAATGGAAAAAAATCATAAAACAAATCAAAACATTTTCACCTCACCATCGTAACATCATACTGGTCTATATTCACTGACACTCAGTCACATAGGCAGTATAGGAGAATGGAATAGATGAAAAACACATTTTCATTATTTAAAAAGCAATCGATAAGATGATTTGAGATTAGCTTGAAATCATTAATGATTTCCCTATTTCTACAATAGGGATTAGGCATTTTCAACACATGATGACCTCAGTGAAAAGTTTGCTTAGCTGGTCTGTGGAGATGACTGGTGACTCTTTCTCCAGTGGGCCTGAAATTAGTGCAAGTCTTTGTGTTAGAACAACATATTATAGTCATCTCACTAAGTTTCTCCCTAAGTCAGGGGTGTCGAACTCCAGGCCTCGAGGGCCGGTGTCCTGCAGGTTTTAGATCTCACCCTGGGTCAACACACCTGAATCAAATGATTAGTTCATTACCAGGCATCTGGTTGGTGATCAGATGTGCACGCCATCATTTGATATAACACCAGTAAACAGAGAAAGTCTTAAATTTAGCCTTGAAATTTGATCTGAACAGTGAGTGAAATTATCCCAGGATGTTCTCCACATGCGAAGGATGTAAAAGTGGTTAGAGTGTGGCATTTACCTTCTTCTAATTGTCGTCTTCCTCTGAAGTTGGGATGAGGGAGGCAGGTGCTGAAGGCACTGCTGGCTTGCGGAGGAAAGGATATGTGAGTTTTTCCCTCACACAGTGCTGGTAGGTGCTGTCACAGTCAAATCCAACTGGACAGCAGTGGTAGCCATCCAGACAACATTTGCCCTGCAAGAAACACTTTTAGTCTCTGAAAAGAATAATTATTATAGCTGCAAACTTGTTTCATGGCAGTGGAAGCTAAAAGGAATTTTATTGCACAAGAGTGTTTAGGCTGACTCACAGGAGAGTAGGGACAACAGGTCCAGCCTCCTTGTGGGTGTCTGCAGCAAGTAGTGCCATCAGGACAGTAGGTGTAACTGTCACAGTGGACCACTGAAGTCTTTATTTGATCTGGGACGTGGCTCTCTTTAAGCTCCTGGAGTGGAGTTCCAGGCAGTTCAGGGGTGTTTGGTTGCTCCGCAGCCTCCTTCTTCACCATGGGTATGGTCAGCCACGGCTGGTCTAATTTCTCACATTTCATGGTAACCAGGTTACAGCGATATCCTGAAGGGCAGCAGTGGAGCAGGTCGCTACAGCACATGGCCTGCAAAGTAAGTAAGACGAGCAGAGCTTTTAACAACCAACAATCAAGTTACTGCACTGACAGAACGTTTCTGACTTACATTAGGATATGGGCAGCAGGCAAAGCCAATTTTAGCCTTGCAGCAGGTGGCGGTGTCTGGACAAGTACTCCCATCATGACACATGATAGAGCATGAAGCAAATCCCCACAGAAACACACCGAATGACAAACACAGAGTGATCCTCAACATCTGGAAGACAGAATCAACATGACTTTGCAGATTTTTTTCTTTCTGAACTAAAAAGGTCAGACTTTGTAACTTTAATGTGACACACTAAAGTCCAATGTTACCTTGAAGAAATTCAGTGAAGAAATTCAGCAGCTTCCTGTGATGCCTTTCACACTTTCCCCTCTGCTGTATCACACACAGCTCTATATAGTACAGGTCAGACACTCCCACTGAGTAAGAATGAAAGATTAACTTCACGTAACACCCCTCTATCTCGTAACTCTCATATTAAGACAGACAGGTTTTGAAAATTTCTGGAACTGCAAAAGTTCAAATCCACTACTTAACTGCTGTAATTACTCAGCTTAATATACAGTCACCACACGTCCTCATATGACATGATTGTATATCCACAATAACGAAGGAGTGGGTCTGTAAGCCTCACCTATCCATCAACGTGCAACAGAGCTGGCAAAAGTACAGACGCTCTTCAATTTGTAGGAGTACAGATTGAAGTACTGTTTGAACTAATTTACTGAAAGAAATGCAAAAAAGTATATACTTGGAAATTTACTTAATGAATAAAGGGAAAAACTACTAATAATAATAATCACACGTTTTATTTAAAGACTTTCTAAACACTCAAGGACACCTCACACACAATTAAAATTGCTTGTAAAACATAAAAACATAAAGTAGCTTTTCTGCAAATCTTTTGGTGCTAACTGTGCTCTCACTTACCATTTTAATTTAATAATAAAATAATATTAAAACACGGGAATACAAGCTTTATTTCAACTCGCATTGTAATTGTAATGATATACTCAGCTTGAACATTTGCGACGGAGAACACAAGCAAGGAAAACAACAGCTGTATTTGTTGTTGCCTACAGTGTAGATGGGTGACTTTGCATCCACACTTAAACAGAAAAATCGATATACTCCGGGGTTAAAGTGAAGTGAGGGGACATTAAGCTTGGTTCTAGTGGTTCAGTGTGAGGAAATAATCAGAATAATTTCTGTTGTGAGCTCGAGTTGATTTTGTGTTCAGGCTGCAATCAGCTGGCCTGTGCTGCTGCCTTTTGAGGATCCACACAACTGAATTCAACAAGACATTAGCTAATGTTACACAAGCTGACATGGCTGATTTATAAAGATAGAATTCAGTGAGTGAATCTAAGCATCATCAGCTCAAATGTAAATTGATGTCTTTTTTTTCTTTCTTTTTTTAAACCAAAACACCGCAGCTTCTCTGTGCGGGTTCAATTTTGTGCTTTACTGTAAATTTGACCACATTTATTATACAGTGCTCAGCATTTGTCAGAAAACTTTTAGTTCCCTTTCAGAATCAACATTTTCTATGAGATACTACAAAATACTCCCACAAATGTGGGCCATTGACTGCAAACAAGATTTGTGAATTTGCACAAACAAAAAAGTGATTTTCCTAACAAATTCATTAAAGCCCATGTCGCAAAAATCAGTAAACCCCAATTATTGTAGGTGACTCAAAAATTTAAGATGGAAGTGCAACCATCTTACAGAGATGTCCAGGCCGTCCACGGAAGTTAACATCTCGACAGGAGCGTCTTCTGATGAGAAGGGTCGAAGAAATTCGCCATGCAAGTTCACTGCTAAAGTAGTAGAAAGCCAAACTGGAGTGACCGTTTCCTGTGACACCATACAGCACACACTGCAGAGGAATGGCATGCATGGGTATCGCCAAGGAAGGAAGCCTCTCCTAAATCCCATGCACAAAAAAGCACGCCTAGAATTTGCTAGGGCCCATGCTGAAAAAGATCAAGATTACTGGCACTCTATACTCTGAAGTATTGAGACAAAGATCACTGTTTTTGGAACTAATGGTTTCAAAAGTGTATGGCGTCATAAAGGAGAGGATTTCAACGACAAATGCATGGTGCCTACAGTGAAACATGGTGGTGGCAGTGTCCTTATGTGAGGCTGCATGAGTGCTGCTGGTGTTGGGAAGCTGCATTTCATTCATGGTGTCATGAACTCAACAATGTACTGCTCAATACTGAAGGAGAAGATGCTGCCATCACTCCGTGCACTTGGTCGTCGTGCACTTTTCCAACACGACAATGATCCAAAACACACATCTACAGCTACTGTTGCATTTCTGAGGAAGAACAGGTTGAAGGTGACTGAATGGCTAAGTATGTCTCCTGATCTGAACCCAATCGAACACCTGTGGGGAATTCTGAAGCGACGAGTTGAGCGTCACTCTCCATCCAGCATCCAGGCTCTAAAAGAGGTTGAAGAATGGAAAAGATAGATGTTGCAATATGTCACAAACTTGTTCATTCCATGCCTAGAAGACTTGGTGCTGTCCTTGAAAATCACGGTGATCATACAAAATACTAGATGTAGTAGTTTTTGTTGCGGGGTGTATTCATTTTTGCGTCAACCAAGTCGAGTAAAACTGAAGATTTTGTGATCTAAGTTATATTATTAACCTTAATTTCATATTATGGAGTTAAAATGGAGTTGAACAAGTGTTCAATAAAACCTAGCGTTGTGAAAATTTGGGAAATTGTTCTTTTGTTCTTTGAGCTACTGATTAACGTGCTTTTTAAAGGGGGTGTACTCATTTATGCTGAGCACTGTAGTTAGGTTTAAATTTCCTATTTACCACAGTTGCTGAGCAGTAATTATGTTTGTTTATAACCTCTTCTTCCCCTTCTGTCCGGCCTTTCTCACATCGTTCTCTATCTCTGAAGTTATTAACTTTTTTTCCCCTCCCTCAAATGTGGAACCTGTACCTTTAGCCAGCAGACACACTTTTGTGACAAAGTGCACACAAACGGTTTGTGTGTTTCCAGATATTTGTTGAGCCTTTAGAAATGCTGGATTTTATAAAACACTGCTCCCCTTATGCTCGCTTCTCTTCTGTAGTGCTTGCTAGATGCAATTTGCAAACATCTGGTCCAAAAAGTGTTGTTTTGGATCATTTTGGCCTGCTTTAAGGGCTGAATGTAGTACTTTAAATAACATATAAATCATAAAGTTCTGCCTATTTTGTGCCATTGTGTGCAATAAGCACCAGTGGTGGATGCACCAACAGGATTGTCTTTGTTATTTTCCCTCCATTTATGTTCAAGTCGGTTTGATATCTGAAAGATTTCCAGTGGTGGGAAATAGTCACTCAGTTCCCATGTCTTAAATCTACACTAAGAAGCCTGTTTTGGAAATGCATGTGGTCTTTTTAGACCTTGCCAACACCTTCGGGTCAGTTCCACACGAGATCTTGTGGATGGCCTTGAACTATTTCAGCATACCAAACCACATCACAGGACTGGTCAAGACCTACTTTCAGGATTTACAGTTTTGTGTGACAGCTGAGAAAACCACCACAGCCTGGCAGCACCTGGGAATTGGAGTCATGGCAGGCTCCACAATTTCGCCTCATGCGGGCATCTCGGTGGGTAGTGGGAGGTGAGAGACTCAAGTGTGGCCTTCGTCTTCCACCCATTAGAGCCTACATGGATGACATGACCATCATTACAACAACAAAACCATGTAGGCGATTGCTACAGAAGCTCCAAGAAAAAATCGAATGGGCAAGAATGGAGTTTAAGCCAAGTAAATCTCACAGCATCTCCATCATAAAAAGAAAACTGACAGCCGAGCAATTCTATATCAGTGGAGAACCAATTCCAACAGTCTTAGAGAAGCCCTTAAGGAGCCTGGGGCGGTGGTATAATGCAGACCTCAATGATACGTGGCAACTAGAACAACTAAGGCAGAACTTGGCTAATGAACTCAAGCGGATTAACAACACTGCACTCCCAGGGAAACTGAAGCTCTGGTGCTTCCAGTTTGGGTTATTACCCAGACTACTGTGGCAGTTGACAATGTCCGAGGTCTCACTCAATCATGCCAGTCGACTAGAGAGGCTAGTGAGCTCCTACGTTAAAAAGTGGCTCGGACTTCCCAAATGCCTCAGCAGCGTTGCACTCTATAGCGATGGGATACTGTCATTGCCTCTCCCTTGTCTAGTAGAGGAGTTTAAATGTGCAAAAGTGAGGTTTGAGATGTCACTCACGGACTCCCGGGACCCCATAGTGAGAGGCACTGCTCCCACCCGAGCAATTGGGAGGAAGTGGTGGGTCACGTCCGCAGGACAGAGGAGGATTTGTTTGGTGGCAACAGGCATCTGTAACCGAACGTCAAAAAATGATGGTGAAGGAGGTGTGTTGACAGGAGGAAACAGCCAGACATGCCAGAGCGCTGGCCAAGCAGGGTTGCTGGATGAATTGGGAGAGTGTTGAAAAGAGGAAACTCTCATGGAGTGAAATCTGGAGATGGAGTCTAATAGACTAAGTTTCATCAACCGAGTGACATACGATGTGCTACCTTCCCCAATAAATCTGCAGCTGTGGCTTGGAAAGGACCCAGCCTTCCCCCTGTGTACAGCCACACTCAAGCACATCTTGGTTGGCTGTAGGACTAGCCTTACTCAAGGCAGATACACATGGAGACACAACCAGGTGTCTAGCCGAGAAAGTTGAGTGCAAAAGAAAATCCATCAATGCTCAACCTTTCACGAACCAAGAGGAGCGTCAGTTTTCATCAGCATTTGTCCGGGAGGGAGACAAGCCGAGGACAAGCCCCTCAACCCCGGACCTGGGCCCGCTGAAGGTTGCCAGGGATTGGCAGATGCAAGTGGACTTGGATCAGAGGCTAATTTTTCCCTCAGAGATCATAACAACTACTCTGCGACCAGACCTCGTCCTTTGGTCTAACTCCCAAAAACTTGCATACGTCATTGAGCTGACAATACCATGGGAGGAAGCAATTGAGAAAGCAATTGAGGAAGCATTTGAGCGTAAGAAGCTGCGGTATGCCAACTTGGCAGCTGAGGCAGAGAACAGAGGCTGGAAGATCAAGGTGCGCCCAGTGGAAGTGGGGTGCAGGGGCTTTGTTGCCAGTACAACAGCAAAACTACTTAGAGAGATTGGGATCAGAGGACAGGCACAATGGCAGGCTATAAGAGAATTAGCTAACACTGCTGAGAGGACCAGTCACTGGCTATGGCTAAAAAGGGCTGACATCACTTGGGCAGCTAAGGCAGTCAGCTAACCGCGAGACACACGCCCAGGATTGATCAACCCATGGTGGGCCTGCTTCAACAAGGGGTGTCAAAAGGTTAAAACATAACATTAGAAATTTTGCTGGTTGACTGATACAGCTCAGGACCTCCTGGGGACTGTGCAGTTAACCTTATTGTAGTAAACCCAAAAGGAGGAATGAAAGAAAAGAAAAATGTTCCGCTCTTCTTCCCTCTGCTCTTCTTCCCTTTTCTGGGAGGCAGTGGGAAGGTAGAGCGTACAGCCCGATTTGGCAGGGAGGTGTGGGAAGCCAGATTGGGCGCCCCCCTTCCGGCTCTCCTCTCTGCTCTCTCCTGTCTTATCCCTTTTGTCTTACTTCTCTCTATCACCTTTTCTATCCCTTTGAAGAAGTGAGGCTCCATAAATCTTAAAGAGTTAAGTATTATTTCTCACTTGCAGTGAATAGACAGAAGAAAATAAACTGTAGAAAACTAAACACAAGAAAGAAGAGAAATAACAATTTAACATAAACCAGTGGCACACCTGATCAACCCTGGCAGGGCCTCCTTGGATCAGGGTGTCTAGTGATACTGACCGAAACACCCAATGAATCCAAGTAGCACTACTGACGATGTGTCCCAAATCTTCAGAATCAGAATCAGAATCAGAATACTTTATTCATCCCGAGGGAAATTAGGGTTACAGCAGGCAGCACGCTAATGGCGCATGCGCACTTACAAAGGAACCTTCTGACCAACTTTACACAAACATCACATTGGGCAGACATGTCAGAAAGGTAGGCTGATAGGAAAAAACAACAAAAATACACTACATGAGGTAAGAGGAGGAGAAAAAAAACTCCACTCAGACTGAGCTCCTAGTGAGAGAACAGTTTGATAACAGAAAAAACACCTCAGCACAAAAGCACATGACTATCAATACACCATAGAAACACAAGACAAGCAACAGGGGTGGGTAAAGGGTAAGAGAGAGCCGGTGTAGACAGCGCATCCGGTCCTGCAGCGTCTGTGCTGGTCCAGTTGACTGCTATCTTCCCCGGTAGGGCACAAGCATCGAAGGCGTTGGAAAGGGTGGGGGGATGAGTGAGTGCTTATCAGTGTAAGTGTGTGTGTGTGCGTGTCCATAGTTCAGCTGAGACAGTGTCCTTCGGCCTATCAGGCTAAGTAAACAGTCCTCCAGCCAATCCAGGTGTCCTTGCATGGGATGGGAAGAATAGCCGTAACACAGTCATTATCAGGGAGTGATTGTTCGGCTCCAGCCTTGGGCCTGCAGCTGGCGCCGTGATGGGGATCCGCAATGTTTATGTTGGTTTTGTTAATTTCCATGCGAGCAGCCCAGGAGAATTTTTCAGGCTGCTCTTTAACACTCCAACACTGGCCTCTCGATCTCCCGTTGGAGAGTCGCGAGCCTCCCCATGATGGTATCAAACTTCTGTTCCATGGTGTTATCGTTCTTTTGATTCTGAGACCTCACAACTGCAGTGATCCGTTCCGCGATGTTTTCCAACTGTCGCTCAAGGGTCTCATTTTGAGCAGGCCTCTCTCTGATGTTTCCCCTCATACGCTCAATGGTGTTGTTTTGAGCCTTCACGGCAGCTGTAAGCGTCTCCAAGGTGTTGACCATATTACGTTCGTGTGAGAGGTTGCGCCTCGTTCCATTTCGATTCCAGCGGGCAGCCTTGGGGGGGGTTTGAACAGCCGGTTCCGCTCTCTTATTTCTCCGATAAACCAGGGCTAAGCCAACTCCGATCAGCATGAACCCTGTTATCATGGTTCCGAATAGATAGATATCTTCAGCGTCCTCGATCGACAGTCCCGCCAGGCACATGATCCTCCAGTTCTGCCACCCGTCCATCGTGTATCCGGCAGGGAAAGTCCCTCCAGGGCACTCAGGCTCTCCCGAGCCCAGATTTCTCGTTGAGAAAAGGGTGTCTCTTTTAGGTTTTAGAGAACGACAGTGGGAGGCTATTCCAGGGAAAGTAATGCACACAAGACAAGACAAGGACATAGAGGCTAAGCAGGGAAGATAAGGGTGAGGAGGAGAGGAGAAAAGTGCGACCGCCTTCGCTGAGAGCTAATATGATAATCTAGATCAGATCTCTAATCCCTAAACCTAACCAAGGAAGAAAAAATGGCAGATTAGCTTGGGTAAAAGACCGCTAGTTGAGGCACACAATGATGTGTAAGATTTTCTGCATTTAAAGCAATACATTATCAGGGATTGTAACATCTAGTCCTTTTACTGAATCAAACAAGATCGCTAAATTGTGGACTTCAGTCCTGTGTTCAGACATGCATCTTGGTGACCAGTAATGTATAAAAAGGACAGAAAGATATGTACTGGTAGTTGCTGGTTAGAGGGATTGTTGTCTAACTTTTGTGGCACTAGCAAGAGATGGTGCCTTGCAAAGAAAATATTCTGCATTTTAGCAATTGATTTGACTTTCAATTAATATACAAGATCGCTTTATCCAAGAAAACCACTTTGTGGGCTGTAACTTGAAATGGGAAGTTATAACGAATATAACACAGTGTATTTCTTCTTTTTCTCACTGCTTCTCTTTTTGTTCTTGGCTTCAGGAAAGAGCACGTCTCTGAAAACCATTTCACAATAAAGGATTTTCTATAATCAGCTGCAACAGCAACCAGCAGTCACGTCAAGTAGTGCTTATCTACGAATATCAATTGGAACATGTCAAAATGAAAGGGATCTGTCCTTTCACCTCAAACAGCTTTCTGTCATATTTACATCTTTCCTTTAAATTACTACCATATGTAGTTGGTTATCATCTCTGGAAGCAGGCTTAACTCCCCTTTACTATATCCATCCATCCATCCGTCCATCCATTCACTTCCGCTTATCCTTTTCAGGGTCGCGTGGGTGCTGGAGCCTATCCCAGCTGTCATAGGGTGAGAGGCGGGGTACAGCCTGGACAGGTCCCCAGTCTGTCGTAGGGCTAACAGATAGAGACACAGACAACCATTTGCACTCACACATTCACACCT